>NC_090943.1:133814824-134128036 GCF_040807025.1 Struthio camelus
CATTTCTCCCTGCACCTGAAGAACACCTAACTTCCCACACATGCGCACACAAACAGAACAAAGGAGCAGAAAACTAAATATTCACATGTCCAGTAACATCCTATATCAATTGCACCTTACAGAACGATAGCTGCAAGGATGCTTTGCATCCTGCTTTCTCTATATGTTTAAAGGTATAACACAGAATCGTAGCTATTGCAAGAGCCTGTGACTATCACGAATGCTAAAAGCATCGCTCCCCTTCAACTTTCTCCTGTCATTTTGCTAAAGAGGACAGCCTTATGATGGGCCCTTTGTTGAATGGCCATGCTCTGATTTTCCATATCTTCTGTTGTGAATGACTGAAGAGCAATCAGTTGCTGATATGTACACTCTGTGAATATTAAACAAGGGCACACTGGAAATCGGGATAGCTTTCTCATTAGCTGTGTACATACAGCCCAAAATAGAAGGCCCCTTTCTCAGCTTGAAGTATCTACACATTGCTGCATTGCAAATATTCAACAGTAGTGAGTTATTTACTACCCAGTCGAGTCCTCTTACTCCCGACCATGACAAACTATTGCTTTGCCTGAACTGACCTCTGATAGAACAAAATTAATCACTTCATTTCCACAAAGACTGTGCAGATGTCCAATATGTGGGATCTTCCTAGATATTTTATTCTTTAGCTGAGTAGAGTGCTGTACTGCATAAATCCCTAAATTGCTGATTGCTGAGCAGGTTTGGCAGGGGAAGGATTGCTCTTTGTATTCCTGTGCTCTTCTCTAAGCATCTGCTCTCATCTGCTGCTGGAGAGAGAATGCTGGGGGCTTGGTAGATCCTTAATCCAGCCTCCGGTCTCGTGATTATAATCACGGTTTAAACTCACAGTCCAGTTTTCATACAAGAATTTGAGGCTACCTTATGCTGGGAAGAGAAGGCACAGCAAACCTCCCCCTCGTGCTTCCTCCTGGCACCCCCTTGCTTGCGGAGCTGGTGCCCATGAGCAGGGCAGCCGCAGAGGCTGGCGGGGGCACGTGTGCACCTCCCTCCCAGCAGCCGTGCTGCCCAGGGAAAAGCTGCTCCCTCCTTTCCAAAGCACTTCCTGGGTCCTCCTTCTCCACAGCAGAGACCCTAAGCTTTTTGAAAAATACTGCTGCTCACTGTGCCATTTAGATCTTGATCTTTTCCTCCAGTAATAGCTCTCACATAAGCCCTAAGAAATTATTTCAGACCCATGAACCTCATGAAATTTGGGGTCAGGGGTGAGGACGAATTTCAGACATATGGAAAGGTCCTCTGGTTCGGAGGGTAGCCAGCTGGACCCAGCTGAATGAACATAGCCACTGCTCAATGCTGAGCGACTTCAATTCTCGCAAGGCTGCTCGTTACCTGACACGATTCAACAAATATTTTCTGCAACCCTAATTCAGCCAATTGATTGCTTATAATCTTTGCCTGTCACTCCTGTTTTCAGGACCTTGGGAATTCTCTTTTCATATAGTCATTTGTACCTGAGTGTCAGCCACACAAACAAAGGTATTCTGTTTATTAGATCATTTGGAGAAAAATGTTAGAGGGACAAATCCATTGTTCTCAGTTACCTAAAAAAACATATCACTGAATTTGTCTGTGACCACTACTTTTTCCCAAACAACTATTTAAACCTAAATAAACCTTTCTGAATGGTTCATAAATACTACAGTAAATCTCAGCACTTCACACATTTAACACTGTGTGCCTCTTTATTGCATATGAAACAGCCTTGAACCTTGTCTGCTATAGACATACGCAAGGTGTGGTGGCTGGGAAGCATTATCACTTTGAAATAACTCTTATGCCAGTGATACATTATTATCAGTGGAAAATGAAAAAGTCAAGTACAAAAAAATCCTTGCATTTCCCTGATTTGGAACCATGTAATATTCCTGTTGTTCTGCTTTGCTAGCTGGGTGGCTGCCTGGATACAAGATTCAAACTCGGATATTGCTTACATAAGTGCAACAACACTTGCATTAGTGAACTCCAGCCTTACTGGATGCTGCAGTCACAAGTTGCACAGCATTGCATCAGATGAGGGTTTTTGTTACAGAGTCCTTCCATAGTTCACTCCACCGGCACAGCAGAATCCCTGGGGCAATCAACCTTTGGCAAACTTTCTTCTCCACCCATCCCACTAACCTGGGACATGCAAAGTACATAGGCAAGTGAAGAATGGCAGAAGAGCCATGTACCAACCAAACTACAGGATAGCTGAATTAGCACAGCAACAAGACAAAAAATAGTAAAAAGCCAGGTTAATGAATTCTTATTTTTTATTCCACGATCAAATGCTAGTCCATCCTTATTCTCTTATGCTGTTGCAATTAAATTGTAGATTACTGTTTAATTTCCTTAAATGGGGCAATGTTTCACAGAAAATGGATGTCCTCCTGGATCCCCAAATTCCTTTCTGAGATGTAAGTCAGTGTCAATAAAATAGTTTTAAATTACCCTGCGGTAGCAATTACTCAACCTCAGTCCTAAGCTGTAAGTGGCAAGAAGGGAAGATTTCCCCTTTCCTCCCCAGATATTGGTCCCTACTCTAAATCTTTAAATTTCCGCATCGCTAATTAGATTTAGGTTTTGGCTGGCTTGTCACTACTCCTAATTTGGTAGGCTATACTGTGATCCAGAGTGGGAAGGATGGGAAATGCGAGAGAAGAACAGCATGTCCTGATCAAGCAGGAGGCAAATTCAAAACATCTTTATTCTGTTCACAGAAAGCTCTGCCAATATAAATACATAAACACAAAATTTAATCAAGTTGATACAATCTAATATATAGATACTAAGTCCAGCTGTATAATTTACGGAAGTAGCTTTTTCTGATTAAGTGGTCAACTGCCTGGAAAAAGACTGATGTTGTCAGTAAAATTCTTTGACATGAGATAAGAGAAAGATGCCCATCTTTCTGAAATATAAATAAATAACAGTAACTAAATACAGGCAAATATTGCATAATGGAAAGACAATGTCAATGGAACTGGATGCTTTGACAGGACAGTGATACTCTTCTGACAACTTGAGTTTCTTTGTTTCCCTGTGAATTTCTAATGTTCTATTAAACCGAAGACAACACTACTGCAAAAGCCTTCTGACTGCCTTAAAATTGTATGTTTCATTAATCTCTATTAGGGTACATATGTGCCAGACGTTTAATTCTTCACTCAGAAAGAATAAAGATATACCTTATGCAGTATTGCTCCAGCACTTAGCTGGGAACAGCGAGTCCTACAGTGCAGCATAGGCCAAATAATAATAATAAAAATTCACGCTTCTAATCCTTCAACAGTCACAAATTTCAGGATGTAAAAATAACACACTTGAGATGCATTAAATGCTCATTAAAATTAATGAGAATGATGTGATCCTTACAAAAAGTACAGCATTGTCTAGTGAAGGAACTGTTTAGTCTCACAAGTGAACTGAGAGTGTTAAGAAGTCTGGTGGTACCAGATAAATTAGACGACAAAGCTGTATAGAAAAATTCACGTGGCCACCTGGAAGAAGAAAATCACATTTCTGTCAGCTCTATTTTATCACAGATTTTTTACTGTTTCTACATATATTGAGAGCAGTTTTCGCAAACCCAGGGCTTTGTGATTTTTTTTTCTTCCCTCTTTCATGCGGCACAATTTCTCCTGTACATTTCATGGCCTAATTTTACCTCTTTGCCCTTGAAAAACTATCATTACCAAGCAAAATAATGACAAAGAGCAACAAAAGCAGCACATTATAAGGAATTTGCGTATTTGGATACAAATATTGATAACTTTCACTCAGTTCCAATTACAAATAGTATTTTAGGCCCCCGGATCTAAGATCTAGTGAAGAATACAGCAGCTAAATGAATTTTTCAAGGGAAAAATTTAAGATGAAAATTGGGGGTTCCAGGACTCTGGGCAGAATCTAGCATAAAGATTTTGACTATAATCGGAGATCTGCAGAAGTAATTTTAACATGTGGCTTGGGCAAAACTGAATATGTTGTGAGCATGTTGGAGCTTCCCAGAATCATTTGAACATCTAGTTCCTTGCTTACAGCCATTCTTCAGTTTTGAAAACTTACTGCACTAAAACAGCATCCCAGGCAATGGAGTTTGGGGGTAAAGAAGAGGAAATTAGGACTCCCCTGGTGGTACTTAATTAGCACTGCCCCTGGTGGTAGCAGTGAGGTGCTGTGGGTCCATTCATCCCTGCATCCCTCTTCTGCCTCTTCCGTATTTCTCTCTGCCTCTCCAGACTGTGAATTCTTAGAGGTAACGACAGTCACTTACAAGAGTTTGTAGACTGACTAGCATTAAGGGCCCCATCTCAGACAAGGCCTTAAGGTACTAATTAATATAAAAAGTAATAGATGGACAAAGACTGTTTCCATTCAAGTTAATCAGTGCTTAACAGGATGAGGATTTACTACAAAGAGTTGTCTTCTAACAAAATATAAACCATGTCAGTATGAGAAAGAGTCTGGCTGTTTACTGTAGTTCCTTAATGGCAATAGAGCAATAACAAAACAGTATCAACCCAAACTAATTTGTGATTTAGCGAAAAAGTTAACGATTATAGAAAATGCAACAGAATAACAATTAATTTGGATCAAAAAAAACTAGAAATATAAAAGAAATGCACCATAGAAAGGATTAAAATATTTTAAGCATTGCAGTGACATAGTCTGTATGTTTTACCTACAGAAGGTCTGCAGTAAATGCAAAACCTCAGGCCAGATTATAGCCAGGTTAATCCGCTCTCTTCCTCGAGTCACTAAAATGTCACTAGAGGTTTGCATCTTAAGGTGATGCCTTGGGACAGTCCCACCATATAGCTGGTGTCAAGTCACCTGATAGACCAACAAGAAAGAAGAGTCAATAATCAGATCCCTCCAAAAGGAAGGAATAACCTTGAATTAATCAAGCACAAAAGCACTTCAGTAACAACCGTTCAAAACATCAGAAAGCCTGAGGAAAATTAAAAGAAAACAACAACTAAGGTTCTTTCAAAGCGAAATGGAAAATCACTAGATTCAGCAATTGTCTTGCTAGGAAATTAAATTTGATATTAAATTTCAAAAGCTGTGTTATCATTCATGTCCTTACTACAATGTAATGACAAAATTAGGAAAGAATCCAAATGAAAATAAAATAATACTTTATTATTAAATTCCGCACAGGAAGAAAGAATGATATACAGTGCTTGTTCTCAATATTCCTGACATTTGAGTTGCTATTGTTTAGTATTCATTTATCTTAACCAAAACCAAAAAGTTAGCTACTTTAAAATGCTAAAGTAAAATACATTAGCCAACTTTTTTTGCATGAATACAGGTCACTGAATGCAACCTTAACCTCTAACCTAATAAATCTGCTTAATGCAGACACATTCCTTTCAACTTTAAATCAATATCAAGATTTTCAGGGGACATTCAGCATTCTTCTCCTAAATAAGTGTCCTCATGTCAGTAGTGCTGCATTCCTATTGTTTTAAGAAATTCACTCAGGAAAGGTATGAGTGATACGACTTTGCAGGCTCAGGGCCAAATTGCCTTTGTGGATACAAAATATGAAACTACATTACATATGTAATGAAGACAGATGCATATAACTAAAAACTCTGAAAGAAAGAAAAGACAGATCAGTTATTTTCTCTGATTTTTGTAGTTTTAGTATAGAAATTCATATCTTCCCAGAAGAATGTAGATGACAGTGCTTTTACCTTGACAGCTCCCCTTAAACTACATTTTCAGTTTCAGATTCCAAGGGTGAGGGGGGAAAGGGGATTGTGTTACACATCATTTTGATTTTTTTGATATTTCTTACTTGATACTCTTTTTTAAATTGGGAGTTTTCTAGGATGGGAGTGAGATCAAAATTATCATGGGGACAGCATTCTTCTCTTTTGAGAATTAAGTAGGGGTTTAAAGTTATTTACTTTTGTCATTACCACACAATAACAAGAATCATCCACTTTTCCAGGAGCCTAAATATTCTTCTACATAACACTAATCTTTGAAATTCACAGTGACACAAGGATTGAAGCATTACCACAGTTAAAACCATGCCTAGAAATTATGTCCACAACTCGAGGAACGCAACCAAAGCCAGCATGCAGAATACAGGAACACCTAAACAGGCGATGGAAATTGCTGTGTGGCAAGGCAATGGTAAAGCCTACCTACTTCTAGCCTCAGAGCTCTCCTGTAGCCCTGAGACAGGCATTTGTGGCAAACATAGACTCACAGCCTGCATATCCACTCCGTAGGTTCACACGTGGTGGAAGAGACTCTATGATGTGGACATACCCCCCAAAATCATCCCTGGAGACATGACCAGAACCCAAGCTGCTGGGCTGATGAGTCAGATGGTTCACATATCTCCATCTGTCAGTCCTGTAATTCTGGCTTGCCAGTGACTATCCAGTGGCCTGGTGTCAATGAAAAGAACAGAGAAAACCTCCAACCAAGAGCAGTTAATAGCTCCTTTAAAATACTTCTTTGGAAAGAGTCTCCCTTAAGCCAAGGAGAGACTTGCATGTGGGCTACTTTAACCAGAAGGCTATTGTGTGCTCTTTAGCACCACCTTCACATGCAGTAAATCCCAACAATCAACACTTTCTTAGGAAATATTTGTGATAGTTCCGCACAAACTTTCCCTTGAATTATCTGAACTGCTGACTTAAAGTATATGGCAACATAGATGCTCCAGAGGAAATGGGTTCTGATACTTTATCTGCATAATATACAGTAAATACAGGGAGCAGTACTATTCTTAAAAGGCCATCAAGAATCCAACCACTTAGAGTAATTAAATGAGATAATCTGGCTCCTGCGCAGGTGTTAAATATGAAGAGCCTATGGCTTTTTGTATCGGTCCAGCTTAAACAGTGGAGAAGCTCAGCAATGGTGGACTAAGTTCAGTAATGAAATTAATATTTGCCTTTTTGGTGCCAAGAGAAAAAGAAATGCAGTGTAACCACCTCCCATTCTAACATCTTATTAGGAGATGAAAGGAAACGCAATACACATACCCTCGGTGTTTCTATGGCACATAGATTTTCCTTCTGACTTCAGTGAGCCTTTAATATGAAGTTGTTGCTCTGTTGAGAAAAAACATCTACATTATGAGTACTATACTACATGATGAACAAGTTAGCATTACTGTGTAAACTTACTCTCTGCCAGTTTTTGCTTGTTCACTGGCCATATGTGTGTTCTACCACGTGGGTCATATGAGGTAATTTACTCTCAGTGAAAGAAGCATTAACAGCTCATAGACAGGTATTAACCATATGGGAACCAACCTGCAAGGAGTTAATGCACACATAACCTCTCAATAACTTGCCCTGTGACCATCAATAAAAAACTGATTACCAGAGAGAAAGTAGCTTTTTGCAGCATTTCCTGGCCGCATATTAAACAGAAGCATGGCAACAATCATTCAGGATATGCATATGTACTTACTTTATCTGAATAGCTCACCATAGAAGTTAGGCATAAGACCTGTCACAGCAGTAGATGCATATGAAGGTAAGAAACATACAGTTTAAAGATACATTAATACTTTCTGCTGATTATTTGATCTGCTGAGCACTGCCTTCTGTGGGATGCTTCTGGTGACCATCTCAGTACTGCTGCAGGAAGCTTAGCATTTTGCAAAATCAAAAATAAGAAACCATTCTCCTCCCATCTTCCCTTCCTCGTCTCTAGGGGGATCAAATGTAAATGAGGATAGGAGAGAGGAAACGCATAGGCAGAATGCTTACTAAATATTTACAGAAATGAAAGTAGATTGCATTCAACTCCACTGGCTCAAACTTTTCTGTCTGCCAGAAAAAGCCCATCTGCACAGCAATGGATCAGAGAGAATACTGCCCTTTAATGTGATTACCTCTAAAAATAAGCCTGCATAGTCTTCCACATGTGTGCTACCTATTCTTACAGGTATCTAAAACCCCAAATTCAGAGCCTATATAAAAAAATTAGCAACGTAGAAGAGAAGGGAAAGCCCGGGCTCCGATATCCGGCCACATGCCCTACCACATAAGCCAAACACGTAAGATGACAGAGTCCCTGCCTTCATTTTTCACCTGTTGACATGAAGTATGCAGATTTTCTTTAATTATCTTTCTGCAAATGAGTACCTCTGTCTCTCAGAACTTCCCAGCATAACCACTTTCACTGGGCTCTAATTTAAAGCCTATGGCTGTTATTCTGCAAGACAATCTTTCAAGATATGAAAAAGACTGTAGAAAGGAGTCATATCAGACTGTGGCAAACAGTGTCCTTCTTGTACTATTTCTTGGGAGTAGTGGTATTATTAATAAAAATAGTAATAGAAATCATCGTGCTGGATACATGTACCTTTATTTATTTTATCTGAAGAGTCTATTACTGTTTTCCCCAAGCCTCCCAATTCAAAGAGCCAGTTCAATTACTGCAGTATTTTCTATTAAATTAGAAGCAATGTACTTTTCAAAGAAATTATCTATTATTTATAACTAAAAGGCAAAGAAACATCTAATCCACAATGTCTTTACAAAATCTTACAGCTGAACTGTTAGGCTGTAAACAGAGCCATGCTAATGGGCTCAATCTCTATCAAATTACTTTAAGTCAGCATAGCAACAACAATGGTAGATATTAAGCTATTTTAATAAAATCATAGATCCAAAGCATTCCTAAGAAAATTTTAGAGGCGTAATTGCAAATTCACCTACTCATAAGCATCATCCATCCTCCTCCCCAAATTCTTACTGTAGCATGAGAGAAGGGAAGCTCTAATATTTATTGACTCCTGCTATAATATAGTAAACATATTGGAGGTAACAATCAATACCTGCCACACAGTGAGGAGAGAGGAACTTCAGTCTTATTTTATAGGAAACAAGTAGAAATCTATAAATTTCATCAGGACCAAACCCCTGATGCTAAAGGCTTGTGTCACCGATATTAGCATGTGCCCAAGTTTAGGCTCATTCTAATGAATCCTACTCAATAAAAAGCAAGATTAACGGGGTTAATTGAAACTATTAATTTTCATTAACAGGCAAAGCTGAGCCATTTCTTCAGTCTGATCAAACAGGACAGCTATGGAACAGTTCCTGGGAAAAAGCCTGTGTGACCTCTCTAGCAGTACTACCCTGTGGAAGGGAAGACCCGACCTTAAGAATCGCCTTTGTATCTAAACACCTCATTCTTCAAACAGCAAACAAAATCTTAGAAGAAAAGGCCTGGAAGAGACCTCCAGAGTTTATCTGGTTCATTCCTTAGCCTACTACTTCTATATTGATCCTGATTGATAGATATTTTTCCAGTCTCTTACAGACTTCCTATGATAACTTCTAAAGTTGTTTTAAGAAAGTTTTTTCCTGATTTGACTAATCCTTTTTTTTTTCTTGAGTCCTACTTAAAGTTTCCCTTACTGTAATTTAAGATCATTACTTCTTGATCTATTTACATAAGAATGGCCACGTGGAACCCTAGTCCCTCTTCTGAAGGTATTTTTAATATATGAAGTCATAAAGGAATCCCAAATTATTCTCGGATATCAGTATAGACATTTTCTAGAGAAGATATTCCCTGCTCTATTTTAAGCTCTGTCTTGTCAATCCACACCTTTTTAAAATGTAGTGACCAAAACTAAAATACATTATTCATCTTGCAAGACCACATCTAACAGACAAGATTTATACATCCCAGAACATCTACATTTTTTGCAACTGTAGGTAGCTTGCTGACTCATGCAATTTGCACCCACTGTATCCTGTGGATCCTCTTCTGTGGATGAACTTGTTCTTCACCTTGTATTTTAGCAGTTGATTATGCTTCCCTAAAAGTAGAATTTTCAGAATTGAATTGTATCCTACTTTTACTCCCGAGCTCATTTCAAATTCTAATTCGCTCTTCCAGGACATTTCCAGATCTTCCGATCTTGATGTCATCCATAGTATGAATAGCACAATCTTATTGTTGTTACTCGTGTTTAGTAACCTGACCTGGTTTCCTTTTCTGCATATGTCTTTCTTTTGCTCAAGGTCATTTAAATACTCCTGACTTGGCCAGGCTGGCTTTTTCCTGTTTAGCCTTCCATTCCCTGGTCAGTTTTCACTTGTGGCCTCAGTGTAACTTCTTTAAAGGTCTGCTATCTCTCTTGAGTAACATTTTCTCGACGCTTATTTTCTCTTAAAGCTTACCAATTAGTTTTCTGTGTTGACAATGTCGTCCTTGCCTTACCTCTGTAGGTTGCTTCAGGTTGCATAAGCAGGAGGGCATCATAAATCACCAAGAAATACCGACTAATTTTTTAAAGACTTTGTTATAATGTTTTTCCAGTGATAAATATGGCTTTTTTTTTTTTTTTTTGGTGTGTGGAACATTACTGCTTCATTCACAATGGACAAAAAGAAAAAAAAATCCTGGTTTGCAAGAAAAACTTATTAATTTTTCATGCTGTATCAAAACTAGGTTTAATATTTTCAATCATTGTGCAATAGGAATGATTATGAGCAGGGAAACAGTGCAATAAGGGATCATTTTAGTGGGTAGAAACAAGTATTCTCATTTTCCCTCTTTCTTTGCTAACTCTCTCAGATATCCTGCATTTTTAGTGGGTTTAGGAACAGATATCAGAAGCATAAAAGCAGCATTAAGCATAGGAAAGAAAGGCTATCATATGAACAGCCACAGCTAAAAATGGACTCATGCAATCAAATATATTCCTTAGACAACTCAGAAACGCTGGGAGGGCTCAGATAGTCTGCAACAGTCCACTTCAGCAACTCAGTTCCAAGCAGACAAGGTAACCTGTTCAGTCACTGGACAGAGCAAACACACATTCCCAGCAAACTCGGGCGTTTGGTACAGGTATACAAAAACCCATCCCAGGAATTCTGCAGTATTTCAAGGTCAATCTCTGTGGCAAGGGCAGGAGAATTCTGCAGCAAATGCTCGTCAATCCTGCGGCTGTAATAACGCGTTGCCATCTGCAACCCCACACCCACCGAATCCCCTGTTGGCTGCTGAGTTCGAGGAGCCAGAGCTTTTCATAATTCCATGGTCACATGCACACTGCCCAATTTATTTAACTCTTTCTGAGCACTTTGCTAATGAAACAGCGACAACAACAAATACCTGGACTTTAGGGGAAATGTAAAGGGGAGAGTGCTGCACAGAAGAGCCAAGTTCTCATTAATTTAGCCGTTGCTGCATACTCACAGGAATAAGAAGGCAAACCCCAAGAAAGGTGAAAATGTAGCAGGGCCATATGCCTGCTATTCAGAACAAGCAGCTATAAATGTAGGAAAGGATGTTGGATCCCAGGGTCTATTGAAGCCAACAACTGTCACGAGTTTTGCAATTGTTCCACCCAGAAATCCTGTACTGCCAAGCACTGTTCAGACTTCAGACTCTAGTGGCACATCACAACAGAAAAACAGAAAAGAAAATCAGCATTAGAATATAATTCATTGGTTCTCTTCCCAAAATCTGGCATTTCTCCTAACAAAAAAAGGTTTTCTGCTCTGATCAAATCCCTTAACTCATGCATATGAGCTCTCAAATAGGTGAAGACCAGCTCCGGTTTACTTCTAGTGCAATGTGCCTACTTGAAGCCTGGATTTTAGAAAGTTTGCCCACCTCTCTGCAGACTTCAAACAGCTGCACATAGGTTTTGCACACTGAGACCCAGGGTGCTTTCACTGCAAACTCAGAAAGGTCTCGGCTGCCCTGTAGTTTGCCACAAGCTTGTGGTGCAAGGATTAGAGACAGCAGTCAAGACATAAAAATGAGATTCAAAGCCAAAGCCAAATTCAGCTTTCCTTAAAACTTGGGTGGGTGCAGAGAGGGATGTTGATCATAGGCGGGAAGTTTGTTACCTGGACCCTTATGAGGCACAAACAACTGGTTTAGGTCTGCTAATTCTCAGGCCATCATCCAAAGCAGTAAGTCTGCCCAGCTGGCTGCGGCCCTCATCATTCACTGCAGTTTCCAGTATCTCCCGGTTTGGGCTGGTCTGGCAACATTCAAAATAAGACTTTTGCAAGGCACGTGAAACCTCCTTGCTGAAATTACTAACGCAAGCATGGAAGTGCACAATAATAAAAAGGGGGAAAGCAGGAAACCTTGTGACTTCACAGTGACTTTTGTCTTCAAGGCACTGCTTTAGGCTTGGCTGGGGTTTTAAGTGCATATATATTTCTCTATCCACTAGCAATTTTAGTGGACTGAGAGTTCATTTCCTCTAAACCACTAAATGCACAGAGTCTAGCAGGGTTATTCTCCTGTTCAGCCCAAGCAGCTTTGTACTACTGACCAACAACTTGGCTTGTCACTGGTATAGGAAAAACAAACAAACAAACAAAATTTTCTTCCGTTATAGGCTCTTAAAAATGATGATGCATATGCTATTCAGTACAAAACTTCCTTCAAACCCTGCTCTGATATACAAAAAGATAAGATCTGGGCTGTATGGACACATTTTTACGTACCTCTAGATTTTTTTCATTTTTTTTCTGAATATTCTGAAAAGTCTTTTCTTCCCTCTTTTTTAAACTTGAGGACAGATCCTAAAATAACATGCACTGGTAGCAAATTCTCCTGAATTACCATAACAGCTATCGCAACTGATCAATGTAATTTTGACTAGTATGTTAAAGTGATTATAGAGGGATGAGACTCCCAAACGTAATTGAATTTCAATAGAATTTTGGCACTTAGTTCCCTTAGAAACGTAGAAAATTCCAGACCTTACGATTAAATATTAGAGCTGCTTAAATAGAAAAAAAAAGTTATGAAAAAATTCCAAATTAACCTCCTTTCATTTCAGAAAGTTCTCTGAAATGTATATCTTCTTTCTCCACATGGAGAAGATGAAATTCAAAAAAAAATATCTAAAGAAACAGAAATGCAATTTATGGAAAATGATTCATGAAAACATTGTTTAGATGAATATCTATCCATCAATCTTCACATTTTTTATTAAAAAATATGACCAACTAATGAAAAATTAACAGATAACTTTAAATACATTTAAGATCAGGTAAGATTAAATATTTAAAATTTATCTTAATATACCTTTCTAGGAGCATAGATGTTTCAGAGCTTTATTTTTTCCAACATGTGAGCTGCTGCAGATTAATGTGGGTTTTTTGGCACTTAAGAAAATTGAAAATAATTAATCTGTAAAGGCACTGATGTAAAAAGTCTTCAAAATGTCAATAAAAGTACTGCTTTAACAGTATTTAAAATATTCTACTTATACAACTTAAGAGACACATTATCTAGCAGACTACACACTTTTCCATTAAAAATCTATGAAAATCTGCAGGTGTTTAATTATCTTCTCTCCCATTGTTCCCTGGCTGCAGCAGGAGTATTTTAAACACGACCAGGTAAAAATTAATGTGCAATTTAATGTAAGAGTTATGCAGATGAAATGAAAACTTTCCCTAGTTTATATTTTGCATGAAGGGTCTCATACAAATAAACCATAAGTTGCTTTTTCAGCAAAAAGGATGATTAAATATTTTCATTAATTCCAAAATATTTCTGACTTACAAGAAGATTTAAGTATCACAATTGCAATAATCAACAGAAAATGATAGAATATCCAGAAAAAACTACAAGAACTGCATCTCATATGAATTTGGTAAACATACGCACCTTTTCAGGTAAAAAAGGAAGCCATTTTGTTGGTATCTCCCTTCACCCAAGATCAGCAGTCCCAGATTCACTTTTGGGAATTAAATAGTAACAGAATGAGGGAAAGACAGTAAGGCTGATCAAGTGCAACAGTCTTCAGGACGCACACCTGGACCTCTACAAGGGAAGGAGTTCTGAGTTTCACTTACTGTTCTTGTTTAAACATTTTACTTAGTTTTCAGAAGGAAAATTTTCTCTAATCGAAGTACCCTGATATTTTTCAGTCTCTCTTATGAGATTAACAAGAACTCACCACTTGTATCTCAAGGGAACTGAATGTGGTCCCTTTCTAAGGGACACAGATCATTTCTGTCAAACCTAGCTTCTGCACTCCCAACTGCAACGGTGAAGGACTTTGCATTTGCCATGAGGCAAAAGGCTGGTCCCATAGCGTCTTGTAGCTCCAACCCCAAGCTTACACTCTTCTTGACCCTCCAGGATACAGGCTGCTACACCACTGCATCAGCACTTTGGACAGATGGGTCCCTGGGACATCTGTATCCTTTATAGTTCTTTCAGTAAAGTAGTCCTCTGTGAAAAGAGCTAATTGTTCTCAAAGATATGCTGGGATATATTTTATGTTTTTGGTGCCTCCTTAGATAAAAGAACACAATTAGACCCTTCACTCTGTAGATGCTCCTTATGCGGATAATATCTCTCCGCTCACATGATAGCTATGACCTTCAGAGGCAGAAAGTTCCCAAACCTGTGGAAAAAACATGAGATGGATAAGATCAACTGCTTTGTTAGCCTTCTATGCTTTCAAAATAAGGCATTTCATTCCCTGTGAAGACAGCACATCTCATCAACACCGCTACAAGTGAGTGTTGCTAACTTACATTTTTTGAAACTAATTTATAGCTTTCCATACCGCTTCAGAACTGTGGATGTCCTATTTGTTCTGTTTCAAGACGGACTTAGGCTTGTTTTGTCTGTGCTCCAACCTGACTAAATTCAACAACTGGAAGCTGCGTAGTCATGTTAGCAGGGAATTGCACTCAGACTAATAAGCTCTGTAAGAGACCTGCAAACGACCAAGCAGACTTCCTCAGGGAGGTTACAGTCAGATTGCTATTAAGATCCCTGACCTTCGCTTCCAAGGCTATCAGGCCTGAAGAGTGCAAGTTCTAGGCTTCCCACATGTGGTTAGATATATCACAGGATGCTGTATAAGGCAGCAGTAGGAATTTCACAGCAGGAATTTCCCCTCTCTTTATACCTGCTGCTGTTCACCACCAACCCTGACCAACTGAAGGAAAAGACTGTTTCATAGGAGGTTGCCAAATTTTGCTGATTTTGCTGAAGCTACTGCAATTGGCTTATGTAATTTTGATCTTTTCACAAAGCTAAAAATACAAAAAGGGAGGGGAAGGGAGGTGATGAGGGAATCGTGTTGAGGGCTTTAAATATATAGAATAGAACTAAGAGAGCAATACTTGTATTTAGTAGCTGGAGGAACCTTTCGGAGTATGAGAGAGAAAGAGAGAGACAAAGATTTAAATTCAATTCTTTTCTTTTCCTATTATGCAGGACTGCAGCATCAACAACCAGCAATTGAGAGAAGAGATACATCATTAAACTTATTTATAGCATTAACTACTTTGCATTCATCCACACAAGTGAAACTGTAAAAAGAAGAAAAAATTATAAAGGGAGTGTGTGGTTCTTTCATTAGCTTGTCTGTAATGTTGGATTGGTCCATAAATTAATGTGTAAAAGAGGACAGAAAAAAAAAAGAATTCAAAGCTTTGCCATTGTAATTACAGCTCTTTAAATATCAAAAGACACAAAGAAAGATTCCTTTTGAAAAGAGTACCGATTCTCTTGGCAAGCCCCTATTAAATACTTGCATAAATCTACAGTCTGAATCCCGCAAGTTGAGGTGACATTGCTACCATGGCTTACAGGTCTTTTTATGTGGCGATTGGTGCACTTTGGTGTTATCTATTGTTTTATCAGGACACCTTGATGAGATAAAACACCTTCCTTCTGTCAAGGGTGAAGGGCTAGGAAGTGGGATCAGAAAGAGTTAGCAAGAAAAAGTGCCTTGATCAAAGGTCAGAAAACTGACTCAGGCTGTTCCAGACACAGACTCTGAAACAGTCTGTGCTGCAACTGAAATATCAGGTGTATTTATCACAGATTTATAGTAGCTCATTCATAGCATGGCCCATGGGCAAGTAGTGTGTTACAGGACATAGTAGCAATGTGGCTGCGCATCTCCATCATCCAGATCACACAGTATTTGGGCCCAGAAAGCCACCAAAACTGCCAGAGAAAATACATTAGTAAAACATCCTATAACACGCAGAGCGGGGTGGATTACTTTACTAGACAGTTTCTAAGTGAAATGCCACAGAGCTCAGCTCTCAGCCAAGCTCACTCACTCCTAGGCACCCTTTCCCCACACTGTCTCCCAACATCAGAGACAGAGGCCTTTTGGAAGCTGCCACGGATAATAGATTTCATGCCTGAGATCTACCAGGATAAACCAATGCCCTTCAGTCCTATACATTTCATAGATTGCTAGCTTACCCAGCTCCAGTCCCATCTTGATAGCAGTAGATCAGGATATTTTCTAAAAAGGCCAAGTGCTTCAAGGTTTCATAGACCAAAATATAGACCATACATTGCACCCAGAAATAATTCAGAAGCAGTTTCCTGAAGAAGTTAAACAACTGGTTGCATAAGATTGAGGCCAATAAGCACACGAGCTACTGCTACCTCTGGACCTTTTTTTGAGGGGTGCATTATTTCTTTAGGCTCTAACTTCACAGCTCTCATGCTGCCCAGCAGAAGTTACCCTGCTTCTGCCCAACAGCCACAGCTAGATCCTGAGTGGAGCACAGCAGCTTTAAGCCTTAGTAATGGCAGAGCCTATCCTCTGACTTGACACTTCTAAATAAAGTCTGGTGAACAGTTCATGAAATATGCAAGGGAAGGAGCTTTCTCATTAAAGGCAGTGGCAGTAACTTTTCCCCAACTGCTAGAAACATAACCAATGTACAGAAATGGGTGCATGCAAAACAATTTGCATAAAGCTGGGGATCCCTGTTTCCTGGGTTCAGACTGGCACAGCAGTCTGTGGAGCTGTCCCCATCTTGCTCCTCAATCATATGGGCAGATCAGACCAGACTAGGCATCACCCCACCTCTTTAAATGTAATCCAGATGCAGGGGAGGGGAGGGAAATGCAGTATGCTCCGGTGGTTCCTCCAGTGGGAAAGACCTGGACTACAGGAGTAGAACAGGAGAGGATCACCCCAGCCTCAACTGCTGGGACACGACAGGAATGTAGACCTCGAAAGGAGCGTGGGGCACACCACAGAGAGCTTCTTTCCATAGCTTATACTCAGGTACTGTGGGTGAACCACTCAACTACTATGTGTAATAAAATTTACAGAGTCTTCTACACTGTTTGGGCAGTATCTCTGTCAACGATTCATATCTAAAGCAAGAAGGATTTCGAATTTATTGGGAAGTAAGGGAGCTGCTGTCTCAGACTCTGGAGTAATCAAAAAACCCCATACTTCTTACACTAACTTGTCTGCTAATGACAGACAGTTCAAGAGCAGACCCTTAAGTTATACCATGTCACCTGCTTGTAAGATTGACTTGACATCACATAATACAACCTATGTGCGTTCTTCTTCACAAGCTAATTAATTATGAAAGGCAATAGATTTTGGCCTAAAGCCAAATTATAGTGGTGTCATTAGGCTCTGCTTCACAACAAAATCAAGAGTCCTGCTTGAACTACGTTCTTTGAACTGTTCAGTTCAATGATACTGTACTGTAGGGTTGCAAGAAGGTATCGACACCTATGCACACAGTAATAGTAGGCACAATGATATCAATAATCACCTATATTTATAAAAAAAATTTTCATCCTTAAATATTCAAAATCACTTTGTAAAATTTGACTTCAAACCTGCAAGCCTATCTTGTGCGCATATCATCTGAAGACAAAGGGATGTCACGTAGGGTAACACACAAGGAAGTGTAGCCTGGAGGCTACCACCTGTCCACCAATGATGCTCCTACTCCTGATCCCCCACAGCCTATCCCTGCTCTCAATACTGCTCTCTTCTCTGAACGTCCTTGCTTCTGATTTTATGTACATTATCCCTGAGGACAGATTGTTCATAGATTTAATTTCAAAGAACAGAAATTCCAGAAAATAGGTGAAAGCTATATATATATAAAGATTTTGCTTTAGTAGAGATTCATATTTCTTATTTAAATTAGATAAATCGTTTACCCTAAAAAGCAGGTCCATCGAGTATGCAAAGTACATATATAAACTTTACACATGCAGGGGAAAAACAAAACAAAACAAAACAAACAAAAACAGTAAACTCTGAAGCAGAGACATTATTTCAAGTGAGATGGTGATCCTCTAAGGATTGCACATTTAGGCTGCACTTCTATGTCAACATAGTCATCTTCACTTTCCACCCCATTTCATCACTCCGCATTGTTGATCTGCCTCCTGGTGTCACTAGTTGAGTTGCTGAGCAGGCCTGAGCCTCCCATCCAGTCAATCAATGCACCTTGCACAGCAGTGGCCCAGCAATATGAGTGAGCTGCAGCAAGCCAAATTGCTTTATTCATAAATTGTAAAGGCTTGGTCTAAATTTCATTCAGTATTAATATAAAATGTCATAGTTTCAGCCAGCAGGATCAATGATTTGTGTAATCTGATTTCTAAATAATGTGAAACAATGGAAATTCACCCTGTGACTTCTGTGTTGCTATTGCTGCTTCTCACAAAAATATTATACAAACACATTAAGGAAGCTAATAGAAAACACCTGAGATGTCTATCTCTGTTAAAATTTTATTACTTCTGGGACCTCAAAAGGCTTAGGAAACATCACTGAACATGGTTTCATATGTGTCAGTGAAAGGGCAACATAAACCAGGTCAAACAATGCTGAATATTAAATTTAATGTAAAGTGTGTAAGAGAAAAATGCAGGAAGTGTCAGAAGAGTTACTGAAAGAGAAGGAAGGAACAAATAATTGTACTTGGGACTGCATGTCTTTCACTGGCACACAAAAACATCTTACATCCCAAGCACTTATCCAAGGAAATATGCAATTAATTTTTCTCTTTTTTTTTTTTCCTAACTAAATTCGGAGGAGCTGAGAGGTCAGTTGTTTCTAACTATCTTTAAAAATGAACTTATAATGTTGCCATCTGTTGGCATATGACAGATATAGCATCCCAAGATTCCAGACAGAGCTAAAGAGATACAGAAAATTAAAGGGACAGATGTGAGAAATATATCCTCTCATTTGGTTTCAGTGTTCACATCTGCTCTCTTCAAGACTTTTCAATCAAATAAATCTATCTTCAGAAGCAAGTATCTTGAAATGTTATGGCATTTTTGGTAATGACAAAGAACATACTCTAGTAGTGTTTACTATATTCCAAATCAACACTGGATTCATAAAAAAGCTGGTTTCTATCAACATGATACAAGGACAAAGTGCGTAGCAACATGCTTTGTCCACTCAGCTTCACTCACAATTTGTGAAGGAGAGGAAAAAGCGAGACAATTAACGTAACAGAATTACAAGCACACAATTTCAACTGTTATCTGCAGATATTTTATTTTTACATAACACCTTGAAATGAAATTGGCTTCTCTTTCGGAGGATCACTGCATACTGTGTTGGCCCCGTACAGGTCACAGACATCACTCCTGTTCTGCTGGTGTAATGGTATTTCTTTTCATAGAAACATCATTGCCTGCTGCTGTGAGCACATCTGCGTTCATCTGGGATGTCACTCACTCCTTTTTACAGTGCTTTTGACAGACAGGCTGCTAATGCTTTTATCAACTTTAAAGATTTTTCCCTCTCACTGCTTCCCTGCCCCAGTCTCTGTGCTCACAAAGCATCAGCTGTCTCCTGCCCCGTCAGTCTCTTCACTGTGTTGGAGCAAGACCTCACCAGGTCTCAAAGGCAGCAGATGCAGCACCCATGAAAGCAGACAGATACTTTGCTATTCTTCCGTGTTCCACCCACCTCTTCCATCCATGTTACTCCTGTCCTCATTTGGATTTGAATCTTATGTATCATTTTAATCTAACAAGACTCTGAAAGCAAAAATTACGTATTTTTTCATCATTATTCTATTGACTGGAATAGAGGGTAACGATATCTGCAGATTTGTGAGGCGTGCAAATGTGCTTCTGCGGGAGAACTTACACTTCCTTTTTTCTTATTCACCATTAAAACTCATGTTCATGAGCAAAACCCATGAATGAGAAATGATACTCATATTTTTACTTTTCCCTGCATGCAGTGAACATATTTTCACCATAAGCATAATGTACCTCCTTCTCTGTAATATACTATATAAATTCCATCTCAAAATGGCAGTGCCATCAAAAATTAAAAGGCACAGAACAAAGCAAACAATATTGGAGCTTCATAATCATGCTGGCAAATACTGAAAACCATTCATGTGAATTACAGAAAGCACTGACTGATACAGTTCGTCAGCCCTACGAGTACTGTGTTAAATCATTAAAGTGTTAGCAATCTTTATTTGTATTGCAATAATATTGCCTATCTCCATCCCAGAGCCCTGGTGTACTCAGTGCTGTACAAACACCACCATATAATGATCTGCATTTGAGCATGATTTTTTCCGTTTAAGAACTGATTTCATCTTTGACAAGTCTTCATTTTGCTACATATTTTCAATTATTTTAAAGTGCAAAATGACCTGCAGACTATCAAATGGAAGACAGAATTCCTTCACACAGCTCCTAAGTGAAATATTTCAATAGCTAGCTCTTCAGATTATTTCATATTTTGGAAAGGCTAGTAGTCTATATGTGTTTCACCACACATGAGCAATAATACACTCAACCTTAGCTGATAAGAGATAGTCAGCAATAAGACTGTTTGGTGCTGTTCCTCTCACTGCCTGGGAAAATGAATACAAAAATTTTAATGGGAATTCTATTCCTCCAAAGATCCTGAATTTAAGTCTAAAACTTTTTTTTTTCTTGGTAGCAGTTGGTACTTTTTGCTGCCTCTCTGATGATAAAAGCTTAAAAATAAAAAAAAATAAAAAAACAATAGAAGGAACCACAGCTACTAAGTTTCAGGTGCCAATAACGAGTAGGTGCAGTGATCAATAATTCGATACACTGCTTTTGTGGGTTGCCCTCAGCTTAAATCCTGTGGCCACATAGCAGTACAATAATGTGAACTGTCATGAGAAACAAACTTAGGGGATAAAGAAAAGATAGTAAAGTTCGGGTTGTCATGTCTAATGTGGACTCCCTCAAAAGCATTTTATCTCATATTTAATTACATTAACAAGTGTATTATATTTATAAACTTACTACAGGTCAGTCAAAAAACAGGAGTACCATTGGATTTACCACAGAAAAAATGTGCATTTGCAATGTGTGGCATGAAATTTTTCAAGTACCTTTTTCCTTTCAGATAAAGACTCAAGATATTTTCTAGGCATGTGAAGGAAGAATGTATAACGTATGTCATCTTCTACAGATAGGAAAGAGAATACTAGTTATCACAGCACCTTCCTACCTGACTGCACTGATAACATCCATCACTCACCATCTCACTCCTAGTGAACCCAAACATTTTTCCCAGCTCCTAAAATCATCCTTCCTGCAAACTTTTGATCACACTCATTCAGTCTTTACTTCACCAACCATCTGCTGAACTCCTGGTTCCCTCATTTAAATGTCTTCTCTATCTTGCCTCTCACACTGTTTTATTCTTTTCTTCTCTTGTGCGTCCTTCCACACTGTTGGTGATAAAGGCACAAGCTCATCTGCTTTAATCCATTTCTCAGACACTTTCACATTTTCATCCATGCTGATAATTCTGTGCAAAACTCACTTGAGCCAATTATTTAGGCCACTGCCTGACTTTCAAATCCCTTCCCAAATCAGCTCTTTCTAAGTTACCTCCAAAAGGCTGAAGGACCACTACTCAACAATGCAGGTTGCTTTTCTTCACTCAAACTCCTGGCTATCGTTGAGATTACTTTCATCTAAATTTAGCCAAATGACCAAAAAGCCTACAGTGAAAGGCTAGATACAGTAGGATAGAGACTAGCTGTTTTAGGTTTCTCTAGACAACAGAAATGAAAGATCATCCAAGAGACATTCCATCATTCCTAAGACCAGAATTGTCCTCTAGAGACAACCTATTTCTGTTTCCTCCATTGATGAGGAAGCAGGTTCCACCACAGAATCACAGAACAGTTGAGGCTGGAAGGCACCTCTGGAGATCATCTAGTCCAACCCCCCTGCTCAAGCAGGTTCACCTAGAGCACATTACCCAGCATTGTGTCCAGATAGCTTTTGAATATCTCCAGGGAAGGACATATTCCTTCACACAGGTGTGATAAAGCTGAGCTGATGCCTTCAAGAGCTTTTGAGAAATACCTGGTGCATTTAAGAAACAGGGTGTTATATAAAAAGAGTCATCACAACATCAGCCCTTCACTGCATTTAAAAGAAAAGCAGAAGCCATAGCTGAGTTTGTGAGGTATCCCATTCCATCACTATATGCTAGTTGGTCTCACACCTCACCTATTGGATCGAGGCCTTCGAGGGACACAAAGTAGAGAAACACTTGATTTTCTGAATCTTGAACAGGCTCAGGTACAAGCAAGGTATGGGATGCTTAGCACTTCCATGAATAAGGCAATTCTGGTCTTGCACTGAATACAATTTTATCATTTTAAAATTTTATCATTTTAAATAATACGTTTAAAAAAAAATCAAGAAAATCTTAGAGTGCAGGTATCTTCAGGTTTAGAAAGCAGCTCAGTAGGCAGTTACCATTTGAGACTGAAATACCTACTTTTTGGCACCTCTGTTCTGATAGGCATGACTCTTCAGTAGAGCATGTTGTGTAAACAGGCACCTGACAGCCTTGATTGGAGCGTGAAGAGGCTGTGCAGTCAGGATCACATCACATGAGATGGAAGTAAGACCTATATCAGCTTATGCAAGCAAAGGGTTACAGCTTCTTGTTATATCCCCCTCCAATAAAGCTACACCTCATAAATGTAGAATTATTTATCATTAGGAAAGTTTGAAAAAGCCGTTTTCAAATCACGCATCATAACAAGCAGGATTAAGAAAATAACTTACAGATAGAAAAATATTCACTTGGTCATTTTTAAAAGTAAATAATGCTCAAAGCAGCTCAATGCTCCTACGTCGCTAGGGAAATGTTATGTAAAAAGTACTTCCACTGTAACGTATAAGCATTCATTTTCACTAATACCCAAGTTGGTACCATTTCACACACTAGAAAGAGCAATTGTCAGAAACACACTTTCAAAAAACATGCCAATTGATCAGGAAGTGCTAATGAGAGGATCAACTTATGCAGATCAAGGAGAAATATTTTGATAAACCCTTCACAGCTCTAAGAGACTGAGTACACAGCAGCCTGTAAACAGCTGTAGCAGGTTTTTGTTTTGCTTTTATTTTTATTTTTTAACTGTTACGCTCAAAGTCCTACACCGACTGCCATCTGCTGGCGAACAGGATTTTTTTTTCGTTTGTTTTTTAAGATGGTGGCAGTGTTTAACTATGATGTTACAAAGCTATTAAAGGAAGCGAGGCTTGGAGAGGTGCTCGCTAGGTTCAGGGCTGCAGCAAGGCACCCTGACTTCACACACCGATAGAGGCAAAGCCGGAGGCACATCTGCTTCTACTAGCTCCATCAGCACCACTAACAAAGAGTTATTACTTCCCTCCTTTTACAAGTATTCTCCTCCCCACTAGGAAATTAAGTCTTAAGCAGTCCTTCATTAAAGACGATGAAAGCTCCAGTTGACTGTCCTGGCTGGGAACTACAGATATCATCAAAAAGTACTGATCTATTGGACAATACTGTCTTTTACTTTTTTGTACTGTGAAATTATATGATCAGAATAGGAAACAAAAATAAAATACAATGTTAAGTAAGTATACTGTGATATTTTCTCTCTTTCACTAGCCTATTTAGGCTTTCCATGAAGTGCAGAGGAGTCTCTTGTGAGAGGCACCGCAATACATAACAGATCTTCAGTACTTCCTCATAGCTTTTTGAGTGTCAGAGTGCTACATAAATTACAAAAAGTGTGTATAGTGAAAGCGTTTTTTGATATGCCGCAGCCAAAGGGTGGGACAGCTGATCAATACAAATCACAGCATAAGCAGTGAGCTTTTCTAAGCATTTATTTGGGATTAACTGATGAGAAAGAAACATTCAGTTCCGAAAATCCAGTTACCAGCACTCACTCCCCTGGGCCCCAACAGCCAACATCCCTCACGGCTGTGGAATTGGTTACATTTTTTCCATGTGGAAAAAAAGTATTTTTTTCTATTTTACCCAAAAGCTCATCGATATTGTCAAAAAAAGACTTTGGGGCTTTCTTTTGTGGTTAAAAAAAAAGTTGTAATTTACAGAGCAGTACAGGATTTTGAATAGAACAAGATAGTTTCCCAAGAAATACACCAAGTTTTAATCTATAAACTGACACAGCTGCTCTATTTGCGTTACAACAGCATATAGGAGACTTGGTCATGGACCAGAAGTCCTTTATGCAGCAGGGCATTATAGAATCCCACAGGGAAGCGGGGCCGGGGGGAAGAAAGAAAAGAAAAACATCACTATTCTTGCCTTACCATGCCAAATTTATAATGTAACAGAAGAATAAAATAAAGTCACACAGGCATTCATCAGTCAAATGGCCATAAAATCATCCTTTATATCAATGGCAAGAAATTTAGCTCAGCTGTCTTAGGTTCACATCACAGATAGGAAAGAATCATCCTTATCTCTTACCATGGATTAGAGAGAGGACCTATGGACAACCACCCTAAACTAGGCAGCTGTACAGAGGTCAGCGGAAAGGGCCCTCGCCTCGTGACGGGGTAGTACAAGGAAGAGAGATGCTGCTGGTCAGCAACTACCTTACTGACCACAGCACCGACCAACCCGTTATCAAGCCATAACGAAGATGGAGGGTTTGAAGGAGGACAGGGAAACAAGCTAGTAGCAAGAAAAGAAAAAGTATAGTGACATTTTTTGAAAAATTAAATGAATGATACAAACTGACTTTTTAGGTTAGCTCAGAGGAAGACGTTAGCATATTCACAGTGAAAGAGAGAAGTTGGGTAGGCTGGGAAGGAACTGCAAAATGTAGCTTGCATTTGATATGCTGAAGAAGTGACAAAATCTAAGCAATAGCCCAAGAAAAAAACTTTTTCTGCACATTTTAGTGGAACAAGACTGCAACTCCCATGGCCCGACAGAAGATGTTATAATAAACAGCACAGAAAAACTAGGAGCTGTGTGAATGGATTGAAAAGACCATCTCTCTTGGAAATAACAGAAAAATCTGCAATAGTCAGCTCTAACACAGAAGACAGGCAATGATAATACCCAAAGACAAACCTTTATAAGTCTGCATTAAATAAGAAAGCAAAGTTGCCTTCAGAGACAAAAAATGGGATGTAATTTCCTCAGTATACAAAAGAAAGGAAGGATTGTCATCCTTTTTTATCTTATATGTTTTATAAATTTGCATATAGGTTTTATAGATGTAATTTTGTATATAAAGGCTACACATACACCCCTTTTTGGAACTTGAACTAATGGCTGGACGTTCATGAAGAGGCAGCACTAAAATGGAACAGATTTTGGGCAGGAAGAGGGGAAAGAAAAGGTTGCTTGACAATAGAGAACATTTTCAGGTGTAGAAATAGCGGTAATTATCAAATATAATTCAACTAAGAGACCATTCATAAAGAGAAGGGATCAAAAAAATCAGAGAAATAATGAGATAAAACCAAAGGATACAATGAGGAGAAATACGTACAGTAGTGGACATATGTATAAAAGCAGATTAGATTTCCAAATGAAATACTGTCAGTCTTACCACCTCTAAAAACAGAACGTGGAAGAAGGCAAGTAGGAAGTCATTGTAAAAGTCACTTTCAAGGAGCATAAGGGAGAGGAGTAGAATAGGAAACGGCCTTGCACAGAACTGGAAAAGAAAAACAAGAGTGATTGTGGACAGGACATGGAATGATTTTTGGAGAAGCCAAAGTGGGGATAGCAGGAAAGAACACAAGAGAGAAGGTGAGGAAATCAAAACTGATAAACTGATAGTCTAAGGGAGATATATTCAATAAGCACTGCTGAAGAAGATGTGATGATAACTGAAAAGAAGGAATGAAGCAAAGGAAACAGAGGCACAGTTTGCTGAAGACTTAAGTAAATGATCTTTTGAGGGAATGAGAAGTTTGAAATAAGATTATTGACCAAATAAAAATGTCAAAGAAAGGAAACATGCAGCTATAGTAGAGTAAATACTTGATATTGAAGTTAAATTTGGAGTATTAATTCCCATTTAAGTTAAAAGAAAACTTATCTGTCTTAGTTCTTCAACCTATGATCCAGGCTGTCTTGAGAGATCAAGCCTTGTCTTTGCTCAGGAGCCCAGCTTTCATGATCAAATATTAAAATGCGTGTTACGGAACATAGCTAGATAAATGGAGCATCATAGAGAAGTAAACAAGCAATATGGCACTGAGTACAGATCTTGCAAATGAGAGGGGAAAAATATCAGTATTTCCTTTCAGCTTGGCTCTTGAGTCTATCCTGCATTTGAATTAAGTGTCAAGATCAAATGTGAGTGTGGTTAATTATTAAAGCATACGATGCTTTGAGGGAAGTCTTGTTTTTGATAATTTGTGACTAACTTTTAATTTTTAATTTTTTTTATTACAGTTTCTTTTGAATAATATTTTTAACGCTGCATCCTCAGAAGTTCCCATGAGTTCCAGTTTGAGCGTGGTAAATAACATGTTTTGGAATTCAGAAGTCATTTTTCACATTCCAGATTATAAACTTGAAAATGCTTTAATACATATTTTTTCTCATTTGTGCAATTTTTTTCTTCTCATAACCTTCAGGGACTCTTTTGGATGTAATGAAAAATACTGCATCTGACTTCCTGTCCATTCATGACCCTATATGCACAATAGTACAAGAACAAAACTACACCCTGTAGTTTTACACCTTTTGAAAGTATAATAAATGATACAAATGCTTATTTAGACATCATACTTTCTTTTTTCCTAATTTCCTTATCAGTGTCAGAGCAAATTTGGATTTTTGATTATTTATTTCTAAGGGCGTTCATTCAGAGGCATTAGCTCACTCCCCAAACTCTGAAGCATTGCCATTCCCGCTGAAAAAGTGGCTGAGCTAAGGCCTAAAAAATAACACCACAATAACAAATCTAACGTAGGAAACTGCATCTCCTTACTCCTCAGTTTCCACTCTGTCCATTGGACCATATAACTGGCCATCCAGTGCAATGCAACTGACTGCAGCTCTTTCACCCCACCCCACTTTCCAAAGAGCAGTGCTTTATTATTCTACTAAAAGATCCCAGTATCAAACATTTAGAAAGCAGACATCCTAACTGTATATCCTCAGTATCATTTTTTAAGTAAGTAACATCAGGTTTCTATTGCAACAGGTATGACAGCAACAAGTGACATCAGATGCATGACAAACTCTGCAATAAAACCTGGTTTAGATCCATCATTTGAAGTTAACCAGAGAAAGCAAAGTAATTTCTGGAGGCAAAAAGTCTAATACTATGCTTGGCTGACTGTAAAATCCTCTTCCTAACTTAGATGAAAACATTACTCCTAGATATTGTTTCCATACCTACAAGTATTATTACTGGTCATAAAATTATCCAGTCTCTAAAAACCCAGAATCCTCTGAAGACAGAAACCTTTGCCAAATGCTGATCACACAAAACCACCGAACAAACCTGACTATAACCAAAGGTTTCAATAATACTGAAACTCGTAACAGCCTCTTGGAGAGGTACACAGCCGCAAACTTCATACATCACCACATCCGGATTTGAGGCAACATTCAGCCATGGAAGACATGAAGATCTTGCTGAAACAGCTAATAGTAAATATCAGCCCAGTATCTATAGTAGGCAACTGTCATAAATGGTCCACAGACTACTTCCATGAGGGGCTAGACCTCAGAGTGGACTGACGCTTTTCTAGTGCTTAACACCAGTCAACACTATCCTGAATACAGCAATAAGTTGGGGTTGGGGATTCTTTTGTTTCTGTTTTGTTTTTAATGCTTTGCTAATTAGCAGCTAAACTGTTAAAGCTCATAGAGAGCCTTCCAACCTGATGATCTCATGAGTGTACATCTGTCCACTGGAATAAAAATGCCATCAAGATGAGTTGTTTATCATTAGGCCCAGTAGCACAATACAGCTACGAAGGTCAGACATTACATTTGCAAGAAGTGACAGAGTTTCAGCGTCAACTTCCTAATTTTAAAACAGTAACTGAAAACTATCTAGGAAGGACAATAATATATGAGAAGATCAAGGTCATTGCAGTGCATATTACTCCATCGCAGTGTATATTATGACATGACAGCTGGAACCTAACAAGGTCAACCTATCTCTCACACACATACAAAAAACAAACACCTTAAGAAAGTAATTACAATGGACAGACATGCCAGAGCATTCCAGCTGTCATTTGATGCTCAGTCTGAGAATTAAGAATGGCATGATTAGTCTGCAGAAACAAAAGAATAATAGTAACAAAATGGAAGTCAAATTCAAGGTTAATTCTAATGTTATATACTGTAAATCTGTGATAAATTAGTGCAATTATTAACCTATGTGTTGCTTTAAAAAGCCATCAGAACTCCTCATGGTTCAACCTCCATTTCTCCTCATTTATGATTACCTGGAAACTTTTTTAAATTATATGGTTTAAAATTAATTGTATGATCTTAGAAGGTCACTGGACTTCTGCATTTTCAATTAAGGAGTAATTTCAAAACAACTATGGACACCTATAGACAACACATGATGGCCATAATTCTTCAAAGTGAAAAATGACAACATGGCCAACCACTCACCAGCAAATGGGTAACCTGCATGAATATCTGAGTGGAAGCATGACTGAAAATAAACTGCAGAGAAGGTGTGAAAAATAACTTGTTTTAATTGAGAGCACTCACTCATGCTATAAAAATATATTTTTTTATCTTCTTATGATTGTATAAGACGTCTCTTCTTCTGCAGACTTCACTTTATTAACACTAGTAGATTTCAAAATAAACACATCAAAGAGGTTATGAGCATCTGCAACTTGATTTGTAAAAAGTCCCGTCTACCTTCTGAGAAATAAAATACACTTCCTAAATGATACTATGACATTAGACATCATACATTTAAGTAAGTTAAAACATCAATAACCTCTATCAAAGCATTAGCTAGTATAACAGGCTTTGAAATGTAATTACTATCCAGAACATACATTTTAATTTTTTGATTCAAACAGGGACTTAGATCAGGGTTTAAAAAAAAAAAAAAAAAAAAAAAAAAAAAGGTATTTTGGGCCTGAAAACTACAATCTCCAGGCCTCTGTACATCTTTTTGATTGGAAAAATCTGTTATGGCAGATAAATTGCTGTCACTGGATTTCAGAAGGAGCAATCTTTTAAAGGACAGAAGCATCTCTCTTGCTCCTTTCTTGCTGCTCTACACAAAATTCTGTCGTAACACAGCTGTGGTAGAGCTCTTGAATTAAAGAATAAAGAGGACGCTCATTTTTCTCATCTCTAAATTTTGATAAGCCTAAATCTTAAAAGGCTAGATGTTAATTCAATCTTTCAGACTTGTTCTTGCTTTTGAATTTTTTGATTTCGGTGCTCAGAATATGAACAAATATCCAAATACTCAAACCCAGGCATAGCCTAATATTTAATTTTTATTTTGAAGTCACTGTGGATATTTATACTGACCTAAGACTATGAATGCCTAGAATCTTGATTTTTTTGGCCTGCCTTTTCTTTACAGACCTCTGTGTATGGCGTTTCTTCCTAGAAGCATTATAGAACAAAGCCTAATAGGCTGGTATCAAAACCAGAAAAATTTTTTATCATTCGTGTTTCAAGTAAGGAAGTGCTACTTGTGGGTACACAAATATGCAGGACATATCTCATAGCACACATTTCATTTAATTGTATTGGAATCCTATTGGGAAGTACAAATTTCTTCCCTAGTGATTTCTTAATATAGATGTCGGGGTTGAACTTTCGAATTATTTTCACTGCACACGACTGATATCCACTTTAGAATCTCCTCATATGAGTTTGTGAAGTTACTTTAGAGGCACTCCATATGGCAGATGCTACAACATGAAAGATCATCTTTAGGCTTTTTAGCTGAGACATTCCAGGTGTCAGCATCAAACAAAACACTCAGCTTCCCCCATCATAATTTTCTACATGCAAGTCTTCTACAAGCAAACTTTCACCCTTACCAGTTTGATAGGACATCAACCTGTTTATTCAGTTTTCCTGGGTCTGAGCAGCTGCCAGCCCTACCAGGTATTGATGCTGTGAAATTATGCTGTTTATCATTTATAGCTGGAAACAATCTTGATCTCTTCCTTCATCGCCTTACATTAATGATTACATTGAACCTTCAGAAACCCATTGTTGTTCTTCCAAATATGGTAGTAGACAGCTGAACAAAGACAACCCCATGATCTCATGATTATTTATTTAAAATTTAGTAAAGATCAGTTCTCAGATGGGATAGAAAAATCATAGTTCTGGAATGTAACATTACCTGGTGTTTGTCTTCATCTATCCCAAATTTTCCCATGCTTTTACAATTTTTTTTCAGTGTTGATATAATAAAGAAATATTCAACAAAGTCTATCTCAGAGCCAAGAGGACTCAAGGAGCTGCTCTTTCAGCAACAATTTATTCCACAGTTAATGGTATCCAAAGTTTACAGAGGATGCAGACATGCTGGTTAAAATAAGTCTGATTTATCTTTTCTGATTGCTACTTTGGCCCTTATTAAGGTAAAGATACCTTCTTACTGCTGGCTGGGAGGTTTGTAGCAGTTCAGGAAGTGGCGTGAGCAGCACGGGAATGACTTCTCAAGGATGTCAACACATCACAACCCTGCTGTCAGAGGCACAGGTTACTTATGAGAGGATCCCAGGTACAAGGACTGTCTCAGGAAACTCAGATACCAGAAAGCAGAAGAGGATTAATACAACACAAAGGCTATTTAAAAATGTGTCCACCCCTTCTGCACTGCCTCTGTGCTGCAACGTCTCATCTGCTGCACAAAGTTGTTCCATAGATCCGGAAGCTGCAGACAGCAAATACGACGCTGTCCAAGAAGCTCATATTATACATAAACACTTTGACAGCTCTGTTTCCCATCTAACTTTATCTTAAAACCACTGCCAGAGCTTACATATAAGGAGTCGACCACCAGAAGTGACAGGATCAGCCCTATAGGCTGTGCAGCAGCAGGAGCAGGAACCTAGCAAAAAAACACTGAGTTGTCCTAGTGCACTGTGATCAGGGCTGTGTGCGTACATGAAGTCTCTCTTCCATATACATTTAAATTCTGAGCTCTCATCTGTGAATCTGTGTGTGCATGTGTATACACATACACACAAGCACACACAAGTGTGTGTGTAAGCCTAACTCAAAATATAGACATTGATTTGGAGCGCATTTGGTATCATGTATTCAAGTTAGATCCTTTATTATTAAAAGAAATACCTGATAATTGGCACTGAACTCTGAATCGATTTCAAAGATCTGACGGATCCATATAGATTTCTGTGAATTAGAAAATGAGTATGAACTACCCTTTAAGGTTGTTCCCAGTCTTCATATTCAAACACTGTGAATCTTCAGTGACCTTTGATAACAAAACAGATCTGCACACAATCTGCTCACAAAACCAAATGTTAACAAATAAAAAATAAACTGCCAAAATCCCTCCCAAAATCTGATAGGGATCGTAGCCAATAACCATTTGGTAGCTCCAGAAACCGGACAAGAAAAGTCACAGTGATGTAAGGTGAAGAGGGCAAGAAAAACATGAAATGAAAGTCCCACCCTCACAAAGACAAGTTTAGAGTTAAAGTATCAAGTTAGCATTGTATCTTAGGTGGTTTCATAAAAAACAACCTGGGAACTGAGAAAAAATACCTGCTTTTTGAGATTGATAAGCATTCAGGGTATAACTGAATAGGAATCATCATGAAGAACGTGCATGATGCCCCTATTACTACTATTCAGAGCTACAGCACAGGTATTCTGAGAGTTCTCATGCAAAAGAAATGCAATAAACATGCACAATTCTAGATTGTAATCTAGTTCTAGTTTACAGGAATTAGTATTCCTGGAGTAAAATCTCAATTGGTATTGATCTGCTCTGGGCTGCTAACTTTATCTTCCCACTCCTACTTTATCCTGATTCAAGGAGTATCTGCCTCAGTATGTTTGTGGATACAGTGCATAGCACTATAAGCTGGCACTTTTAGTTGTGGCTTCTAGTAGGCAATAATAAGGAATAATAATAAGAATTTAAATGTCTGTTTCTCCTTACCCATTTGCTGTAGCCTACCTGTTAAAAAGTTTTGAAAACATGAAAAAGTATGTTGTTTTTGTGCACATGCAGCTTGCTTTTGGAAACTTCTGTTATTGTTCTTGCAAAGCCCACACAGCTCCAAACATTGTGCAAACCTATGGGCAAGTACGGACCACAGTAGACAGAACAGGAGAAAGAAACATGGGTAAATATAAAAACAAGGCCACTAATTAATGCAGGTTAAAAATAACATGGGTTTATAGAATAGATTTTTTTAAAATAATATCATATATTTCAGTAGAGAGTGCATGCATGTAATGAATTAATATTGATTTCTCCACAAAGTTATGTTCTTAGTATTAATTTAGAAAGGTGACCAGAGCACTCATATAATCAAATACCTGGAACATCTCAATATCACAGGTGACACTAGTGTAAAATGTATTAGAATTACTATGGATTTTTTTCTCCATATTCTCATCTGTCTTCTCAGTTAAATGTAAAGGGGAAAAATACGCTCTAAAACTTGAAATCTCTCTTCCCCCCCCGCCCGTTCCTTTTTCCCCTCCGTAAAAGAGGGAAAGCAAACAAACCAAATCTCAATGGCTCCCTCTGCTGTCACGTCTTAGTAGTTTAATTTTGTTTGTAAAACTTTTTCCCGTTAGCAAATATTTGGCATTTTCACACATCATTCAGTGCTCCAGCTCTAGACAGTCAGAGACACCTTCTCCAACTGTAACCCTCTCCAAGTGCAGATAAACGCCTGCTCCTCAAGGCTGGAACGGTACCTTCCTTCACGTTTGCACAGCAGTTAGGGATAGTACTAGTACTCCAGGAAATAACGTTTATAAACAGTTTGTCATCAGCTTTGGGGCTGACTTGGACTTAACTGCTGACACAGATACGATTTTGTCACTAATGAAGCCAGATTGCTTTGTATAAGCCAAAGAGTAGCTCCAAGGAGTAAGTAAAATATTTCCAAGCTAAGGGAACAGTTCCAGGGATAGAATGTTTTTCTCCTCAAACAGAAGTAGTCCACAACCAACAGAAAAAGCTGGAGAGCTACAATAAATCTCACTCTTTGCCAAACCCAGGACACAAATGACAAAAGTGATTAAAAATACAACACACAGGTGAGTAAAGTAACAATATCAAGGTGTCTTGCAAAACAGCTTACAATGACTTCTCTGCTTTTCAGCATCATTGTAAGAAGCTTAGCAGCAAATACTCCATCGGGCACCTAACTCCAATCCACAAAAGGCAACAATTCTCTCAAAATAACCAAAATGACACCCCAAATCTGCCTTTCCGCCCTTAAAAGAATGACGAATTCTTAAAGAGTGCTAAAAGATACCATTTATTTCCAGTGACTCACAAAAAAGGACGATAAAACAAGCTTTCTGCAATGCTCAGTCAAAACATGGAAGAGCAAAATTAAGAAGAAATCAAAATGCTTGAATACTGCACTTATAAGAGCATCTCTGAGAACCATCCCAGGCATACTATGCATATCTAGAGACAGTAGAGAAGAGACTCATTTAGAGAATGCAGCACTTCTTCCACAAGTGTGCTCCCACGACCTTGACATCCCTACAGGAATATATGTTACTTAGTGACACATGCTGTTAATGCTTCTCTAAAATATATTTGGTTCATGAGGTTAGCGGAACGGCTATAGTCGTAGAACTTGCCTCAATTACTTCTGTCTTCCTTTCACTCAGAATCTGATACCTCCAAAAGTGGAAACTATATTTACCCCTCGCACGCTGCAATGTTTGATGGTCTCATGGCTCTAAATTAAGCAGCTTCTGTCATGCCCAAGATCAAGCACAAACCTTCTGTATTAAGCCTTAACATTAGAACTCCTGGTGCATTTGTGGCATCCTGTCTAAATAATACTTAGACGCACCCATTTAAATAGCCACCTGACTTCTCACTCATCTTATAGTGAAATTAAGATCACTGCATGTTCTCCATTGTGCTTATTCCACTTTTTATTTAGTATGCATTTAAATTGTTGGCTCTCCCCCTCACCCATACCCAAATTGCTGGGGTAGCACTAGCACAGCTACAATCTAATTTTGCCTAAAGATTATGCCCAGCTGCATCTTTCCAAATCACCTTCTTCAAGAAATAGGCTAAAAATAATCATGTTTCCACTCTTCCTACATCCTTGGCAAAGCAAAAGTTTCCTCTAGGTTTCATTTTCTTTTTGTTTGTTTGTTTTTGGGTTTTTTTTCCCTAGTTCCATCATGGCTCAATTTCTATTACTTGGAGCCCTGAGTTACTCTTTTAAAGAAATCATTTCTCCTTATTCCATCATTGACTAATAGAGATGGGACTTATCAATATACAAAAGCTATTTCACATACAGGAAGCAAATCTAGTTTATTTTTTGTAAAGATACGCAAGCACTAACAACTACTTAGCATGAAATGGCTTTGATCTCTAGTTTTAAAAGGCCAGGCTTATGCATGAAGTTCTACCAACCCAAATTCAGGTATTTCTAATATCTCAATTTTATCTTGGGGTGGACCTTCCTAATCTGAAAAGAACAATCTGAAAGAACTTTTGAAATAGTTTAAGTGAAGGATGTCCAAATAATATTAAGACAGCTCCATATTTTAAAAAAATAAAAATAAAAAATAATCATAATTTAAAAAGTTTTTCAGTGATCGCCTGATCTTCCAAATGTCTTCAGTTTACAATCATGGTTCTTTGTTATAGAAATCTGTATTGAGTGAACTTAGGTTGAGTCCTATTTACTGAAACAGCAAGTATAAATGGTTTCATTAGCTCACTACAGAGGTAAATACTGCATAAAGGTATCTGGCACAAAAATCTAACTTAGAATATTCAAAGAAGTTTAAAAAAAAAAAAAAACCTCTTCATAAGGCATCTTGTAGTGGCTACCATGCAACACATACCAAATACACAAAGTGGTCTACATATTTACTTACCCTCGCAATTAAGTTATTTGATATTCAATTTTGTAAGAAGTTGTACCTTCGTTTTCTCCAGTTCAGTTTGACTGCTGCATGCTTTCTGGCTTACTGGTATGCTTTTCTGACTTGCAGGGTTTGAAGAAGCAATTTTGCTACTGTTTCTAAGAACAGCTGATACTGCAAAACCAAATAAAGTTTGGCACGCTTATACCTGCACCTTCAACATACCTGACAACACCTGCGATGGAAAGTAAAGGCGTAGAAGAGGAATATGATTAGTTGGTGCAAGCAGTCAGCAAGCCCATCCTCCAGGGTTTTTAGACAGGAGGGAGAATACAGCCTTCAAAAGCTACCTTTTTATCTATTCCGAACTGTGCCTTCAGAGGTTGAAATAATTTTGCTGATTAGGGATCAACAGAGTGAGAAAGACTCAAACAATAGAATTTTGTGAAACTTACCTATACAGTTTTTGCACGCTTGATTAATTTATTCTCGAACTCCTGCTAGGTCAAGAAGTCTCCACATTATTGATATGACACTAAGGCATGAAGATTAAAGCACATGCTTGCTGTTCAACAGAGGGTCTAAGGCACAGAAAAGACAACCCACTCCTCTCCTTTTCTGTAATGCTGCTGCTGCTAGCCGTTTCTCTTCTCCAGTGAAATAAGCCAGAATATTGCGAATACAAGATCTTTTCACTTCACCACAATGCTGACGTACCTACAGTCCTGCATAGATGAGGTGGTTATTTTGTTTGCTTACATGGTGAAGGTAGACTCATACACATTTGAGCTCTCCGTGCTCTAAACTTGCCAGACGTGATCTTGCTGTGACTCAGAAGTGAAAGTGTGCAGTAGGGTGGGAGTGCTGCTGAGCTAATCAGTCCTACTGAGAGTAATCCAAGTAGCAAAGCACCTTATTTTGGCCCAGAATTGTGCTAATACTGGTCCACAGCTTCTGTGCAACAGATAACTCGTTCCAGGCCAGCTTCTGGTCCGGGAGAAGCGGCCAAGCACGCAGCAGAGTTGCATGAGGGAGTTTACAACTGGCTGAGCATTTGCACAGATGATAACCTATGACCATAACATACAAACACTGTTTTCATGCCAGCTTTCACTCTTTCTTAAATAATAAGCTTGGATAAAGATATCTTTCTACCAGGACTGGAACAATCTGAGTTCTGTGTAGAATCTGGTATAGATATCGCTTTAAATTCCCAACCTCTTCCAAAAAATCTCTACCTAGTAAATAAGGCTGAATACTGAGATAAAGATATGTAGAATATACAGAGCTAACATCCAACAGTATCTAGCTCCACTAATCACCCCTTTTCCGGAGACAGAAAAGTTCCTGGAAGGAAAATGTATATTCCTAAGCACCATTTCTTTATTTCAGAAAGCATTTCCTCCAACAGTTACAATTCAGCTAGAAGCAAAGGATTCAACTTCACCTGGGAACAGTTTTCTGGTGTTAATTTCCATGCACACTGACATGAGCACAGCGGAAGAAATCAATAGAGGAAAAAAAAAAATCCCAAATTAATCCAACTTCAAGCACATTTTGTCTTTGTACAGGGACAGAAGCACTTGATTCAGTGGGAGTGCAGCACCTGCCCCCATGTAACTACTATATTTAGTTCTCCTGTAGGTTGCTTTAGTGTGCTTCTTCTGGAATACCAAACACATTTAAATATGAAAAGTTTGACTAAATTCTCTCTAAAGGTAACTAATTTCTGAAGCTCTGAAGTATTTTTCTAGGGGAAAAGATAGTGTGGAAAGTCTTTGGATAGTCTTTTTAGACTCACCTATTAATGGAAGCTTTCCCACTGAACCTCTGTCAAATACAGTATCATTTTGCAAAGTTGCATTTGCTCTGCATATAGAATAACCTTCCATTTGCCATCTTGGTATTTTTCACAGTTGCTTAAAATTTCTTTTAATGGAAAAAAATCCATGCTTAACTTAATCCTTTGGAGAAAGTTCTCAATGGACTCTTTTGTTCTTAGCTGTCAAATGAGTCATGTTTTTACCTGCAAATATATTATTAACAACAACAACAAAAAAGGTGTTTTGCTACAGAATTTCTCTCCTTTTAAAGGCTTTATGAATCTACTCAAGTTGCATTGAACTACTTCTATAACTTCCAAATAACAAAGCAAATGAATAAACTAATTGAAGTAAAAATCCAGACAGGGTCCTGATCTAGAAAGCCCCAGATAGCTAGAAGCTAGGAGAACATGCAGGAAGCACACAGTTCATTTTCCTTGCTCTTATGCTGTTCTTTAAAAACTCACAATTAGTGTCAGTTAGAGGCAGGATACCGCATTAGCTGGACCTTTGGTCTAACTGGTATGTCCACTTTTACATGAGGCAGTTTGTGGGAACAGCTCCATTTGTAAGATATCTGCAGAAAGGGTTGGGTTGACCTTTGAAAAAATTTTTGCATTGAACTCAAACTTGTTAAAAGTTAGGACTAAGAAGCATCTTTCCATACTTCCTCAATCTCAGTTAAGGTAATAGAATAACGAATTTCAGTTTTATTTATATACTTCCTCTATTTATTTTTAGGATCTTTTTTGAGTACAACGTTATGGGCACTAAGGAAAGTTAAAGCTTGTAAAGTACTTTGATTTCAAAAAAATACAAAAAGCATTTTAAAAAGTAAATTCACTGAATGAAATTTAATCAATCTTTTCTGCATGCTAGATTTTGGTTCATTTTTTTAGTTAGTGAGGTAGAATACTCCTACACGTGATTTTTTAGGATTATGTTGTGATAACGTTTTATTTGATCTGTGCTGAGTATTAGCATTGGTAACATTACTGACCAAGGACTTTGAGGTAGAATTAAGCGTACAAAGCTTTTTGCTTAAAAAAAAAAAAAAACGTATCTCCAGGACTTTCTACAATATCAGAGCTTCCAATACAGATCATGAGGAGAATTACAAAATTAGATCCAACTCAGCCAACAGCAAGCCCTTTATTATTAAGGATGAGAGCTAGATGATAGGGGAGAGATGAAAACTGGGTCTTAAATCTCTCCTGCAAAATTTCACACGAAGGGCTGTAGTCCCTGTTAAGAGTCAGCACTTCTGTTTTTGTGTTTAAAAAGCTGCACAGAACTCACCCCTGTTTAAAATGAGGTTGCCCTCAGATTAGTGGGTAAAAACTTACTGAGAGGGAAACATCCGGGTTTGCTTCCCTCCTCAGCCAGAAGAGGTTCAAGTCCAAGCTCTTACCTTTGTGTGGAGAGTCTTAGCCATCAGGGTGCCTGCTATCCTGGGAGCAGGGATCCGTACTTTCAACTCTTCCCTCCTAGCTGCATGATGAAATACCTCAGCCACAGATCTTTTCTCACAGCTGAATCCACCTTAAGGACTGCAAAATCCCCATCATATTTAACTCAAGAACCCTTTGCATCCATTTCTACAGCCTCCTTATCCCTGGTTTGCCCCCTACCTCCCCCAATAACCCTTCTCACATCCCCAATACTCTTGTAGTCTGTGTCCCTTCTCCTTTCCACGTTCCATGGACCTTTCCAATATGCCCCTCTACTGATTCCTATTCAACTCTTTTGCCACTCCAAAAAAACTCTTTTGCATAGTAATATACTTGCTGCCAGCATATCGTTCCCTAGTTATACCCATTTCCTCAGTCTGCCTTAACTGCAAACTTTCAAGTCCAGAGACATCTATTTCCGAAGTGTCTAGTGTCAACCCTTTGTTTGTCCTACCACTCTACTGCAGAAAAGGTCATTTATTATAACTGGATCATTACCTTATCAATTAAACATAAAAGGGTTGGCACATGCTGACAATTGACTGGTATAAATTCAAATATTACTGCATTACACCTGTGCATTCTAGTTGGAGAGCCATTTTCTGCAAAAATGGGAAAAGGAGAAATTTGCGTACACTAATATTTCCATAAAGAAATACTTTAAATATCAGCTTCAAGACTAGCTTTTGAATACCAAATGAATAACAATTTATCTTTCTCCAGCAGTATTTAAATTGCTACCAGTGCTAAAATAATAATAATTCAGCTAGCTTAAATAACTCTACACATAATGACTTAAAATTAAAGCACAATAAGCATTTATACTGCTCTGTCCATCTCACTGACAATGTCCTAGGAAAGCACTGGCAGAACAAACCAAACAGAGGCTAAAATTTTGGTTTAGCATCTACAGCATTTTTCTATAGCTCATTGTGTTAGGAGACAAGTATACAATCCAGAGCAGTTGGGAACACTCAGCTCTCTCTCAGATGAAGTCTCCCACTTCTGTTTGAAAACAATTATTAACAGACTATCTTCACCAATACAAGAAGAACAGAACACTGAAGAGAATGAACTTGCAATCAGCACAAAAAGAAATCTGCTGCCTAGCAGGGAGAACGAACAGCGTAAAGGGTAAGGTAATAAACTGAAACTCAGAAGAAGCCAGTTTTTAACACCTATGCATAAAGACTCTGATTAGGTCAGGTATATTAATTCTCAAATCAAAGGACAGGATATTTTTTTTTGTCTGCTTCTCACGCATCATTTGAAAGACAAATACCCTGCAGCAGGGATTGTCTCATTTTGGGTCTCCAATAGGCCCCCAAGAAGCACAGAATTATAAAACACACGCAACACACACTAACCCATTTGATCTGAGATTGAAAATAACTGCAAGTTCTGTCTGAGTTCTCTCTTTAAATATACATTTTGAAGAGTCTGTTGCATAATTTCACCCAAGTAACAATATCTCAGATCAATGCTTTTCTTTGAATAGTCTTTCACCAACTGGTAGATGTCCCCTAACCTCCTATGCTACAAAACTATTTTGTTCAAATGTCCGTGTTGCACAAACTTTTTCCTGCATGGCTTGCAGTTTTTTTCCTGAGGGAATTTGGGGGGGGGGGGGAGGGGAGGGGGTTTAAGACTAAGACAAAACACCTTCCAATTTAAAAAAAAAGACATTGAATTTTGCCCAACTGAGCAGTAGATTTTTATTCTTCTGTATAATAATCAGAATTGAAGATTTCTGATCAGTAAACCCTTCAATTATAAACTTGGCTCTATACCGAACCATCTTACAAATGTGGAGCGAAACATTACAGATGACATCTGGACAGTTTTTCCTCAATTTCCTTTCTCCTTAAGCTTTGTTGTTGTATTTGCTTTCTGCAGGTGCAAGTATCGCACTGTTCCATCTGTTTCTGGTTTTCTTGAAAGATTTCCCATTATCCCTCCCACTAGTTCCAACTGAATAAACCAACAGCTCATTGTTCTTTTACATGGCATAGGTATGATTAATGCAATTGCAAGGAATGGGAGGAAAACATCAAAAGAAAAAGATGGTAGAAAGTCAAAGTGTCCTTTCAAGTGAATAAAAGGTGTTACAGATAAAGCAGGTAGGCTCAGTGAACGTGACTGAAGTTACTCAAAAACAGTTGCAATCTTACTGTTAGATCTAAAGAAAAACAGTAAGTGACAGATTCCATCATGGTATAGTGCTGAAAAGCAGTGTTTCCACAGAGACTTTTCCAGCCTTCTAAAGTCCTGAGCATAATTAAGACATACTTGGGACACAGAAAGCTAACCAAAACTTGCAAGAGAGTTAAGCAGTGAAAATGTTCAAAATACGGCTTGTGTGGGAAGCCTTTGGCATTTTTTAATGTTACTAAAAGTTAATCATATTTCATTATCTTGTCATTTGACCAGTATGAGGCTAAGAAAAGATGCAGCTTATCAATATAACCTGCTCCAAAGACTACAATTATTGATAGATATAATCTAGTAACCAAAGAGCTTCTTCATATAAGCAACTAAATATAAGCAAGGGATTTGAGACTAGAAAAAAATCACTGACTCTGAAGTCAGCTGAGGGGAGTCTAGAAAATTGCTATGATTACATTTTGTGGACATGGCCTATGCTGAACACGATGAGTCTTTAAAGTCTTGCTAAAAAATACGGCTTATTTCAAGCAAATGTAAAATAGGAAACCTTATACTGGAGAGTAAGTTAATGCTAATGTTGTAAACTCATGTAAACCCAAGAGCAAAAATCATGTTAAGAGAAAAGTTAAAGAGCTGTAAGAGACAAATGAAAAAGGCAAGCAGGCCAAATGAGGTGTTCAGCTGGAATAAGGTGCTCTGTCTACACATCCTTATTCTAATTTTCTGCTCAAAAGATTTTTCCAGCATCTCTACATTGTGAGTGAGGGACCAACCTCTAAATACTACTTTGGTTCTAACATCTCATACAGCTTTTAGTTCTCTTTGGTATTCCAATACTTCATCCACTTCATAGGACAGGTATTCCTGTCTCCATTTTTGACTCTTAAGTTTTCCAAGAAATCATCAATACTCACTAGCAACCCAAAAAGGTAGATCCGATACTTATTTATTAACATTTAAAATAAGCATAAATTTCAAGAACTAAAAACTTCTTGGAATTGTTCTGCATGTGGTATTCTTGAAATTAAAGAACAATACAACTGAAAGACCAAGCATTACTATAAAATATGAAGTTGAATGGAATATACCTCAAGTTAATAGCAATTAAGTTACATTAACTTGAAGAAATTAAAGTTTTACACATTTTCTAATGAAGCACCATACTCACAAGACCCTATGAAGCATCTCATGAGAAACAAGTTGCAAATCAGTTAAACAGTTATAAAACAAACTGGCAGCCAGCTTAAGTAAAAAATTAGGATAAGAATTTAGTAGCAACATTTTCCAGAGGACTAGCAGAAGAGGGATAAATTTAACATTCAGTGTATTCCAGTCACAGCACAAACATCTGAATTTTAATCGATTTAACAATTCCATATCCTTGGAAAAAAGAGCCCTCAATCCTTTCACCTCTATTTTACATAGCTCCTACTATGAAGATCCTTGGATAATATTGAACAGCAGCTGCATACATTAATGTCTGCAAAATAATGTCTTGGCCTTTTTTTTTTTTTTTTTTTTACAGTAGATATACAATTACAGTAGATTATTACAACCTTTTATCCTTTTGGTGACATGTAATAGCTTAGCTCAAATTAACGCTAAAACCACTTTTTACTTAGTTTGGAAATTTTTATTCCTAGACTAAGCATAAAACAATGGAGGTGTTGTCTTTTTTTTTTTTCCCCAAACACCTGAGTTTCTTTCAGATGTTTAATGAAAAAAATGCATACATTCATAGGTCAGGGTTAAAATATAATGCTTCACACATGAGGGCACAAAGAGAGACAGTTTGTTCATTTGAAAGCCCACAAGCTCAACTTAAAATACAGCTGTCAATCTAGAGCACCTTGTTTCATATTACATGAACATTCCCTTCTTTCTCAATATGTATGCAAACTTCTACGGGTACATACAATGGTAAAGTATCTCTAACTGAGATATTCAAAAATATTTAAATTTTTTCTGTGTTACAAACCAATCTTACAGGAAGTTAATTCAATATTAAAATGACAAGTGTGAATGCACAGAGGAAATGCAAACAGCTTATAACTCTTACTGTTAACATCAGTTAGAGCCACAACTAATTCAGAGGAACACCTAGAATGGATCTTTGTATTTAAATAGCTGTATACTCTTTAAAACTCCAAAGAGATGATGCCCCTTTCCACCTTCAGAAAGGCTGCGAAGTCTTGTTAAAAAGATCGGTGTGCACCACCTAGGAAACTGAAACCCAGTAAAAGCAACACTTCTTTACTTGTATTGCCAACTAGCGTGGCAAACTAACTGATACAGACTGAGACAGAGTAAACTCTGCCAGGAGATTTCCTGTACCCACAGAAGGAAATAAGTGAAGTCAGTAATTTCTCTGTGGTTTGTGAAGGCAGCATCCAATGACAGGCTTCCCTCTGGGGCATCCAGGCGAAGAAGTAGACAAAGATATGACAGTGGAGTCCTTCCATGGCTGATGAGGGAGGAAATGCTTACTTAGACGGGAGTAAGAAAGAAGAAATTCCCTCTCTTGAATATCTGACTAAGAGCGGATGCCCTTCTTGCAGGCAGTTTCTGGAGGAAGATGCTTAAAGATTCGCCCATTTGCACTCTGCTTTCAGTGTGGCACACTGCGGCACACAAGAGCTTCTTGTGAAGTATGCACGGAAATTCGTTAGAGGGGACATCCAATTGGTGTTTGATTTCCATTTGTGGGGAAGGATAGTCAAAAAAGAGCAAGTATTGGAAACATTAAGCATTCATTGTATCGCTAAGTAGCAAATGTTATGATTAATATTTGACTTAGAGATCCCTCCCTGGGCACCAAGTATATCATTAATAAGAATGCTTCAGGATTATTACAGGGATAAAACCACTCCCAAAAGCCTAAACTGGGTACAAACTTAACTTGGTGAACTGAAAGGTCCATATTTGCCACATTAAAATACACTTTCTCAAAATATATAAAGGAAAATAGTACAGAACAGCTGTTTTTATAAAAGTATGTAGGCTGCCCACTAATATTGTAATGTTAAGTGGGGCCAAATATACACTTAACAATCCCTGACTCGCAAAAAATTCTTCCGTCTCCCAAGCTAACCATTGATAGACATATCAGGCTGAAAAAATACAGAATGAACACATCACACTTTATAAGTCTAATAAAGTTCAAATAGGTAAGGACGTGAAGAAGTTATTTTTATTGAAACTCTCCAAAAGTATTAAGAAGGATCAAATGGTATATTTTCATGCCAAATAAATTCTCACTGAATTAACTGTATTCTAATTCACATAAAAGAGCAAACAAAATTTAAATCAGGTTTTGCTGCAACTGAATAGAATTCTTCTCTTAACCTCTCCCTTAATTTATCAGTAAATATCAATTTTGACACGGCAAAAGTATAAGCAGAAGACATCAAAAATAGGTGTGTTTTCCTCAACATAAAAATGGCAGCAAAAATGAGTTCAAATGGCTTACATATTTTGAAAATAGACAATGTGAAATCCATTCCTTCACAAACAGTGGTTTGGATATGAATGCCTCAAAGTACTTATTTAAAAATCTGTGCTGCAGAAAACTCATTAAAGATAATCCATGCTAGAGTCACATACAGTTCTAGAAACATCTAGAGAATTACTTAAATCTTTCTAGTGAAAATAAGTTTGAAATACCAAATAATTTACCAGAAATTTTGAAAGCCTGGCTCTGGGAGGGCCAAAAATAAGGTTATTGCTACTTACAGAATTCAAAACACCGTTGCTCCAAATCAAATGCAGCTAGGAAAGATGTAACAGCATTTGCACTTTGTTGTTGTTAATTTCAAGTATGAAAACTCTACCAAGTAGTAAGTAGCTTCAAAAGGGAACTTTGACTGAAAGGTGAAAAATATTTAAGATATCTCTTCTTTAATATTTCAGTTATTTGCACTTGACCAAGAGATCAACATGATCTTCTGTTTGTTGCCACAGATTTGTCTGGGATGAGAATTATGGCAGTAGGCTTTTGCATTTAAATACTGCAGACACAGTGATGTTATGAAAGTGACCAAGTATCCAAAAGGAAGGAAAAAACTATTGTAAAAAGAGCAGGCTTGCACTGAAGCAAGTATGTGATAAATTAAACCTAGAAAAACAAACAACAAAGCAGTGAAATTTGTCTCCTTGTGAATGCTGAGTTTTGCACAATCCAAGTCCCTCAAAGTACAGTAGCACCCATGTTTTGCTTAAGCCAGAAATCTGAGCGTTCAACTGACAAGACTTACTTCTCAAATAACAACAAAAGAAAAACTGTTAAAGATGCTGATGTTACAAAGTTAAGACACACTCAAAAGTTAGCAAATGCTCACACAACTTTAATTTGTCCCACTTGTGTGGGTTAAAACACGCCTTTCAGCAATCACTGACAGACTTCAAAAGTCTGTTCAACCTCGAGAAAGAACTCAAAATGGAAAATACTCAGTATTTCCCCTCTCCTGCAGCCATCACTGAATGCGTGTGACAGCATCCTATTTACTGCACGCTACCCAAAACTGAAACTGAGCAGAATTAATTTTTTGTCCTGGTGAAGTCTTTCCCAGTTTTCACCATGCTGCAGTTCACCAACCCATAGTTTTATAGTGCAGCTAAGCCTAATTAACTGTGGTTAGCTGCTGCCGAAAGGACCAACCTCCTCCCTCCCGCCATCCATCTTAACCTCAAAGAGCTGCCCAGGCAGATAAACCAGCAGAAAACATCTTGAACCAGGTCAGCACAGAGCAGAGGAGAACAAATGCTGACACAAAGGAGGCGGCAACAGGAACCGCAGTAGGAGTATTGCCAACCCCTTCATTAGTAAGCAGCCATTACAACTGCTTCACTTTATTGAAAACTAAACCATTAAAAAGTATTTCTACAGTTATCTGAGATATTAAGCGCCACTTTATTTCTTTCTGGAGGAAAAGAACTCATGTATAAGGAAGCTGAAGGCTAGAACTGTCACATGGCCATTCACTGCTAAAACACTCCATAAGTGATTGTACAATGTATATACTGTTTTCACAGCAGTTCATATGCACATAAAACTCCCCTCAATTTCAGCTGCACCTGCTAAACTCTGCAAATCAGTCAGAACATGGCTAACTCCATCAGCAACGAAACTCTTCCATTTGTAGATTAGCTAACAATCCTGCAATAGCGTAAAACTGTCAACAGCTCTCTAAATGCGATCACCTCCTCTTACAATTGTATCTCATTTTCCAAGCTTCCAAGATCTGCAACAAGCGAGGCATCCTTTTTATACTAAATCTCACTCAATCACAAGGCAATGCTCATGCTGTACAGCAAAAGAGACAAGGGGAGGTCACATAAAAAAACATGTTAATAAATTCTCCAAAAATATGAATACTGCGATGCAACCAAACCAAGGTTGCATAGGCAGTGAATTCCTGAACGCTTGACTTTAACATTAGCTTTCTTTCAGCTGGAAAGACCTGCATATTCGCTTGCATCTTGTAGAAGCAAAGAAGTTAGAAGCATTCTGATCCCTTGAAGAATCATTAGGAGGACTGCAGTTTTTGGACTCACAGCATTGACCTTTGCCCCTTCAGCTGATCAGTGACAGTCGCAGGAACAGGCAGTAATCCATAGGTCAGCCAACAGAGGGAAACAAACAGCTACAAAACCAGAGAAGTGTATGGAAGCAGGCATCTTTGGGCTCAAGCCAGGTTTCAGAGGAAAGTACACTTGGAGTTTGAAATCTTTCTCTCCTAGTGTCTCCTCCTACTATATACACTTATCTTATCTCTCCGTTACCCCGCCCAGTCTCTGCTCCTCTGCACTATTTGTTACCCATCTGCATTTAAGTGAGATTGCTTCTTTTCTCCAAAATATGGAAGTCACTTTCCTTTTGAACTTCTAGAAAATTAGCAGTAACATTAAGATTCATATCTGCTACCCCTTTTTCACAAGCAATATTTTAAATAACGGGTAAAAAATAGTGTGTATAGAGCATTTTGTATATGCCAGGGGCTCAAGGGAGAGAAAGTAAAATACAGCAAAATAGTCTATATTCAACACAATGCCATGCCACTATTTAAGCTTCAGAACTCTGATTGCTGGACTCTGTAAATGAAAGACTCCAAACACAATGTAAACATCTGTGCTGGACAGTAGGACACAAAACACATTCAAATAATATGTGGTATTGCTATTTTAAGCTATAAGATATCTGCCTTCTACATTGCCGTTCTAAAAAGAGAAAGCTATCCCTGGAGTTTGGTACAGGCTGTTCAGTATTTTGTGCAGTCGACACACCTGCTTGATATTTTTTAATATTCTCTTCCAGCATATAGAATGCGTGTTGCTATATAAAACTGAAACAAAAGATAGTTTTTGCAAGTTAAAAACTAGTGTATAATTACCCAGTTTAATACACATCCTAAAATCCTTGTTGCATGGCTCTAATCAAAAACTTGTACACATGGCTATGAATATACCATGTCCATGGATCAAAGTACTTTCCTGGAAATATTTTAGGAAATAGGGAAAAAATGCCTGAATATGGGAGAGTGAAACAAAAAAAATCTGAGAAACAGAGCATATGCTTGCTAAACAAGAATTATGTTTATTTAGCTAGTGAATCACCTAGAGGAGTAAATTTTCACTTCCATGATAGCAATCTTGTCAGGCTTGCAAACACCCAGAAATAGGAATTAAAGATTATTTTAAATGTAGTTATAAAGGTCATAAAAAGTCTGATTTAGACTGAGGTACATTTACTCAAAACTGAGATTCATTGAGTGGTAGCAAACAAACAGTTCCTCAGACAAATGCACTTTTTTCAGTATACATGTTACAGAAAAAAAATAAAGAAATGTGCATTAACTGGTGGTGTCCACCAAGCTGCATATTAATATTCTCTTACACCAAACAGTTTGAAACAAGGGAAATGTCATTCTAATATAATTTCATGTTACGTTTCATTTGGCTAAACTGCAGCTTAAAGTTGCTTTGCCATATTAAAAGATTACTACAATAATTTTCACATGAACATTTAGACTTGAGTTTTACTCCAGGACTAAATATGGCATGATTTGCTTTTAATCTGTTGAATAGCTAAAAACTGACAATTAAAAAAAAACTACAACGAAGAAAAAAATAAATTGAAGCAATGTGAATCTCACATCATTGAACCACTTCTAATGGTTAATTGTTAGTATTTAACAAATTCAAAGAGTTAATGAATCCTTGCATTCGTTCGGTCTCCTGTGCCTTAGCTAGGATGCATAAATACAAAAGACAGCAGATACTGGTAAAAGCTTCAGGACAGAAAGTGCTTGACGAAGGTACAGTTCTCAAGTGTGTTTGGTGAGAGAGTATAAGGGCAGATGCACTGATGAGAACCATTACAAGAGGAGTCAATTTTGTGTTAAAGTGTTCAAAGATGTCACCTTAAGCAGAAAAAAGCTTTAATAACGTCTTCTTAGACATATTAGGCATTTCCAGAGTCTACATCATTAGTGTTGTAATTCTAGCAGGACATCTCCATATAGTTATTGTTTGTTTCTATTTCTCTCCTGGAAAAAAGAAAACAAAAACAAAAAGGGAGATCATGTTAATACATATAGTTCAATATTATCTTCTTTCCCTCAGAGCAGTAACATTGCTTGCAATTAGGCATGCCTTTCTCTAAAGCAAGCAGCAAACTTTCAGGGAAACAGCTTCAGTGTTCTTTTTCAGGAATGTGAAATATTCAGCTGAGCTCAAGCCAACTTTTTAAAAATAATATATAACCAAGAAACACAGAAGTATAGGTATTAATGGTACAGGCATTCAAATAGCATATAGAGGTAAAGGTATTAAAAGGTAAATACGTTCAAATGACAACCAGTTATCAAAAGAAAGTTTTCTGCCATTACTTTTAAATTGCTTCCAAGAAAATACATCGCACAACATAAAGTGAACTGAGTAAGGAGACCAAGGAACCTACAAAGATCAAGGTATCTAAAACTTCTGATTAACTTGTCAACTAAAAAAAAGGAAAAAAAGAAAATCTACATAAATTTAAACACTTTAATTGTTCAGTGTCTAACGTCTACAGAATAAAGAACACATTCCCGGTATCTTGCTCAAAACCAACCAAACGTTTTAGTGTTTTAGTGTGATTAAAAGGTGGAGGAGCAAGATGGGCCAGCATCTCCTTCATACAAATATACCTTGCAAACGGCAGGCAAAAACTACAGAAAAACAGCCAGTCATCCACACTTTTTTAAGAAACTATTTTTACAAAGAAAATGCAAAAACAGTGATGCAGGAATGGTGGGGCAGGGGAGGGCAAAACAAACAAACAAAACCCATGTCTGAGTGCAAGCCTGAATTGCAGTCAAGCTCATATTCACTACAAAGCTTCTACAGCACTGGGAAACCTAGCATGTAACGTGAAGGAACAAAACGCACAAACTTCCTCTGTGCAATACAAAAACAGATAAACATATTTGTACATGAACTAAAGAACGGAACAAAAAGTTAAAATGGAAAAATATTCCTAAAAGTTTAGGGGCCGAATTACTAAATGCACTGCATCTCTCCTACAGACTAACAAACTCTTCCTCTGTATTACAAGACTAATAGAGAAATAGCTTTTCCAGTGCTTTAACAGTGCTTTTCCAATGCTGTATTCTCTGCTTCGTTACAGATAAACATAAGGCTACACATTAAGACTACCTCTAGGAGGAAAAACCAAAAAACAAAGAGCAATACGCTGTCTCTTCTCATCTTCATTATATATCTTCTAATTAGATTGTAAGACAACACTGTGGTCTGATTCTACGAAATGAAGAAACTCTTTGATAATTTCCTTTCTAAAAATATGTACAGCTATTGTATAAATCCATTAAAATACCTTCTTGGAAGAGGTACGTTCCCTTCCTCATTTAAAAGAAAACAAAACTTACTTCCAATACTTCTTATTACTACATTACACCGTATGTTATAAATGGAACATAAGCATAGCAGAGGAAACCAAAATAAACCAGGAGGCATTTGAGGAATGATTCCAAAACCCCTCTATCTGATATCTTTCTGAAACTTTAGCGCGCTAGAAATTTCTCAGAAAAGTTACAAATTAGCATATGATCCCAAACAAATTATGCCAAAAAGACACTACAATGAAAGAATAGGGTAGATAACATTTATACTTGTTATTAGAGTACAACTAATAAGTCTTGACTCCAGGACACACCTTTGAGTTGCTTCAAGACTAACACCAAAAAAGTAAGGCTTGCACAGAGTTCTTGTCCACTATAACACTCTCACTGTCCTGGAAGCTGTACAACCATGACTGCACATTCCCTAGGGCAGAACTTTAACATGTTCAGAGTGAGAGCAATACTTTCCACTACTCTACTGTAAATTAATATTTCCTAGTGCAAAGATACGTAACCAATACTTTCCTAGTAAAATATGCTTTTAAAATGTTTTAAAAATGTGAAACTGATACTATTAGTCATTAATACAAACTGATACATTAATAGCGCACCTCTAAGCTGAGAACACATGATCACTGGCCTCATGCCTCACTATGCATGTAAGGCATGCAAAAATAGCCTGCTGGGGCACATCTTAGATTATTGCTGTCTATTAGCAGAGTTCAGCTGGAAGAACTGCATAAAGTACTGAAGCACATTATCGCAGTATTAAGTGGAAGCCTATGAAACTGCTACCTTAAATAATGAAATATCATATTTTAACCATTTTAAAATACTATATATTAGAAATATCACTGGTTCCTGTCTATTTGCCAACTTTACTCAGGTAACTACATAGAGAAACTATCTGCAAAGTGTCTCTGCATCGCACACTATAGCACAGTAAACAGCAACCAACGCTGTTTTGTGTAGTCCCCAACTCAAAATGCATTTAAGTTCATAAAAATTCAAAGTAAAAAGGAAATGATATCCTGACCAACTGTTTCCAGTGGATGAAATAAAGGAGGTTTTAAAACTTCAAGTCCATTTTGAATTCTAGAAGGGAAAAGGCAAAAAGGGAGGGGGAGGAACAAAAAGATCCCTTTCCTGCCTTTTCAAAGCTGTGCATAATTACACACACACTAAAATACTTAAATCAGACGTAAAAGTGACATCTTTCAACAGAAGCAAATAATATGTTCTTCAGATATACTGGTATCAGTGGCATTCACCATTCTGTACAGCAAGATGGACAGAGACAAAACAATTTCCTCAAAACACAGGAAGTAATATTACGCTCAAAAAACAAACAAACAAAAATTACCCACCCGCCCCACCTCAGACCTCACTCACTACCACTGTCTTTTCCTGTCTAAGAAGGGGAATACATACACAGCACTTTGGTCCTGAGACAGAACAGAACACGTTTGGGCCAGGCTCCTTCCCACCATCAGGGCACAGGGCAGTTCCAGGGTACTGTCTGGGTTCTACCACATTTCCCTTTCGCTCAACATCTCTTTATTTACTTCTTACATTCAGATGAGCAAGAACTTTGCCAAATGTCTTCCAACATCCTAGGATAAAGAGTGCCTTCAGTCAATTCAAGTACTCTGCCAAAGGCCAGTGCGGCCTGCTTCACTTCCGAAATCGCCATGAACGGTTTCCCAGGTTCAGGGGGAGTTTATGACAAGAATACAGAAAGTAATTAGCATTTGACTTGCAACTATGTAGGAATGCAACAGCTAGTTAACAGTAACTGCTAACTATATACCATGTGGCAAGCAGGTTTAACACATGCCATCCACTTTCTACTCAAGCTAACAAAATCAAATGCAGGAGAAACTAAAAACACTTGGGCTTTGGAAACATGCATCAATCGAGAACAAAGATACAGAACTAACAATGTAACAACTTGGTCTGAACTCCCAGGTTGATTTACTTCAAAAGTTTCAGTTCTCTTAATTCAGAGCGTTAGCAGAATGATCCTGTGCTGAAAAGTAGCTATGATATAATTTATCCTCAAAATTAACAAAAATCTGTTCACAACAAGATTTCAAAACTCAAGGTAACAAAAAGATCACCTGATCTGATCTGAAATAAAGCACTGAGATGCACAATGTTTTCTGGAATTTTTCACCAAAAAAAAGGAAAAAGGATGATTTTTAGTAGCAAAAATGCATTAGATCAGTGTCCTACCAAAAAAGCTACTACAACCTTAAGCTGTATTTTTCCCCCCACAAATCAGATCTTGGGCGATGGGCAGATCTGTAAAAACTGTAAGAATTTCACTTTTTTTTTTTTAAATAACAGTTGGAAATGCAAGTATTCCAGGATGTCTATTTTGAAGGCTATCCAGCACTGCTACCTTACACAACCAAGCTGCAGATAGTTTCCCCATAATCATCTCCAGTAAAATAAGCCACATGTGCAAAAACCAGATTTTGCCAAAGTTTTGTATCTTGCTGCAATGTTTAAAATATTCATGCCTGAAGCTGTCTGCTTTGCTCCTCTTCCAGGAGGTAACATTCTTACAGCAGCTTCAGAGGCGTATATATAGCATTATCTCAGTTGCTTCAGCGCAGACCTGGATTTAATCTTCATCTTAAAAGCCATGTTTATCTGCAGTGTAAGCTAACATGTCAGACTGCATTCAGTGAAATATGGTGCAGGCACATCTCTGCCAACTCTCTTTCTGTGGGCAGAAACACCTGGCAGAAGCAGAACAGACAGCTGTAGAGGTGGTGAGAAGAAACCACAGCAAAGTTCATGAAATCTCATTTACTAATGGCATCAGCCATAATCTGCAGTTTACTGCAACCCAGTGTATCGTTATATATGACAGCATAAACACTGACAGTACTGGAGAAGCAAAATGAAGAATAGATTACTGAGAAAACTGAAAAATACTAGAGATATTTACTCCATGTATGGCAAGAAGCTCATCGGCTGTTAACCTAGAGTACACTACTGAAACTTTAAAATTGTGTAAAGTCAGGGTCCTTTTTAACTTCTTACTCAAATTCCAGAACATAGAGGGTAAATCTCCTGCTGAAGCACAAATTACCTCAAAGCCAAATAAAAATATTCAAATACATTTTTCTGAGTAGCAGCTCTGGTGAATTCTGGGAAAACAATAGATGGAAAGGATCTCTAAAAGCCTCACACAGACCTGGGAAACTTTTCCTGTGGCAGATGCCATCTCTTCCTTAAACATTCACTACACTTCCATTCCTTACCTCAAGATGAAAATTAAAAGCCATAGATTAAGAATCAACAAATTAAACATAGGAAGCCTAGCAAGAGGTTTTATAACTCTAGAGAGTTCCTTCCCCTGGTAAGCCTTGTGAAGTAATACTCATTGGAGAAAAGCTGTTGTAGATCATTTGAACTCCAGATAGTAAATAAGAATTTCTAGCATATAAAAAAAAGTTCAAAAATCTACAAGATCTAGACTAATTCATTTAATCTTCATATTAATTTTGATGAAATTTTATTTATTTCAACCTCTGAAACACACTTCATAACAATAAAACAGTAAACAAATTTAAGATTGAGCAGATGTATGCATTGTTAGTGGAACACAGACCACATCATTTTATTATAGTAATGATAAAGACAGTGATGAGAACTTAATTCATTTCTGAATTTCCACAGCTCACTAAGTAACAGGCTATGAACATTCAGAAGGCATAGGTGGAGAAAGAAACCTAACTAGTTTAAGGATATCATGTGATGAAACACCTCAAAAAGCAAGGCTCTGTAGAAACCAAGAACTAAACTCCGTGATCCACAAGAAGCCCTTCCAGTCCTATGTTCCTAGATGGAAACTTTCAGGGACAGATTGGCCAACTCTAACCAAAAGAAGTATTTCCCTCCAGTGCTGTACACTGATACACCTCACAGATCCAAGTCAACAAATTCAGTAAGTTGATCAGGGCGGTGGACTAGCTTCTAGTTCCTCATCATGGCTGTTAATTTCCCAAATGTTAACAATATAACACTGGCTTTTAAATACTGATAAAAAACAGCTTACAATAACTGCCTTCACTGATGGTCACCATCAGAGCAAAAGAAGCAGAGAGATGACTGACACCTTTGTTACCTCTACTCATAAGCCCAAGGGCAAAATAACAAAATCTTTAATTGCTCTGCCTTGACACGGTGAATAACATTCGTTCGTTGCAGGGCCAACAAAATATGCTGGGGAAGAGTTTCTCAGACAATTTAAACGTCACCACTTACACGTGTTGCAATTCAAAATCAATCTGCCGTGAAGAAATATGAATGTATTTCACCTTGATTTCTTGCTATATTCCATAAGAAAATAAAGCATGAAAGTTTATGTTTATATTCTCACAACAGACCATAACCCTATATACAGAAGCTCAACAATAATACTGATGTACAATTATAAAATAATTAACACATCAGACCTCTAAAGAGGGTCACAAATAGAACCACTCTCAATGAAATCAGTTCATCACCTGGTAAGACTCCTTGTAATATATCATTTGAACTACGTAACTTTGAAGCAAGTCTGAAGTACAGACTGAACAAAGTCATACAGGCTGCGACACCCCTATGCAGACAAATTTCTTCACGCTTCCTACGAACTACAGGAAAAGCACTAGCATTCCAGTCTATTCGTTCTTAATGGAGTACTATTATCTAAGGAGATGTAGCAGGAAGGAGAAAGTATACTAATACTGCTGTGTGATTCAATGTATATTCAAGGTTCTGCTACTGCTCTGTAAAAGAGAGATCTAGAATTGCTCCTTTACCTTAAAAACTACAACTTAAAGACACAACATTTAGAAAAGATGCAGCTATCAAATATCCTGATCAATTCAAGCATCACATCTTGTTTCAGGGACCTACCTTCATGTTTAAGAACACTCAAGAATTAGATTCCAATGAACAGCCTCTGAGCATTAAGGTAAACCATTTGGGTGATATTCCTAATTTTTCCATTAGGGGTCCCTATTTTACAGGAGAAACCGGTTATTCTAATCTCAGATTGACATAAGAAAGAAATTAATTCCACTCGGTAAAAAGGACTCTGAATGTTTGTTGTCTAGATTCTTCAGGAAAATAAGTTCAAATCAAAAAGAAAGAGAACAATTGGTTACGGCTACTTTTAAAAGAAAAGTGCAACAAGATCCAAGTAAGTCTTTCTAAACTAAGACCACCTATGAGTTTAATCACATTCTACCTCTCTCATTCACTAGTCCGATGTCAAACTTGCCCTTTTGCAGCATGTTTTCCTCGCTACAAAAGAAAGGTATCACCACTTCTCAAGTCCTTATATAATAACTCAATATGACAGCATCAGCTCCTTTTAATACCCAGGCCTCTCCACATATCCCCATCCTTCAGTATTTTTTTCTGAACAGAAATAGTTGCCTCAAGCCAAATGCACAGAAAACACGCACATTTGAAAAATGTACATATATAACAAAGGAATGTGCAGATAATTTCTAGATGTTTTGAAATAACTAAGGAATATATATTAGCAAAACAAGTTATGGTAACTAAGCATGCCACCATGGAATGAAAACTCCGGATCAATATCATAAAAGCACTCTTTGTCCAAACAATTCTCCCCTCCGAAGAGCAGGGGCACATATCCATTCTCTGAACATCAAGGGAGCCAACATGTGTTTTCTGGTTATAGTTTCTGACTGTATTGTTTTTTCTTAAAACAGAAAAGAGACCTACAATATCACTTTCATATACAAAGATGAAACTGAAGATACATATGTCAAGTTCAAGCAAGTTATGAAATAATGGCCCTTGAAACCTCATCAAAAGCATATATGTAATGTACAAATTTCTTAAAAGATATTAGCTAACCAGTTTTATTTACTGCTTTGAACCTCTTTAAGAGGTTAACTACCCAATCATAAAAAGCTGTTTGACACAACTAGCACTTAGCTACATGAAAAATGCTGGTCAGCAACCTGGTTTGTTTGACTTGCCTTTAGGTGCTGTGAACATGTCTGTATCTGACTGTGAAACAATAACATAGTAGTTGCAAGGTTTGGGGAAGAAAAAAAAAAAGGGGGGGGAGGAGGTCCACAGTTCTCTCTTTTAAGAGATTTTCTCACTTCTCTCCCTCCTTATTTTTTTTTTTTTTAATAAAGACATTTGCAAGAGATAGCATATTAAGCATCAAGATAGAAATGCCATGTACTGGAAAGGAGTTATATTGTTTAACACTGCAGTCTGATGTTTACCAATTATCAGAGAAACAGAAATTACCTTAATGCCAGACTGAGAAAAAAATTAAATTTCTCCTTTTCAGAATCAGGAATTCTCATATAGCTAAAACTTTCTGTTACAGGATACATAGCAGAATAAGAGGAAGCTAACATTTTAAATGGTCGTTCACCTGCCATTTAAAGACTTCCTCAGAAAGTACAAATTCCACATCAGATAAACACAAATACATGTAAACTTTTTCTGACTCTCCTACAGATGAAAAATAATTATTTTTGTGAGCTATTTCATTTTACTGCTACTGTTAATATTTTAACATTTTAGTTACTTGGAACTATTATCTTTTTTCCATTGTATGGTACAAAAAAATTAGAATTCTGCACTAGAAAGTACCTAAAAAGGTCCTAACATAACAGATGACCACAAGCTAACAAGCCACTGCCCAGCAGTGCAGAAATCAAATGCACAGTACATCAACTAATTCTGAAATTGAGTTCATTGAATTTGAGTAGAATTATCTTTAAAGTAAGCAGAAGACATTTTTGCAAGCTTCCAGTTACCGTGCTTTTATTAAAGTTGCATTTCATTTTTGACCTAGGTATTTGCTGAAGATTAGGCCCATAACTGCTAATCCATAAGATCTGTAACTTCCTTCCTTTTCCTAATGTAATTTAAGTGTTCTTAAATGTCACGTTTTAAGACTTCTGTTCCATTTGTGTAGATCTCATTGCTAATACTTTCTGTTGAAGGACTATTCACCACTTTTTAAAAAATAATCTGCATATAATCATGCACATTGACACTAAGTAGCAGTTCAAACTAAAGACTATTTCAATTTCAGATTACTTCAACATAATGCTAACAGAACACATGAAAAACATGGCTGATTTCTTTGCTCCACTGATGAAAGGCTACAGCTCTTGCATATTTAAAACAGGACACTTGAACTTGAGACCTAAGAAAAGCATGAATGATTACTGCATAAATTTCTTTCCAAACCTAATTTTACATACCTTACCCATAACATCAAACAGCAGACATAAAAGTTCTAGCATTTATGCCTGAAGAGACTATTCACAGTAATTTGCAAGTAATCTTCAAAAACAAGCATAAGTTAAGTTTCATGCTAATTGCAGCCTACTCACCACACTTTTACAAGTATATAGTCGTATTTTAAATAAAACGAATTGCTAAGTCATATTGGAAATTAACTATTGATCATCCTGAGTTGTTAAGACTAAACTTTTACAAAAATTATTTTAAAATAAGTTATTTGGAATGATGAACAATTAAAGTAAATAACATCCATAAATCACATGCTGTTTGCTATGTTTAGATCATTGGCTTTAAGAAAGTTTGCATAGTTGATAACAACAACAAAATACTAATTGAACTTTAAGGAACATGTGACTTAAAATGGCAGTGACTACTGCCGTTTGATGTATTTAATAATTTATTAACAGCAATAACCACATTTTTTCATGACAAACACTGGAAGCAAAGGGACCACCACAGCTGCCACAGACAACAGACAAGAACTTAATTTATGTAGAATATATGGTTCTACTGACAATAAGGGCACCAATTTAAATATAACTGCATAAAAACCTACCTGGCACTAGGCAATAAGGAACTGTTTAATTAACCATAAACCAGAGTTTATGATACTAATTATTGTATTCCAAACTATTCCTAAATCATTAAGGAGTTAACAATTGCACGTTTACAGTTTAAAGACAGATTGTTCTTATACTCTGTGACAACACAACAAGAAACCTAGACGTTTAAAATCAACATGCAAGCATACAAGAATGATAATGATGATCTCTCAGTAGCTAGCATTACAGTTTAATTTTGACTTCCTGTATTTTAAGTTCATATTAAATTGCCTAAGGCATATCTCGGATCTATCTGCAACGAAAAAAGTCTCACAAGTGGATATGCAGCTCTAAACTAAGGCTTTACAATTTGTCACAAAACCAGTTTGTACAGCACTGTAGAGGAATCACTACATACTACATAAGTATCATAACAAATAAGCTATCTCTCAACAGTATTGAGAAGGGTACCTGTTAAAATAAGAGAAATGCAGATTTCAGTACTTGAGTCACAGATACTATATGATTCCCTGAGGGTATTAAGGGTAACAGCAATGTTCTTTTATTACGTAAAATACTCATAATTAGAATTATGTACATGGAGTGCTATGTTAAATGTTGAATTTAGTGCTTTGGATTTTAAGTTTCGCATACATAAACACAAACAATCCATGCTCCCCCTATTTTATTTGACAGTTTTCACCTACAACAGAGAGAAGAAAACCACAAAACACTATTCCCTTGAGTTACTAGCGTATGTCTGAGCTACGATGCCTTTGATAAGTTCTTTCATAAAAGTATCAGTTTTTGAAGCAAACAAGTTACACTCGTCTTAAAGCCCTGAAAATGGGAAGAGAGTCCTGAAAGATGTGAAGACTATAGAGAAATATGGGTTTTATAGAGAAATCTTACTCCTTCTGAAACATTACCAAGAACACAGTGAAGTTGTACTAAAAGCCTGAAAACGTCATATTTTTCTCCTTGCACTAAGTTATCTTTTAAGAACGTGTCCCCCGCTCCACCCAATCATCAAAATGACATGGAAGTAATAATATTGATTTAGGGCACGTTCAGTTTTTAAAAAAGAAAGAAACAAAAAGACATTCAAAAGGTACTACGCACCCACTGATTTGAGACATTATTTTAAATAATGTTTGTTTCTCCTCTAATTTCATGTCCTTTCATGTGACATTCAGAAACTCTACAAATCTAAACTAGAAAACTTCAGTTATGGATAATACACTCAATTCAGTTTTTGTTTATTTTTTAAAGTAAAACATTTCAGAAGTCAGCTTACACATCCTATGTTAGTATTATGGTTAAACACGTATCTGCGTTAACAAAGCAGTCACTAGAACTTAAATCTTTTCATTAAGAGCCAGTTATATTAAGTCCAGACACCTTAGGGAAAACGCATGACTTTGATTCAACATTTGCACAAAGACTGTTGTACGAAGCAAGGTTATGAAAAAACAGAAAAACAGCTGGAAAGCTACTGTAATGATATTGATTCCTTACCCTACGCATGGCTTCCTCCTCCTCTTGACGCTTTTCATAATGTGCAAAGTCATCAAAGATTGAGGTGGTATGCTTGAAAGTAGCAATTATTTTAAGCACTTGCTTGGCTTTTTCTAGGGGTACCTCTTGAGTGTCCCTCGAATTGGTAACTGGTTTGTTGTCATTGTTTTCCAAGCGAATATGCCGCAGTTGGTTATTGGGAACGTCTTTGACAAAGATCCATTTGACATCAAACTTCCCCTTCCACTTATCCTGAGACCAGACTCCAGCATATGCATTGTAGTCCACAACAGACTTCATCTCAGCCACTCCACAAAAGTGTCCACTGCCGTTCACGCTGAAGAGTAAATAGAGTGGGCCTTTCCCATTCAGTGAACGATAAGCAGCATCCAAGCGTTTATTACCATGTTCAGTACTACACCAGATAGAGTACTTAATGGAGCGATGAATATCGTCCTCTGAATAGCTTTTGATTATAAACACACGTCCATTCTTCAGATTCCAATCGAAGTCTTTGGGATTGTAGTTGTTTATGGCCTTTAGTTTCTCCAGCACTGGGTGCACTTCCACGCCAGAAGGTGAGGAGCTGACAGATACAACACCTAAACCAAAGTTTTCGCTACCAGCTCCATTGTTCTGGCTGAAGCCCACACCCCTATTACGAGGAGCTACCCAGCGATTCTGCAGCTGTTGCTGCTGCAACTGGTGAGGCTGGGCCTGCTGCTGAGGTCCTTGTTGCTGCTGTGGTTGCTGTGGCTGAGGCTGCGGCTGAGGCAGTTGGCTTTGCACCAGTGGTGGTGGTTGAATTAATGGCTGAGGCTGCTGGATTATAGTCTGAGGAGGCAGTACTGGTTGCGCTGGGGGTGCTTTTACCACTGACCCTTTGTCATCCCAAGTTCCAATATTCATGTTGTGTTTTATAGGTGGTGGTGGTACAGCAGGGCCCCCAATGCCCACATTACCTTTAGGCTTGAGTTTCGGCTGAGGTTTAGCAGGCTTCCTTGCAATGGCAGCCCATGAGGTTGGTTTGGGTGCTGAACTGCTAACTGGGGGCACACTGTTTGCTGCAATGCTTGTCATGCCTGTACTGCTCAGAGCTGAACCTACAGTTTTTGTTACAGCAGCTGTCATATCTCCACCAATTTTCAGTCCAGTCATGCCTTGCTCAATGCTGCTAATCCCAGGCACCTTGCTCAGAGTATCACTGCCAAATCCAGCCTGTCCATCTGCTATGGCTCTCCCAAGAGAACTAGGTGGATAGCCATAGCTGCTGCTGTAAGCTGAGCTTTGTGTTGATTGTCCCTGAGATCCACTTGTCCCCCATGTAGAGAAGTCTGCATTCCCAGGAAAAAAATTAAATCCATGTTGCCCAAGAAATGGAGGAGTATTTCCTAATGCCCCAGGTTGACTAAATACACCATCAGGTATGTAATGGTGTTCACCATTACTCATCTGTCCATAAGTTGTCAAGTATGGCATTGGAGGGTCACCAGCAGTTGACCATGCTGCTTCGCCTAAAGAGTACGGAAATCCAATGGATGGAGCATAATAACTAGGCATGTATGGGTCTGACATTGGTGGATAGCTGTTACTCTGCAAGAAAATAAACCAAAAATCAGCACTGTAAACATAAATACGCTTAGGACAGCAGTCCTGCAACACAGCCCAAAACGTTTTCAAGGACTAGATGAGTGAACCTGTTAAGTTTCACTACTCTTCCCAAGGTAACAATGATGAACAAAGTCTCTGTTAGATGCAGCAACTATTTCTAGGTGGACCTTCTGAAAGCACTGAAGAGCTCCAATCTTTTAATAAATTGTCTTTACATTCAGCTAGGTTTAAAATGCCTCCCTGTCAGTGGTATAAAGAAAACATCAAGCTTAAAAAATAAAAATAAAAAAAATCACTACTTCTGTAGTTTCGTAACTACAGGAATATTGCTGCAACTGTGATTTTAGGTTTTGGTATTCTTGGTTTTTGTCAAGTCTCTCATTTGTAATATGGACAACTGCCAGAACATTTTGGCAAAGATGACACAAGGATGTCCATTTGTTTCAGGAGGGAAACACTCAAACTATAACACTTTCACACTATTCAAGAATGGATATTAAGTACAATTTGTGGTCTAGCAGTACAAAATCTGCTTGCTAAATTCATTTTCCACTCCCAAGACTTGTAGGAAAGCACAGCATTTATTACTTTAGAAGATAAAGCTCCAAGACACCTTAAAGGCTACCCACATATGACTTCTGATGATGCTTTGAAAAAATATTGCACATTACCATCCTCCAGCTCATGCCTCCCTAATGTTGTACCACTTGAGTAAATGGGAAGGCAGGAAAAATTCTCAAAGTCCTTTAATAATTTTTACTTTCTCTCTCTCTCAAGACTGGTATGACTTACAAACTTAACTTAAAGAATATTAACTTCTGACTATAGACACAATTCCTAGCTCTGAAAATAAGTTATTAACTTCCTGGCAGAAGAGTTATACTAAGCTTTAGCAATACTAAGCTTCAATCTATTATGCCATCTACTTTGAGCTACTCCTACCAACTTCAAAGGAAATCATGTCCACGCAGTTAATATTTTCTCAGTTAATATTTTCAAATGAAACTGTTGTTTTGAACTGCATCCAACACATGATGAATTCATCCTAAATTTAAGACATGTTTTTTTGATTTTGGTCGTGATTTATTTTTCTAAAAAAGCTTCGCGTAACTAAACCTGTCTGAAATCAGAGCACAAGAGCAATAGATACATCACCATGCTTTTTAACTGAATCTTTTCTACAATCATTAACAAAGTCTTTACCCATTTAAAATATGATATACTACTAAATTACATTTCAATGGGTATTCAGGCAAGCAAACAACACTACGACAGATCATCCAAAAATGAAAGAAGTCTGGAGGTTAACTGAACCCTGAAATAACTTCAAGATAGCAAACAACGTTCACTTACCTGATTTGTCTGACTACTTAGATATGGCTCAAAATCATCATCATTTACTGCATCCTTTTGATGAATCGAACCGTTCTGCACTGAAACTAAAAACAAATCTGTATTAGGTATACTCTCTGGAAGCCTTATAGTGCAGTTTTAATCCAGCTCACAGTTTCTAATCACCTGTACACTGAAATACTCGTGCTTTTTTGAGACTGAACATCTCACTATTAAGCATCACCTTGCTAAATTCTAAGTTCCCCAATTAGCCCTCAGAAGAGATCTGGAAAGATGACAGATGAAGGAGACTATTCTGGGCTATTCTTTCCTGGACTCCACAGATAGAAAAAAGCTACAGGCACATCTTCTTTGCAGGGGCAGTAAATCCAGCGTTTCCAGAAGTACCAGACCAAGCGCAAGTGTGCAGAACAACAAGATCACACACATTCAACAGGTTCAGGGAAAGTTGCAACACATTGCTTCCTCCTAGCAGGGGAGGAGTCAGGTATCCACCAAAATAGCCAATGGGCACCACTATTCTGGCTATCTCAATTCCCTATTTACTACATAATTATTTTCTTGCACTGCATTAGTGACATCTTTGAAGCTCAGAGGGGACAGAGCAAGACAGAACCAAGAGTTCAAGTTCCCCAGGGTGAATACACTCCTTTCTCCACATAGCCATTATACATCGGAATCTCTTCCTACCTGCTCTTCTTGGCACTCTATTACCTTTAACTCCATCCAAGGCATCACACCTACCTGGGATTTTCCAGCTGCCCAAACGACTAGAAGCATCTCCACACCCCCATCCAAACTACTACTCAAATAAAGTCAAATTGCACAAATTTCTACTAAGCTACTGTTTCCTATGGGGAAAGCAGAAGAGGGACTAAAATCAGCAGGCAGGTCATTTGAAATCATACAACTGAAAAGGCAGAGAGCTTTGCTTCTCAAAAATAAGAGACTGCTTTTCTGAATACATTTATTTTGTTATTCATCAGTAGATTTGCTGAAAGAATATGTTTTAGAGTGACAAATAAGATGTACTAAGAAACCAAGAAAGTGGAAGTTCCATCAAAATAGGACATTTTCTGACACCTAGAGCTGCTTTGAGCTAAGAGCTGATTTTGCAGTTTCCCTCTTTCGGTAAAAGCTTCTGAAAAGTATATAAAACCATGCAACTAAACCTTCGACTTTGTTAGAGTTAGTGTTTAAGAGTGAGTTTGTTTGTTTAGGTTTTTCTTTTTCTTTTTTTTTTTTTTTTTTAAAAACGCACAAAGTTCACACGGCAAACTAGCTGGAGCGTAGACCAAGTCACTTCCAAATTTATTCACAATTTGATTTTAAATAACTCTAGAACAATCTGTCTTCAGGGAATATAATCAGTGGAAAAAAAAAAGATAAAGGAGTAGATATAATGAGAAGAAATAAACAACATTATGGAAAAGAAAAATTAACTTCATACAACAGTAAGGAGAGCTGAAAATTCATAATTTAACACAGAACAAGAGAGGATTCATTCCAAAATAAATATCTGGGGAGGAGGAAAGTAACTTGTATTTTATACATCTTCCTGGGGTTTTGAAGGTCAGAACACTTGACACCTCAACTTTTATATACAGGCACAATGTATTTTCATTATTAGCTACAGCCAAACGTGACCAGAAGAAAACTGTGAAGGCAATAATTTTTAAGACTTGATAAAAAAATTACTTTAAAATTAAATAGCAAATTTAAATTACTATTAATTTTTTCCCCCATAAATAAGATGTTGCAGTTATGGTCATTAATGGTTTTCAATTTGCACAAAATGGGAACACTTTAATGAGCTGGAACACTATATTCCTATTTATGTTTGACTCAGTCACGCAGGCGGACAACCCACAAAGTCTATTGTCCATGCCACTTAAACATAATACCACTTGGACTTAACCAATTAGTACGGACAGCAAAAGCCTCAGATACAATTCTGTTATAACGAAAAAAAGTACACAGAGCAACATAAGTTCCTTAAAAACACGTAACCACAAATAAAGGAATAAGCAGCTGCATGTCAAGACTAAAATGCTATAAAAATCAATTTCTTCACACTGACAACTGACAATTCATAAAATGTGCATCTGCAAAGTTTATTGTTTCAGAGACATCTAAAGGTTGAATCAAATCACTTAAGACCGAACTACTTTTGGTCAGCCATTACAACTAATATAGTATATTTCTGTATATTTATTTGCTTTCTTATTCATTCTGTATTCAGATCCATCAGTTCTACACTACCCTATCTTTCCTAGTAAATACATACATTTCTGAGTGAAAATAACACCAATGAAAAACACATTAACTTTTCATTCTAACTTTACCTAATGTGTTAATAATAAAGAACATGGCCTACTCACACGTTTAACAAGAGCAAACAGATTAAGATGCATGCTTCATTCCCATTCATATCAAGTGTTCCAGTTGAACAGGGCAGTGATGAAGAATACTAATTAAAACTAATACAGTTACTAAAAATATCTGTATCAATCCAATCCTGAAAACACTGTATGCTTCCCTAAATACTTTGAAAACATACAATGTAATTAGATATTGGGAAGACACAAATCATCAAATACAGGCACTTACAGCTTATGTTCTTTTAACAGCTATTATCCTTTGAATAACCACTTGCAAAATGCACAAATGATGGCCAAAGGCAAAAGAATAAAATTGTCATTAAAAGATGCCATTACCTCTTGGTTAACTTGGAGAATAAGTACTAAAAGAAACCCATAACACCTCACTCTTGTTTTAAACCTAATGCTTACATTTAAATCTCCTGCAAAAAGGAAAAGCAATAAAATTGTTATGTATATAAATAAATGTTTTATATAAATGTGTGTATGCATGTGTGTTTGTGTGTGTGTTTATATATATATGTATGTATGAAAGACAAACAAGTCAGCACTTTCCTATCATACATGTGACATACCAGCACTAAACTAAAGAAGGGGGAGGGGGAGGAGAGGAAGGAGTTTGGGGATGCCCATTTTTTCCACCACAAGACATCATTTTGACTGATACCAGTTCTGACCTCTTACGTCAACTGTATAGGAGTTGACGGAATAAGAAAACCTTCAAGATAGGACAATTTACTCATTCAAGTCTCTGAAATACTGAAATTTAATTAATCTAGTACAACAGAATTACAGTACTGTTGTACCTCCTAGAACTTCAATCCTACAAATTCTGCTCAGGGAAAACATCATTTTTACTGTAATTTATAACTGGAATAAAGCATCAAAAATGTTGCACTAGACAATACAATTCAGCTACCTCTCAGTATCATTTGTGCGTTTCATATGTTTGCTCCAATAGGAGAAATACTGCACTTGCTCACATACACCCTTTATACTGCTCACTCGCATTCACTCATATGGCTCTACCAGCCATGTAAACAGTAACCCTTTTACCATCCTCTTACGCATTATCATCCTTATGCACAGAATGAACTTCTCAGATTAGTCTGTCAGCTCAGTGCCACGTCTTTCCTCAAAGCCATTTAAGCTAGGACGATATCACGATGCCTGAAAAAAAGATTACTATCTGCTAACATGTGCGCAGTAAGGATTGCTGATATTGACTTAATTCATACTTTTGAACAAGTCTGACCAAAAGCCAATTATTTGTGCTAACTGCAATAAAGTATACCATCTTCAGTCTCCCACCCCCTTAATCTAGCGCTAAATCATAAATTAATTTAATGAAATATTTGATATAATGTCTATTTCAGCAGAATTGAGCTGATCATTGTTTGTTTATAGTTTCTTTCAAAGTCCTATTCTCCCTAGTAAATCCTAGTAAATACCCATTATTTAACAGGATGCACGCCACAAAAATCCAAGTTCAGTAATGCAGAAAACTCTTTACTAAGTAAACCCTAAGAGCTGCGTTTCAATTCCAACATTCTGCAGTATTTACAAATTATAGCACACAAAAACTATGCTAATATAAATAAGTTAAAAGTAAAGCTGATTAATGCGTTTTCATTGTTAAACAAACTGCAACACAATGCCCAAATAAAAACATGTAATACTTTTGTTCCAATTCAAATATATGGAGTATAGTTCAAAAGCAATTTGTATGATTCTCAAATAGATACATCTCAATAACATCACTAAAATCTTAAAAATGATAAAATACAAAGAACGTGAATCACAAATCACTCACTTAAGTGGACTGGATTTTTTGTTCTCATTTAAGAGCAACATGGAAGGTCTGAAGACAAGCAAATTTTGAAGACACAAAGAAAGAGTTAAAAACCTCAGTTTGAGAAAAACATAGTAGAAGTGTTAGAAGATGAGAGAACAAGTATTCAAGAAAGAATGACCAAGCAGAGAGGGTCTGCGGAAGTAAACACAAGTACATTTTTCTCTAAATGCCTGATGGAATGACAAAGGAACAGGCCAAATCCAGCAAGATTTAAGAATCATATGCCACGATATAAGTGGTATATGTAATTAGGAACAGATAATCTGCACAGAGGAACAGAATAAGCAAGCTGTGGATAAAATTAGCGCCCATTCATGGAGAACAGCTAGATTAATTCAGATAGCGAACAAGTGGTGCAAAGAGTACATAAATTCCAAATAACAAAGATCTTTCCTATCTGCACGAAAAAATAATAAGCATATTGAACACAATGCAGGTAGCTATGTGTACGCTTGCTGAGCGCCTAGAAAATAAACGGTCACAAGTGTACTGAGTGGGCGAAAGGAATTCCCTAATAAAATATTATTTTTTATACCAGAGAGAACAAATTCCAGACATAAATTACAAGATATAATCCAAGATGCTACTAAGGCCAGATTTGCCAAGTATTTTAGAGGGGGGGAATATTAACTTGTTCATTGTTTCTGTGGGAGAGAAGAAACCCCAATGAGTACAGTATTTAAAAGCTAAGAAAGGCATTGCCAGAAAAGTTAAAAACAAGAGCAAAGAGCCTAAAAAATAAGATAGATGTTCTATACTGAAGCTAACATGAACAGAAAAACCAACAAAATTTCTGAGAATAAAGAGGGTGATGTGCTCTGCTCACAGATATGAGTAACTGAACAGTCATGTGGTTGTGGTCTCTCAAGCTAAGGAAGCTGTTCAAATGATTCTTCCTGATGATTCTAGCACACTGATCCTATTCACTGTACAGAAAGGCTCAAGGTGTACCTAAAGACATCATGCAAACATATCACTGAAAGCCAGGTGAAAAGAAATAGCTATGTTATCTTCTCACTTGATCACTCATGACATTAATTTTAACCTGCAGAATAAAGCATTTTAAATTGATGTACCATTGTGCCACAGTAGAAAAGCTGGAAAATAATAATCTGGCACACAATTTGCTGTCATCTTACTCTGAAAGAAAAACATCCTATAGCTACATTTTTTCCACACAATTGTCTGAGGACACATTAACCTCTACAAATGGCAGGATCGGGGATTTATACAGAAATATAAGGAATCCACTTACCTTTATTTCCCTGTCCTTTAGGTCTCTGTACATAGGAAAGTGAAAAAAGCAAAACAGAAAAGTACAGTTAGAACTCTCTAATGCTTACTGCAGAATAATTCCACTTATTTGCCTGTTCTGTTCTTTTCAACCCTAAACATCAATTTAAAAATATTATAAAACTAAGCTTATGTACCAATTCAGCAAATTATTTCCAAATTCAGTGAATTTCACTGAAAACCTTTTAAATAATCTACAGTATTTTACAGTAAGCAAAGCTTAACTGGCAGTGAAAGCCTAAACAACAAATGAATTTTGATTGTCCCTCTTGTGAAATACAAGTAATAAACAGAGCATAAAGAAACCAAACAAAGAAAGTTTAGTAGTTTAAGTTTATTGCCAATACTAGAACTTTATTATCATATGTCACTTTCTAAACTGACTGATGGGTACTTATCACAGAATAACCTAAAACGTCTTGCTTTTCAGATATATAGAGGAACATACAGTAATATTGCAAGCTGAACTATGAGTTGGGCACTCTTCATCTAGGTGATTACATTTTGAAAATGATACAGTCTCTATGAAGCTTTCACACAGGGAAATAATACCTTCAGGAGGATTTTTTTTTTTGTTAGGATTAGTCATTAAAAACTGTTAATCTGTTATGCACTAAGAAATATTGTAACAGTACAATTTACAACATTCTTAATTCCTCTACAGGAAAATAAGATAGCTTAGAAAAAGAAATAAACAACCGCTATCCCATGAGAATCTAACTCATCTTCTCACATATATTTGACTGAGCATTAGTGGGTCTCCTGGCTCTATCACTCTCTAACAATTTTTAGTCCTGAAAACTCTGCATTCAGTGGTTTGAAAGTTTAGGGTAAGTAAAAAACATTCACCACCATCTTGTTTTTACATGCATCTGTCTCAGAGCTATCATGTGTCTGGCTCAATACATCTCCATCTAAAGTTGTACTGGTCACCTCCTTCCCCAAAACCAGAAAAAAAAATCTCCATAACGTTAAAAAACAACTCAATCACCTCATCTCTCAAGATATATCTCATCCAGACACAAAAGTATGCAGAGACCAACAAGAGACAAGAAACTGGGAAAGTTGGGAAGAAGCAGTCCTCACGGAAGACAGAAGAGCAATGAAAAGCAGAGAGATCACTGAACTAGAATTAAGTGCATCAAAGGAAACTGAAGAGCACGCACAGGGACAAAAGAAACAAATCATTAAAGACAGAGTGAAAAATAAAAGGGGAAAGGAGGCTGCAGGGGCAAAACTTTTGGGGACTGGCAGAGGCCCAACAAGGAAGCAAAAAAAAAAAAAAAAAAAAAAAAAAGAAACAAGACAGGATAGCGTCCAGCAAGAAAAGAAGGGCAACAAACAGAGGCCCAGCAAAGACAAAAATCACCCTGAGCCATGGGTTAACCAACAGGAGCGTACGCAGGGAAAGAAACACAGGATGACAGCTGGAAGAAGCGGAGGCCGCAGGGACCCAAAGGGAGAAAAGGTGAGCGGGGGGCAAGAGAAAGGCAGAGCCAGAAGAAAACGAGGGTGCTCAAGGGAGAAGGGTCTGGCAGCGCGGGAGCCCGGCACGAAACCGCTCCCGGAGCGGGGAGCCGGGAGCGCCAGAGGACTCGGGGCCGGGACTTCGCTTACGGGGCGAAGGGACACAAAAGGCGCCTGCCGGAGGCGTGAGGCGGAGGCAGCAGGAGCAGCGGGCCGGCAGGCGCGGAGCGGGGCGCCGCCGGGCCCTGCGGGCGGGGAGGAGGAGGAGCGGCTCTGGCGCGGATCAGCGGTTATAAATAGGGACCGCCGGGGCTGGGAAAGGAGCCCGCCATCCCGGGCGCCGCCGGCTCCGGCGGATCGCCGCTCCCCACGGCGGCAGGCCGCGAGGCAGGAGGGCGGCGGAGCCGCGCCGCGCCGCGCCGCCCCGGCGGCGAGGGAAGGTGCAGGTGGCCACCACCGCGGCGCCCCCCTTCCCCCGCCGGGGCTAGCGGCGGGCCGGGAGGGAGGGAAGGGCGGGGAGCGCGGCGGACGCTCGGCCTGCCCCGCCGGTACCTGGTCGACGCTGGTGGCTGACATTCTTCACGGGGAGCCGCGATCCCCCTCGCTCCGCGCCGCTCCGCCTGGGCCTCGAGTGATTCCGCACACAGGCACCGCTCGCTCGCTCGCCCGCCCGCCGCGCCGCTCGCCTCCGCCTCCTCCCCGCCGCCGCCGCCTGATTGTCGCCGCCGCCGCCTGGGCTCGCCGCCGCCGCCGATCGGGGTGCCGCTGGAAGGAGCCGGCCGGCCGGACGCAGCGCCGCTTCCCCCCCTGCTCCGGGCTCCGCTTCCCCACAATGGCGGACAGGCTCCGGCTCCCACTTCCGCTCCGCGGCGCCCTGACCTTCCGCTCCCCCTCCGCCGGCGTCGCCACTGACCTTTCCCTTCCCGTCCCCGCCTCCATGTCACGTGGGGATGGAAACAGCCCCGCGCGCGCACGCTGCCAGGGACTCAAATGGAGGCGGGGGGAGAGGGGGGCCCTGTGGCGCCGGAGGCGATTGCGCATGCGCGCGACTCGTCTCAGGCGGAAGGGGCGGGCACTCTCGGTCTCTCCCCCTTCCAGCGAACGAGAACTGCGCATGCTCTTAGGGGACGGCTGACGAATGCTCAGCGGGGGGGACGTGAATAATATTGGCTGCCCCCCACACACCGCGCATGCGCTGGCGTAGTAGTGGCGGCGGGTGCGGTGCGAATGCACATGCGCGCGGGCGGATGCCGGCGGCGGTGTCGGCGAGGTGGGAGCCTAGTATTGGGGCTGGGGTCGCTGCCGCGGCGCTGTACAGGGTGGCGGAGGTGCTTGTTTCCGAGCCGCCCTCTTCCCAGGGGGCTTCTTGAGGGAGGTGGCCTCGAAAGCTGTTAATCCCCTCACTGCCTGGCGGCCGGTCCCGGCAGCGCTGTGGGTGGCCCCCACCCACCTGCCGTTGGTGGCCGTTAGTGGCCGTTAGTGCCTGTGGTGGGGCTGCGGCCTGCGGGCGCGCCGCGGGCCAGGCCGCGGCAGGGCTCCTGTCTCGGCTCTCCCGCCCTTCCTGCCGTGCCCGTCTGCAGGGCCGTGGCCTGCACACGGCGGGACATCGCCTTCCTCCTGCCGGCCGGGGCTGTGCCGTTATCTCACCGACGGCACCGCTGCTGGGGTGGTCCGTGAGGACCCAGCGGAAACTGCTGTTGCTGTGCTCTACCTAAGATTGGCATGCACACCGCCAACAGCCTCCAGCGGGGTGTGCTTGTAAATGGCGATGTTAGGCGCTCGTAATCTTTTTGCATGCAGCTCTACTGAAATGTGAACTAGCCTATATTTGAAAACTTGTACTTTGATACAGGTTTGGTGTGCAAATGACCAAAGTGGTTTCTCACATCTGTGTATGTATAGCCACACCTATGTAGCTACTTTCACCTCCGTCATCCATAAAGTGAGGAGGCCTTAATCACTGTAAACAAGTTCAGCATCCGCTGTAGAAGACTACCCTAACTCTGTAGCTCCATAGTTAAAAAGCAAGTGGGACCCTTCAGTTCAGTCTTTAAAAGGACATCCATCTATTTCCTTTTCTTCATGGTTTCCCACTCTATAGGCTACCCTGGTATGAGATACTTCGTGTTTCTTGGTGAAGTGATTCTAGCTTACATACAAGAAATAAAGATGCAGTTGAAAGAGGAAAAACAGAAGTAACTCAAGCAACAGACCACAAAGCACTTAGGGAGAAAGAGGCGTTCCATGTTTCAATCCCTGCTCAGTGTACTGTGAAATAAATGGAAGAGGCATGGGATAGGAATCAGACATAGGGTTTCTCATCTGTTAGATAGTCTCTTTGCCAGTAGACTAGAGATTCACTTTTATTTTTGCTTTTTTTCCCAGCATCTTTATCTTCATTTAACCACAGTGAAATAGCTTGAACCCCAGAAAACTTTTTGACATGGTAATTAGAAGTGTGGGTTCTAATCTCCTCACACTGAGGAGAGAATATAGATTTCACAATCTCTTAGGTCACAGGGGCTACTGACCATGGTGAATCTTACCAAGTTAGATGTTGGACAAGGCATTGAAAATTCCACTTTTGATCTTAGAGACCTAAATTTGGCATGAAACGTACTAGATATGAATCTGCCACATAAGTCCATTAGAGAATCTGTGCCATTGAAACAACAGGTTTTGAACCATCTGGTTCACAGTGCCTTGTCGATTCTTAGGGTTTTATCCTGGGAAGTGTGTTTTCTTAACCATTTATCTTTGGGATCATAAAAGTACATTAAAATATCAGTTTTTTAAAATGATTTTAGCCCTCCTGGTAGCGGAAAAAGTCTTGAAAATAAGTAGCCAAGAACTTTGAAAGCAGGTAGCAGGAAAGGAGAGCTCAAACTTTTTAAAAAATATTTCATTATTTTTGACCCACTGCCATTAATTTTGTGGTACTGATGGCTGTTTTTGAATGTGTGGAGTTTTAAAAATTGCTCCTCTTGCACAAATAATCTGTTGCATCTGAGAAAGTGCTGGCCCCTAGTGACTTAATAACATCTGTTCAGTTGAAGATGAAATGTAATACTGGAATAAATAAGAACAGTAGGAATTTTTAATTTAGTTTATAATGGTTGCTGTGATTTGTGTGACAAAAATCAAATGTGCTGCAAATATTTTCAATTTTTGATAAGGCCAATATCTGGCCTGGGAGGTGCTTCTACATTGTTCATCTTTATCTATACCATTAGGAATGTGGTAGGGTGAAAAATATCTTGTAAGAGAGTGCAAGTTCAGCAGGATTCCAGTCTGCATTGCAACTTTTACAAAGTCTTAGGCTCAGATGAACCTTTTTGATGGGGAATAATATAAGCCTCTGAGGACCAACTGGAACGCTCTGTGGCAATTAGTTCTGTAATAGTATAGTTCAAGTTCCGGCATTATGTGGCTCAAGAGACTTTGGAAATCTGTATGGTTCATTTTTCAAAACGCTTTTAGGCCTCTTTTTTTTTTTTTTTTTTGCTCTAATTTTCCATATTCTAATTCTTATATTTAGGAAAATCACTTCTGCAATACACAAACGATAGTTTGATTCCAGCATTCTTTGCTATCAGATTATCATATCCATATGCACATGGTTTTGCATAATCCATATATGCGACTTGCAAAGTTGGTGCAGATCAGCCACTATACAGACGGTTCTCTAACTTAATTGAACAGGGAGTGCCAACCAACAGTAATAGTCACTTCAGGACTCTGATTCCCCATGGTTTTTTGACAGGCATACCAAATGGATGTGTGCTTATGCCTGCTGAAAGGTCTTGTGACCCTTCTAGAAATGTAGCTCTAAACTACTAAGAAGCTCAGTAAAAGGACAGTTCTCTTTGTTTAACCGTGAAATCAGTAGGTCCTTGTCAAAGTTTTCCCTGTGGCTCTCAACAAAACCTTTTGGATTTTTCTATTACAAGTCTGAGTAGTGCTTATGCCAACTTAATGGCAAACTTAAAGGGCAAAAGGATGAGCTTACCATTTTAAGATACATTTTTCTCTTCAGCTTTCCAGGACAAAACCAGGAGAAGAGTATATGTATTTCAAAAATTAGGAAAACTTTACAGCAATACCTTTCTTGAAAATTAGTAAGATTTAAGACAAATTCTTAAGTTCTTAGAAAATGTAGCAAAAATGCTTTTCTTAGCCAGCCAAATAAAAGACCAAATCCAAATAATCATTGTTTTCTAATACTTCTCAGAGGCTCCTACTGGATTATAAAACGGGTGCTGTGTAAAGTCTTGACTACAGATAGTGCCCTGAAGAATCTTATAAACTAATAATGGACAACAGACAATCTATAAATAGCATGATGCCTGTGTTTCTCCATGTAGCCTAACAGCCCAAAAAAGATTGTGAAAATGCTCATAAAGTAACTAGAAAGTACAGACAACCAGTGTTCTTCTGTTTCTTCTGCCTCAAAACATGTAAAAAAAAAAAAGATTATTATCTAGTGTTAGTAAAGGCTCTTTCAAGCAGTAGGCTGGACTAGGTGACCTCCAGATGTCCCTGTGAACTAGTATTTCTATGATTTTATGTGACTGAGAACTTCTATGGGCAGTTCATGTAACCAAGCCAAAGCTGAGGTGTAGGTCACTGCTGAAGAATGTGAATTACTGGCACACCTCCAGCTCCACCTTGGCATTGCCCCTCTGCTTTTGGGTCTATAGTCTTCATCTGTCAAGGAGGATCATAGTGTAAATGAAAGCCCTCATAACACTGCTGCAAGTGGAAAACAGACCTTAACTACAGATAACTAAAAAGTTTTCCTCTGTATGTGAGACTTGTTAGTTACGAGCTATTAAAAGTAAGAGTCTACAGAGAATTTATGATCTATCATTTATTGAAAAGGACTGAGTGGTAATTAAGCCACTGCATGCTCTGTTCCCTTTCTGAAATTCATTACTATGCTGAAAGCCAGATTCCGCCAAGCACTGTTTTCCAAGGTTTGAAGGCATGCATGGAAAGGCGAATTTCAAAATGTGGAACAGGCATTGTAGAAAGTACACTGACCATAGAAGGGTATTAATATTGTACAATGTGTCAATGAAACATAAAACTAACAGGAGGGATATGCCAGGAAATTTAGTATTCTTGTCATTGCACTTAGGAATGAGGATATATAATCTTGCACTTATGAAAGAGTTTGGAAGAAAGCATTGAAAGAACTGCAAATATGTAGTACAAATAAAATTGTAACTTATGGAAAATTAAATAGAATTTAATAGCTAGTGGCTATTAAATGCATAATACTATGACAGTGTTTTGCAGCAAAAATAGCCTGACTTTAAAAAGAGATTCTAGTGTTTAAACATGATTTAACCTGCTAAATACTTCAATTTTGTATTTCCTGTGTTATCCAGGGTGTTATTTTTGGTGGGCTGCATTATGTAGGAGCACAAGGTAAGAGAGGAGCTTTCTACATTGACAATTTTTTTCCCCAGATACATACTAATGTAAAGCATTAGCATGTATGCTAGCAGTGCGCTGTTTGGTTAGAGTGAGCACGTGGTCCCACATCACAGTAAAGTGGGTCCAAGGCAATGATTAGTTGCTAAAGGATCCTACTTCTCTCAGTAATTCTCCTTATGGAAGACAGTCTTTTAAAAAATTTTTCTTTTGTAAAAAATTCCCCTCTTTGTTTCTTACAGTTTCTCCCTGTCTGAATTGTTTGTCTGTCAGTCTATTTTTGTATCTAAATCTCTCTCACATTTGTATAAAATGTTTTTTGCTCTCTTTGTTCGTAATAACACAGAGCCCTCTCTCTTTCGATATAAAATGTTTCTCACCCACCTAAACTGCATATTTGTAGCTTTGCTATGTGGTCATTCTGACAATACAGCCTAGAAGCTACAGTAGCCAGCAAACACTGGGCTAGAGGAGGCTAACAGAGTAGGCCAGTAGCCTGCAGTGTACTTCTGGCCCACACCTTAGTGCTTTCAAGACCAACTCATCAGCAAACTATATAACATCTGGGAAAAAACAATTTTTTTTTTCAGAATTTCATGAATGTGGCTTTAAAATACATACACATGCACACACATACATACACACACTTGCAAGTAACAACCTTCTTTTCAAAAAGGGCAATGTAGATGGAAGGCTACATCTTGTTCCTGCAGTGTTTCAAGTCATTTCATATGCCAGACCAGAAAAAAAGTGGAACTACTGTATAGACGTTGCTTAGATATCTTACTGTTCATCCAAATGTTTTTAGGTGATATATAGTAAGAAAGGCTTCTCTAGTTCTGTTTAGCCTGTGACGTTTGTACTCTTGCACAGCTGGTTAGTTTCATCCCTGTATCAAGATTGGACTTTGAGAACAATATAGACAAATAAACAGACAAAGCTACAATTTTAGGTGTTTTAGGCAGCACCTTTCATTTTAGGTGCTAAGCCATACATAGTAATCCTGAGAATATGTACTGAGTTGCTATTCTTTGCACATAATGAATTTTAAATTAAGTTTATGATTTTCCTGATACGTAAGAAAAATTGTCATGAGCTGGATTCTATGATCATTTCAAAGTCAAGCTGTGCAGTTCCCCACCTCTGGCCTTAGATTCAGGAATAGCCTTATAGTTTATACAAAGTTTACTATATCAAAGTAGACATAATGGGCATTTGCTGAGACCCTCTTCCAGAGGTTTGCTTTGGTGCTTATGTCTGAAAAAAAAAAAAAAAAAAAAAAGGAATTAAAAGCATTAGGGAAGGAATACACTATTTCACTACCTCATAAACATTTTTCTATTTGGGCTGGTGGAAAATAGCTATAAACCTTCCATAAGTCATGTTATGAATGTGAAAGCAGCATTCTGGCTTCCACAGTCTTGGACTCTTTCATTAGATAAATGAAGTATTTTTACTGCTTGGTTGTCATGTCACAAAACAACCCTATTTTCCTTCCCTCCCCCCCTAACATTTTGTTAATTATTTTCAGAAATGTGTGAGGCAATTATATTTTTCACAGGATGTGTTTTCCATCCCTGCCCTTGAAGTCCTGCAAATGTACTCTTTGGTAGAATTGATCTTTTTGGCTCTGTTCCCAACATCCATACCATATCCCATTCTGTTAAGCTGATTTCTAAACCTGGAAAACTTTTATCAGTTTTATAACCTTATAATATTTTCTAAAACCCTACTGTTAGTGAGGCTTCCATTTTTCCCAGATATTTTTTGCTAGGTAGTTTGTTAGTGGTTAGGTTGAAAGGTGAAATAGCATAGCATTGTATGAGATATGCCATGTGAAATAGTTAGCTGCCAACCAGAATAAGAGGAACTGGAAGGATATGTCTAGTGCTAGCTACAAGTTACCTTGCTCTGCCGGATCCTTAGGAAGTTAAAGTAATCGAAACCATACCCAATATCTAGACCATTCTGTTTATACTGGTACATATTCAAAACGTGTGCTCTGTTAATGTTCTTAAGCACTTACATATAACTAGCTATAACATTTATATAAAACTAAGACTTACATTGTTAAAATTCATTATTTGTTTAATACCTACAGCATCTATGTAAATCTTCACTGAGATTCAAAAATTTACTGAAATTTAAAAATAATATATATTCGCTACCAGAAGCAGTTATTTTTCAGTGATACTTTTATATTTTGGGTTATTTGTTGACATTTTTGTTTCCCATAAAATGGACAAAATCCGTCAAACACAATAAGTAAGTGACAAATTGTGTTCTTGAAGGACACAAAATGAAGGACATTTGCCACAAAAATATCCACAGTTGCTTATGCTTTTTCCATTTTTATCATGTTCCTCTGCAATGTAAGGCTATACACTGATTTTTTTATATGTATCACTTTCTATGATCACATTATACATTATAATGTGGACTATATAATCACTCTTGTTTAATTAAGAAACATTTTAATACCCAGAATCACCAAACTTTTTTAAAGTGGGCTACAGTAATTCTCTTTGTCTTTGGATGTCACATTGAACATATCCGCTTAAAAACATCTACTCTCTAGGATGCTGAAGTCTTGTTAATAAATCCTGATCCGGAGGCTGTGCTTTTTGAGTTCTTGGAAGCACAGTTCTTACTGTGCAGAAAGGCTGGTGATTTTCTTTGTGCAGTATGGGTGCCATGACCTCTCGTTGAACAAAGTATAAGAATAAAAAGAATGTTTTCTTTTAAAATGCGAAAGAGGTGTACATACACTCTCCTAGGGGCAGTGTGAGAGGTTAAACTCAGCCCTGATATCAGTGGATAGTGTCAGTGGAATTGTGCCCATTGACACCAAGCTGAATTTGATCCTCAAATCATAGAAGCTTCAGAGGGAAGCTTTATGATTTCTATTGTGTAATCGTTCTGCATCGCTAAACCATCATTACATTTTACCATTGCAGGCACAAAATCCACCCACCCACCCTTTTATCAGTATGATAATGAAAAGGATTAATCAGCAAGGGCTAATAGAATTTATTTAATTTTCTCTATCTGAGTATTTCTTTGACCAAAGTATGTGGGAGAAAGACCTATGAATCAGAACATTTGATATTTTGTATTTGCGTCACTTTAAAACAGTTCATACAAATTTAAGGAAGGAAAAAGTTTCGTTCTCTTTGGAAATATTTAAGACTTACACGTATCTTCTTGCCAGCCCAGCCACACAACATCCCCAAAATTCATATGTTCCTATTAGTAGGCACTAAAGAAATAAATGTTAGTTATATTTTTGATATCTGCATATTTGCGGACTGAAGAATACCATGAGCAAACCGGCACCAAATTTACTTTAAATTGTGTTTTAAAGTAAAGATATCTTGTACAAAATAGCGTCTGTCATTTCAAAGTAAAGATATAATTGGTGACTATTGCTACATAGTAATAGTACCATAGTAATAGTATTGATACATAGTAACAGTCATTCTCCTTCAGTCCAGTAAAAGTAACTGTTTGTTTCTGCATTAATGACAAATCTTTTCTCTATCACTACTTGTAGCTCTGTATTTCTTACAAAATAATTTGATCTACTTTCAGCCATGCCTTAATGTACAATAGAAATTCATCTCTAGATTGTGGTTGTAATGTAAAATAGGCGAAAAATACTTTCAATATGCAATACAAAAAGTTAGAACCAAGAACTTTACTTTTTCTAAATATAGGCTAACTGAATAAATAAATATCAAATAAAGATGACTCAACTCGTTGTATGCTGAAGCAGAGAACTCATTGGCTATTACACAATTCAGTTTTATTTGTAAGAGAATTGTATAGCCTCATCAAAAGGATTTCTACCGTCCTTATATTTCATTCCAGATAGAGATACTGTCCAGTTTTTAAAAACTATTCATTAATCTGTGTAATCAGATGTTTAATCAGCAGCTGGATCAACAGCATTAGTTTTAGTCCACTCACGAATGTCTCTAGGGTGGAGGCCTTGGGGTTATTTTTTTCACAACATTGGTTTCCCCTCTCAGTTCTTTCACTAATTTCTGTTCACCACTATTTTTTCTTTCAGCCATCACTAAATACATTTGATCAATGGTTACACTGATTCTGGCATTATAGTGCTTTCTGTATTGTTTTTGAGTGACAATTCACAATATTCTTTTTATTTTATATGTTAGTTTCCTGATTATGGCCATCTCCATTCCCCAATCTTAGTTACAAGGTCTGTGCTGCCTAGTGCCTAATTAGACAAGACACAAGTACTCAGGTGTAAAAGGTTTGGTCTCAGTCCTCTGAGTCAGGACAAACTCAGTTTCTTTTAGGTTGACAACCCACCTCTTTAAAAATCTCAATATTTAAATATTTTTAAGTAAATTTTTGTTACTGGCCACAGTAACCCTGAAGCCTTTCTGAAAAATGCTCTTAATGTGTGATATTTAATATATGAACAATATACTTTACGGGGCAATGTTCTGAAGAAATGCAGAATTTAAAATAAGTAACCATCCCGCCATAAACAAACCAATAAAACCAATAAAAGTTTCAATAAACCTATTGTATTGATTATTGATGTACTGTATTGATAATTGATATATTATTTTATATCGTATATTGTATTTATATTTTACGTCGTGAGGAAATTGTTGAAATCATAAGCCTATCAAGCTCCTTTAGTCATGCTATATAGCAGCATTGTATTCATTACTGACCAGTACACAGGATTTAAAGTACCTTCTTTCTATTTGCCATTCTTAAACTTATAGCATCTCAATCTTTCTCTCTCATTAACTTTCATTTCAAAAGCAGAACTTTATTTTTCTTTTACTTGAGGAATTCTGATCATTAAATGACATATCGCTTTTAATGTTTTAGGCTTAATGAGTAGGGAAGAGAATGTCTTAATCTGAGGCCCAATAAGAGCCAAATTTGGTGCATGGAGCCTCTCAACAGACTCAAGTGCTTTGTTTTTATTTTTTTCACCTTTATTAATTTAGTGTGTTGTTCAGAGTTGATCATGATAGTTGTGATTAGCTACTAACAATAGCAACCAAATGGCAACATCTAGAGATGAGAAATTGACAGCTGCTATTCCTACATTCAAAAGCTAACAAGATATTTTGCTAATAGCTATTTCTTTTTAATAGATCCACTAGGTGGTGCTTGAAATCGGCTACCCTCGTGTAACTTGCTTAGAATTGGCTCTAGGTCCATCTCAGAAATCTAGGGACAACTAGAAATTGTTGTGACTGTGGACTATTACACTATAATTCATTAGTCAAAGCTTCAACAGAAATATAACTGGTAAGAGGAATATGATTTCTCTCTAAGAGCTTAGGTTCCTTTTCTTTCCAAAAACCTCTTTGCTGTTTCAAAAGCTGTTGACCGTTACAGAGATGTACTGGTCTCCATTACAAATGTCAGTATTGTCTGTACCTCTAGTACCCTCAAAATAGATTATTTCCCCTAGTATTTCTTACATTTGAAGAAGTTTCTGTCCAAATTCCAAGTAATTTGGGTAGGAACTTTAAAAAAAATACATAAAAATGAAACTTGACAATTAACTCAGCACTTCCTCAAGTCTGAAAGAACTTTAGTTTCCAGAAAAGAAATGAAAGATGGTTGTTGTGATGTTACAGTGGAAGGCTAGTGGGAAGAGGCAGGAACATGTCTAGGGTAAATTATGCAACTGTGAATTAAGGACACTGTGCCAAATTCCTTGCGGAGACGACGGCTTGTTTTCTTAGTTAATTCTTAGGCGTTTGCTGTGTAATCACTCTTCCCAGTGTAAAATAACTTCTTCAGAGGCTTGAAAAAATCACAGCCACTACAGACGTCTCTATTTGCTATGCACTGCTCAATTGTTTGATAATTCTCCTACCTTTCAGTCTGACAGTAAAAGCTCCTGACACAGCTTCTCTACCTTCTCTACCAAAGAAGGTTTTAGATCTGTCAAATATCTGTTCTGTGCCCTAGTGGATTCTCCCAAGCTCCTCCAGCTGCCAGGAGAAGCTGTCCACACCTTTAGCACTGAAGCCACTCCAATTTCCTCCCAGAGTTCCTTCAGGCAACTAAAGGTGAAATTCTGGAAATTCAAGGCTTCACTCTGCATGTAATTTCTAAGGAGACACCTCTCAAAAGGCATTTCTCAATTCTTTGCAGACCCCAGGAGAACAAACACCTTTAGCCCATGTGGAGAGGGGGAGAACAGAAAGAGAAGGAGAGGGAGGAAAGAAGCCAAACTAGCTACTATCGTTTTTACTGGACTGAGGTGGCAGACAAGTGGCAGAGGGCAGCGGCCTAGTCTGTAGCTGTGTAGCGCTGGTACACACACAGCCCACGCTGTCGCTTGTGTGAGAAATAGGCCAGTAAAAGTGGGAGCCCTGAGAGGGCTGTGATGGCCAAGGCAGGCCTGGGAGGGCTTCCGTTTTGGGTGAGGGAGCTGGAGAGCTAAAGTAGGGGAGCCCACGGGAAACTGAAGGTAATATTGAGGACTGAGGAGGAAATACTAGCAGCTCGGAGGAAGTAGTGCGAAAGAAATTGGAAGTTACCATAGAGGAGTGGTTTTAAGAGACACAGGACATTTATATAGTAAGCCAGGCTTCAGCTATTCAGAGAATAAAATTGTTTAAAATTGATGTTGAGGCAGGTTATGAAGGAAAGCATTTGTGAATTGCCAGTGGAATAGACTCTAGATAGTCTATTACAAAACTCCATGAAGGATGCATATACGAACAGAGATAATTTAGTTTTATTTACTGATAAATGCATTGCAATCAAATAGAATGTGCCATTTAGGTATAATGAAAAACCTGTTTTGCTCATGACCAAAACACAAAGGTTCTTTTCATAACGTCTGAAAGCAGCCTAAGATATATAAATTAGGGTTATGTACATGAGAAACTAATCTTGCCTACATTGTATAGGGTATTTTTCATATTTAAAATATATTCTGTGAAGGATTGGCCTAAGAATATTGATCTCACTCAAAAAAAAAAAAAAGATTTAGGTCATTGGAAAGACACAGAGAAGAAATTAATCATAAACTCAGATGGCATTATACGCAAAGGTAATTTATAAGGCATGAAAAACAGGCAGGCTCAATTATTATCTGTAATGCATCTCGGAATAATGCTGATATGCAGAGTAGAAAAATGTTAAGGCTACCCTCAACTAATGTTGGGTTGACAGTTCAAAGTCTTCTGTTCCTCCTTTTATTTTTCTTTTTTATTATATTTCTGAGATTAATATAGAAGTTTTAATATACTATTTTCTTTCTTTAGTGTATGATGTTGCTGTCAAAGTTTAATACCAATTTTAATATTGTATCTGAGTATCTTGATTTTTCAATACACCGTATATTGACAAAGTTAAAGTCTTTTCAATCAAAAATCATACTTGGGCTTGACGGGGTTAGTTTATTTTTTAATATGTTTATATTTCATATATTTGTTAATTAGTTTATTTAATGGCCTAATTCTTATTTCACAGCTTCTATTTCATTTTCATAACTAGAGAGGAAAAATATTTGTTCAGATTTTGTCATTGGAACCAGAAGAACCACCTACTGAGGATGCGAGTTTGTCTCACAGGCCGGGCCAGAACTGTAGGTGGTCATTTCTGTGGAGAGCCAGGGGAGAAGCCCTTGGACCCAGGAGTCCTAAAAGAGGGTGGGAGCTACTTTCTAGGCCAGGCTTCTCCAAATCTGCACTCAGAAGAACCTTCCTCTAATCTCTGTGCTTTAGCATCACACTTATTGTTATCAGTTGTAATGTCATTTGAAGAGAGAGAATTCAAGTCCAAGAGCTGAAAAAGCACTGAACAGATCTTATTTGCCTTAGTAGGATCTCAGCTAGGCAACAAAAAAGAAGCTAGTTTATATTTCAAAGATATAAGATTAGGTAAATTTTCACTTGTTTACACAAGTGGTTTATTTAGTTTGTCATAAATACTTGTAAAATGAACTAAGAGAAATAAATAAGATTCAAGACCAAAAGAAGAAATTATGGCTTTTTTAGTACTTCATGCTAAGGTAGGACACGAGATATTTTCTTCAGTTTGTAAATTTTCCAATATAAGCTAATGAGTAAATTGTTTAAGTTAAGTAATGATTTTTTTGTTTACTTTACCATATTCTGGAATTGCTATTAGTTTTAAACTAGGCCCAATTCATTCGTTCAGTCCTCAGAGCTGAGCAATATTAGTGGTTTAGAAAGATAACCTAAAAGCATAGCTAACACAGCTTTTTAATAGGCTTTCTCACACAATGAAGAAGATCAAGAAGGATGAATAATCATGGGTCTTGCTATGAGTTGAACCCTGAGGATGTGATACAAAGCAAGAGGCTGGAGTGAATGGCTGCTTCCCCACATAGAAGGAGGTTAGTAACATGGATAGATCCCAGGGATCTACATTAACACTGTATTATTTTTGTTCGGAACCTTTTACTCACTTATTCTAAAAATAGGCTTATATGAGGTGGAAGTAACTCTGTTAGAAGTCAAAAAGGCAATACCTTACCCCTTTGCAACAAGATACAGCAGATTAGTAGCAATTTTAAGCTATAGTACAGTATGCGTCTCTTTTGTGGTTTTAATGGCTTCTCATAAATACCATTTCCAGGTAATTGCTTACATCCACTGTTAGGATTGTCACATCCACTTCTTTCCCCCAAACTTTTCTCACTAGGAACTAAAATGCAAATTTGTCTTCCTAACTTCTTCTCATGGATGATTAGCCAGTAATTTCACCCTGGTCCCTGCCCCTTTTTGATGCCATGTTAGACAATGTCACCACTCATAAATGCCTGTCATTTTGGCTGTACCTGAACATCTACCAGACTCCTCTCTGTATCTTTATACCTAATTCGTACCTTTGTTTTATTAATTCTCCCTGCACCACATGTATAAGATAGAATTATTACTGTCTGTTCACAAAGCTGAAGCTCTCATTCATGTCCTGGTCATCTCTTGCACTGAGACCTTTTTTGGCCTTGTCAAATTCAGTCTCGCCCTACTCAGAGGTATCCGTGATGCTGCTGTAAAGATCATTTTCTGTTCAACTCCAAAAGTATTATCTCTCTGTATGCATCCTTATACTCCCATTTCTGTCCCATTAAACCTAAGTTGCTTACCTTTGCACCAAAGAACTTCCTACTGTTGCCGTCTAACCTACGGTATCAGGTTTTCTTTACTAATGAGTTAGGATTATATGTGGGCACCTTTGCGCCTTGCTGTCAGAAAACCTCTACATAAGCATGTATGACCTCAGTTTTCCTCTTGCAATCCCTCCTTTAAAATCCTGTCTGGGACGTTTCCAGGTTTCTTAAGAACTAGGCAGCTGACATGCAATAATCCAGGCCCATTGTTTTGACCAGTGTAATCTCACTGTTTTCTCATCCTCTGTCTGCTTCCATCTTTTTGTCTCTTTTTTATATGCAGATGCAGGCTGTCTGGGGCAGACCATCTTTATGTTCTGTATGTGCACAAAACCTAGAACAGGATAATACAGGAACATCAATAATAGCAATAATACCACCAATGCAGACATAATATTATTCATCTTACATTTTTATTAGAATCATGAACACTTTTTTGGCTCAACCACTTCGTAAAGTGACCTCTTTTCTTCTGTGCTCATGCCTTTCATTTTATGTCACTGATCTCATACCAAGTTCCCCTTCCCGGACAGCAGAAAAGACATCACAGGGAAGGATTATTTCAGTGTCTAAGGGCAGTTCTGTCCTATGGCTACCTTCACATACTAAAAGAAAGTAAAATGTTGATAGAAGATAGAAATAGAAATAAAATATTTGGTGATTTAACCTGTCTCCTGCATTGGTGCTGCTATAAAAACCCTGAATACGATTATTACAGGCAATACAGACAGCATTACGATTCTTCTTTTTTAATTTGAATTCACTGAAGGAATGGTAAAGAAAATCAAGCATAAAAATGTCTAATTTTATTAAGTCAGTTGAGTTAGCAATTAAATACCCAGTAACTGCCAGCCTGGATTAAAATTTGTGTGCTATTCAGCAACTCAAATATTGTTTCACTTGGCAGGCAAGGGTCTAAGTAAATAGAATTTCCCTGAAGGTAGCAGGGGAAGATGATGCAATGTGGTTATTTATTAGCTTTTGTTTTACTGTTTGGAAGATGGGCAAATATAATACGTAAACATACTAAGAATTTAATTGGGTCAAACTATTTGCAGTGCTTAGTCTCTGTCCGGTGATATTAAGCATAAGTGATTGCTAAGCTTGATTGATTTGTTTCCTGATCGTCTACTAAAAACAAATGATGTAATAACCACTGCTAGAATCTAATGGACTACAAAATTTGAAGTCATTTTATGTCTGCAAGCAAACAGTTGTTCTACAATAAATTGTTTTCTGCATTTCAGTATAAGAGTAATTCAAAATGAATTTAAAGGTAAATTAACATAACACTTTCACCGACATTTTAATAACTTCCTAGAGATAAACATCCCAATAAACATTTTAATTTTCAGAAGTGTTTCATTCGCTTTTGATACCTGGTGCCACTTTAAACGTTTCTGAAAATCAGGCCATTCATTTAGGTTTCATAATAAAAATAAACAGAACCATTTCTTTGCAGAAGATACATACATGTATATATATATTTATATATACTTAAGCTCAAAAGTTTTCCTAGAGATCTACCAATTTGGGCTGAGTTGCTTTCCTGGAATGTCCAGTGTTGACAATCTAGTCACATCAAGTGTGATATCTTCATGTAAATCTGACACTTTAAATTCAAAACTAAATATTTTGACACAATCCTATCCCTGTCTCTCTTTTTTTTTTTCTTATAGTATGAAATGGAAGCAAATTTTGTAATTTCAGAATGCAGTAAATGGATGATTGTCCTCTGAACAGATTTATTTACAATCCTATCAAATTGGTTATTTAAAAAGCATATAAACAAGTCCTTGTTCTCAGTTTAAAAAATAATTTAAAACTACTTAATCTTAGTCTTTAAGCAACTTGACTGGAAAATTTTAAATGCTGAGGATGAAGAGTTGGTTCAATTGATGGAATCTGCTTTTTATTTGACTAGGAGAAATTAATTTTTATACTGGTGCATACTAGTCTGACTTTCAAAATGCCCCAGCAGACACGGGAATCAGATCTACACTTACAGTCACTCTACCCGCTTTCCTCTGGATTCTTTTTTGCAACATGATTATAAGTCTGAGTTTACTCACAGATTTTGACAGCCTCTTTATCATTGCATATGTTTTCTGTTGAACTCTCCCACATATAAAAGTAATGCAATCCAAATGAGGATTTGCCTTGGCTGTGCCTTTGCAACTTTTCGCTGGTCGTCTTCTCTGCCATCCACTATGTTTTAACTGGCCATAGAAAGAGAGAGGTTTCCTATCATATTTTTTGTTAGTTGTTTGGATCAAAGTAAACACTTGTAGGAACAGTGCTTCAGTGCTGAACATTTGGCATTAATCTACGCCTCTGTTTGTTGGGGTATTATTTTACCGTTAAGACAATGAATGCGAATTAAGACATCTGATGTGAAAATTTAAAATTTTTCTCGCTTTGCAAGTATTATCACTGCTTTTATGTAAGCTTCATAAAATGATAGACTCTTTTAAGTCAGTGGCAAAACTCCTACCATTTGCTATTTTAAACACAGCAAGCGGGATTAAGATTACTCAAGTGATACAGCAAATCCTATTAAAAATCATTTAGGACAGGATTTTTAAAATTACTTAGGTATCTAATTCTCCTTTTGCCTGAGTTAAGATGAGATACATAAACCAGATTTGTAGCTCTGGATCTTAGAAGCTTTTAAAAAACCTGCCCACCAATATAAGACTCACAGTCTCACTTTATAGATCTTATTTCCCAAGGAAATAAATTAGCTTTATGCGATCACATCGCCTGTCCATCTGTCTGTCAATCAGTCAGCCTTGGATCAGTCTCTCTCTCTCATTACTTCTGAACCTGACAGCCAATGTCAACTACATCTGACAGAAAGGTAAGGGCCCAAAAGTATTAAGTTCTTTCAAAGCATAAGAATTGGAGAAAGAACAGAGACCCCATTCTCCCTCCCCTGGAGGGCTGCAGGGTGAGCCCAGCTATTCTCAGTTCTCTTTTGTCCGCTCAGATTATCCAGTTAGCACGTGTTGCTCAAAACCACCATAGCACCACTGTCTCTGCCAAACTGGAGGTATGACCTCTATTGGAGCTGGCCCTGTTCTGCTGAGGATGGTGTAGGAACTTGAAACACAAACCCATAGACTTCATTAGTGTCACTAATCTAAAAGCAGTAATTCCAGTACCAACTGTAAACTTAGAAACTTGTTTCAAGGGCAGTGAGAAGTCTAAGGAAATGAGCTGTTTAAAATTATAAATTGTCATGTAATCTAATTTAGAGTACTTTTAGAGTATACAGCAGTCAGGCTGTGAGACAAGCTCGCTCCTTACTAACTTCCCATAGCCAATACTGAATAGTAGCTTCTCAATATGTTTTCTGAAAAATGCTCTTGGAAACTGCACATTTCCTCTGAAAATAAATCAAAAGAATTTCTTTACACCCAGTTATTCTCTGAACCTCACCAGGTTTGCCCCCCTGCAAAGGGAAAATAATCACATGTCCCTGTAGCAGCACCCGTACTGAAAAGTTGACTTCAGTGACCATTTTGTATCAGGTTCTCCATCCTAAATTGCTTCTGTGACATGCCACCAACAGGAAGTGCATTGTCGTTTAGTCTTAGTTTACACTGGATCATATTTCTCAGCCTCCAGGTTTACGTGCATCATCCTGATCTCACACTATCAGCCAGCAGGGCAGGTACTGTACCAGGAGAAAGGAAACCACAGGTCTTGGCTCTAACTTGACACTCAGGGTCTTCTGTAAACAAAATAATAATGCTCAGGCACATGAAGCTTTGCGTCAAGAAGGCAGTGAACAATGTTATTGCATGCATAACCAAAACGCTTTACAAAATCCAGTAGATGTGACTGACTTTCAGCTGGAACAAGAGAACCTGATGTTAAATGAGACTGGACTATCAATTACTCATCTGAAAGATTTCCTGCTTTGTGTTAAAACACTAGCAATTGGAGACAGCTTAGACCAGCTTTTAATCCAGAGACTGGAAGGATAAATAGTGTAGAGGGGTAGCTTTTTGTCTCACCTACTCAGTAGAGTATTTATAGAGAACTGAAAACATTGCTATACCTATTCAGGGTCAGCTGATTTCTTTTTCAGAAAAGGTGCAGCATACATTGATGCTTGTTTTTTATCTAAGTGTCTAAATCATTATAAGGTAAATTTTATGTGAGAAAGGTTATTTCTGCTCACCTAGAGTAAAAGGTAATAATGCAGTCTTCTTCTTTCTACCTCACAAACCTGTTTAGCAGTAAAGATGAGGACTGGGAAATACGTCTTATTTCCAGGCATGATGTAAACAACACGTAGATTCTACGTAGCAGTTCGTTATAACGACACGATCCTGCTCATTGTATTTATGTTTTGGCAGCACAAAGCTTGTTTAGGTAAGAAGCCAATTGTTCCAAATAGGATGGTGGTTTAGTAACATCTATTTGATCTGACATATCTTAGAACTGCTTGTCTAAATTATCTGTTAACCAAATGCATTAACACTAAAATAAATAAATAAACAAACAAGTAAATAAATAAATAATGGTGGGTTTTGCGAGAGAAAATCCTTTAAATATATTTTACAAGTTGCAATACTGCACCTTCTGTGTTGTAAAGGGAATAGTTATAATTTTAGATGGCCATAGTATTAGTTTGTTATCAGAATAGATCTGTGTAGGAATATTCGTGTATAGAACTCCAACAATGTCAGTAATAGCAGACCATAGTTTAATACATATCTCAGTGCTTTCCAATGATAACCTAAAAAAAAAAAAAATACGGCCACGGGTAATACGAAGTTAAGGCCAGGCCTGCAGACTCCTCAGGTCATCTCTGGGATAAGCAGGTAAAGAAAAGAGCAAGCAGAATACAGTCTCTTTCTAACAGACTGTTAAACCCTGAATTTCAGGTCAGTCTTATTTAGCGTGCATTATAAAACAGATTTTGCTAGTATCTTCTTGTTTCTTCTCTCTCTCTCTGTGTCTTCCACATATGCTTAGGAAGAATGACTGCATTGTGTGTCTCTCTAAATCATTTACAGTACATTATACTGGATTGTCTCCCATTTAGAATCAGAATGACAGCTGCATAAATTCATCAGGAGACATGGTTTATTTAAAGCATAGGACAAATAAAAACCTAATACTTAATAAAATACTGGACCTAAAGAAAAATTTTCATTTAATTTACTGAGCTACATGGCATTATAATAGCAATAGCATAGCTTTATAATACAACTGAAGGACAAGAAAATGGTACAGATTATCTGATAACGGAAGTCAGAGGTTACCATGCATGATTATCTTTTGTATTTCTGCAGGCACAAATGTGCCCATAGTGCACCTGGATAAACTTTTGCAGTATTTGCAGGTGCCTTTTTCCTTATTCAGGTTTTATTTTCGGACTTCAGCATATAAATGATTTATCCGGTTTCACAGAATCAATGGTATATAATCAAGTGAAAAGCACCCAGGAGGTCTGGCTGTCTGTTTTACCCAGACTCTTTAAATATCACAGCTTTCTGAGGGAGATGACTGTCTTCAGAACTTCACAACCTCCACTGAACAAAGTTTACCGTGTAGGAATTAATTCCCTGGAAATTGCTGTTAGTAATCTTTGCAGTGCCATTTTACTTACCAAATAACATTTTTTCACTGACCTTCTGGTTTACAAGCAGATCGTATCAATGAAAATCTCATCAATGTCAACCTTATCTCCAAAGCACTGGTAATCAGGAGTGTTCACTGATCACCAGGGAAAATGCAGACATATTGAGCTGAGGATATAGAACTAAACATTAATTCTGTTGAGGTCATTGAACTGCATAGCACTGAGGTTGACTTCTTTCTTAAAGTTTAAATCTTTACAACAGTGCTTCTCAACTTTTTCCATTCCAAGAATTCCTTCACTCTTCATCTCCTAGTTTCCCTGTTTATCTGGAATATATCTTGGATGCTTTGCCCATTTAGCAACGGGCCCAACAGAGGGTGGGTTTGTGTTGACAAGCTGAGGAAAATAAAACTCTGATTATGAATGTTTCAAAGTTGGTAAACAGTGAAGAGTGCAATGTTCATCTAACAGTTGACTTATTTCCTGTTCCAGTTAAACCCTACTGTTTGAGGATTATGTGCAGAAGCAGTATTTCAGGATCACATCAGTAAAGGACATCAAGCGCCTTCGATAGGAACTACATGGATACCAAATGTTTAAATCCCAGTAACTACTCCTCGTAGCCCCACATAGGAGCTGCTCTGGGTGAGTCAGTACATACCTCACATAGAAATCCCTCCTCAGTCCATAAACTGGTTCAAAAATCTGCTGTTTTGTCAGGATTCTGATCTGGATGGGGATCTGGAGAGAAAATAAAGGAAAAGAAAATCCCAGAAACTTCAGGGGCAACCTTTTGGGGTTTGTTTTTTTTTTTTTTTCATTCTTTAAAAGGTCTGATTTAGAAAAGGTGGAGATTCCAGAAGCTTTTATGTGAAATATTTTCGCTCAGAATGAACAGTAGAAAAATGAATAGTAACTTAAAATTATAGTTTAATATATTATAGCTTAATTATATTATAGCTTAATTTCAATTCTCAAAACGCTTTCTGTAACAAATGAGTATTTTAGTTGAAGTTACGATATATAGAATCTTATGATTTTGGGCAATTTCACTTCTTGCATATTGAAGGTCTATATATCTTCTGTGTTTATGTAACTTACTGATGCCGCTTCTAACATATAGCGATCATGCTCATTTTCTAAGCTTTTATTCTGGAAAAGCTTACCTAGGGCTAGAATAACTTAAGTTTGCTCAGAATCTATATTATTACACTAAATCTCTCGTTATAAATCACTGCTGAGCTTCATTGGTTGTAATCTCCCTCTGTGTTTCCTGTCAACTTTATTGATGATCTCTTATTTTTATTTTCTTCTTATTTTCTTCTTATTTTAGAGGTCATTAGACCTCTAAAAATAGATGTAAGTACCTTTGTGAGAGGTACAATTCTATCTTTATGTAGAATTCAGTCTTTATTCTAAAGATACAAGTATAAAACATTTTTATACTTATTTACTACATGCATCTCGTATTACTTTCCACGTGCTAAATTACATTTACTACATTTCTTATTCCTAAAGTAGTATTTTGCCAACAATTGCTTCAAATAATTACTGTAAATGTTTTATTTTTCTCCAAATGTCCCCATTTTTAAAAGGCTTAAATAATGACATTTTTCTCTGCCTTTGAAACTTGTATGCCTAATTCAGGCTTTCTTGACTACAGTGACAGCTTACAACTCAGCAGCAATGTTTATTCAGTGACAAGGGAATTGGTCTGCAGTCTCTTCTTCTGGATGTGCCTATGTATTTCTTGTAAAATATATAAACAGTTACTGATCTATGCTGCCTTGTCAGGTCCATCTTCTCCTGTACTAGGACGCAAAGGTTCCTAATGAAAGATGTGCACCGTAGCTAAGAGACTGAATGTTCTTACTTCATTTTAGTAGCATTTAAAACAAGTTTTATGGAAATGAGGATTTGCAGAGAGAGGGGAGAATCAAACCTGGGATTCTCACAGTCCTGAAAAATGTTCTAACCATTTTATGTGCATTAATATGAAGTAACACTGTCACCCTCTCCGCTGACTACTGTGTTTTAAAGACAGAATTGGTTTCTATGTCTTGTTCTCTTTCTCTCTCTCTCTCTCTTTTTTTTTTTTTTTTTTACTTATTTGATTGCAGAATTGCTGCACAGAAGTCCAGGCTGTGAGTTTCAAATAGAGATAGGCACCCCTCGACCAGTCAGAGTCAGGCACCTAAATGCCACTCATTTCTGGATCTTATGGCTGGCTCATCCTTCTCTTCAGTATGTTTTACTGACAATCTTCGGTAACTCCCTGGCTAGTAAAATTCCATTTAGACGAACTTAACTCTTCCCAGTACTAATTTGTTAAGTCAGAGACTGCATACTACTTCTGTGCCGGGACATATATTTATTACCGTGTGTATCATGCTCCATACAGGACTGCAAAGTCTACAGGACAAGGTAAATGCAGAGTGCAATCAAGTGCAAACAGTGTGGAGTACAAGGCAGCAAAGAACCACACCTTGAAACAGCATGATTTATTGAGTACTTGGCATTAAAGGTAAATGAAAGTGGAACTTGCTACAGCAAATCATAACCCATAAACTGCTGTTGTTGCAGCTATAGTGAAGGCAACGACTGTATGCCTAAACTGCATGCAGGAAGGAAGTCAAGGCCTGTGAATGCACAAATATTCCCCTATGGATTCTGAATTTTATTGGTGTTTATTTTACTGTCAGTTTTTCAGCGGTTGCCAGTCCTAGGAAACTTATCACTTGTATGCTTATATAGTGGATACCTTGACAAGGCTGCAGAAGCAGCAGGGAATCCTGAGCATAGGTCTTGGGCAGAAACACTAAGGACAGCCAGACCAAACACACAGCCATAAACAGAAGCTGTGAAACACCCAGACGCAAGGAATAATGAGACATTTGCTGAAGAGCTGCTATGTTTGGCCTTTTTTTCTTTTTTGTAGGGGAAGGGCCCTTCCTTACCACCTGTTGCAGAAGCTCTTCAATGAAGACACAATGAAACTAAGTAGATAAATCTCAATCAAAATAAGTGATAAGTAGAAAACTGTGAAAGGTGAAATTAAAGCCTAAAGTCTAATTATGTACATAGCTGATGGGTAAATTCTTTCCCACATGTATAGGCAGATTAACATGAAAGGAGGGAACAGCCAAGAGGATCAAGGGAACCTACAAAGGCCTTTCCTCTCTTTTTAAACACTACAGTGTAGTGCATAGTCTCCCAGCTGTGTGGCCTGGCCCTCATTAACATGCCCAGACCTTGAGGGGATGGAAGTGCCAGCAGCTCTGCGGGGTTGGGGGTGGGGGAATAAACTGATGGAGAACATCAGTTCTGCAGATGGTTTGGTGTTGATGATTCATACTCTCGCAAGACAGCAGGATCAGTGTCTTTCCCCTTCATCACTGTCCTTGAGTTACCACGCTATGAACGTTCTTTGTGATCTCTTCATACTCCAACAATTGCAGCATCTTAAAGAGCAGGACCATTAAACTAGATTTAATTTAACTATAGGTTTGAGTTGTGCTTATAGTATTTTTTTTTTGTATTTTTATCTCAGGATGGTTTTGCAAATAAACTCTTGTGGTGTAAAATAAAAGATAAATTATCTGCCACCTCCCATCCACTGTCAGCCAAGTTTGCCCAATTACATCACACAATGAGATTTTTGAAGGCTATGGCCAAGTTATTGAGTCACCTCCCACCTCCCACTGTAAGCTTTATGGTCTAGTACAATAGGAAAAGGTTTGCCGAAGTTTTGAATAATGCTACCAGCTCACATGAGTAGATAGATAACAAGAAGTATGGATCATGGAGAAATTCAGATAAATATCAGAAAATATTTACTGCAACAACTAGAGCTGTTAAACTGTGGGGTTTAAGCTGCATTGAAACGCTGACATCTTCAGCAACATGGCCCTTAATGAAGCCTTACCACAGTATTGATTCAGAGAAGGATGACTTTTATTACATATATTTTACTCTATAAAATGGATAGCCTTCAAACACAGTAATGAGTTCGTAATTCAGCTTTGCTTAGGTTGAAAAGCTTATTTCTTTCCCCCTAATTTGAACGCTAATACTCTAAAGTGCTTTGTGTGGATAGACTCATGCGACAAACTGGGTACCCCACTGATTTGACTGTCTACTCTGGATTTCACTGGCTGCTTGCATTTGTGCTGGACTTTGCTTGTATAGGACTGGTGCTTTAACCATACGTAATAAATACAGGGTGATAAATAATATTTTTCCTTGTAACATACAATTTCATTTATCTCTAGTTGATAAATGGTGACATAATTTTTCCCAAATGCCTCTCCACCCTGGAAGATGTGACAAACTTTAAGTACAGAAGCTTGAGGCTTAGATTTTTGAGGAGGGGACTGTTATTTTGTTTTAGCTGTGCATGTTTCTTTGAAGAGAAAGACAAGGGGAAAAAGAAAGCCATCTGGTACCATCCAGCTCTCCCAATTTTTGCCCTGATTTCATGACTCAAACTTGTGGACTCATACTTTTGAAATACTGAATTTTCAGTAAAAAGTCAGAGATCTGAAAATTAAACATTCCATGATGGTTTTGTCTACATAAATTTGAGTAAGCTAATGAGAACTAGAAATTCAAGGTTAAGTGTTCAGCGTCTATGAAAGTTAAACACTTAATGTCAATTTGATTGAAATTTGTGTGCTATATATGTGCAGCTTAAATACAAGTATGTGAAAGACAAGGCCTTACATTTTCCTATTCTTCATCCCCAAAGATGATGAGGGGACTGGAGCATCTCTCCTATGAAGAGAGGCTGAGACAGCTGGGCCTGTTCAATCTGGAGAAGAGAAGACTGAGAGGCGATCTCATCAACGTGTACAAGTATCTGAAGGGAGGGTGTCAAGAGGATGAGGCCAGTCTCTTCTCCGTGGCACCCAGCAACAGGACAAGAGGCAACGGGCAGAAACTTAAACACAGGAAGTTCCATCTAAACCTGAGAAAAAACTTCTTGACTGTGAGAGTGACTGAGCACTGGCACAGGTTGCCAAGAGAGGTAGTGGAGTCTCCTTCCCTGGAGATATTCAAAAGCCGTGTGGATGTGATCCTGGGCAATATGCTCTAGAGGACCCTGCTTGAGCATGGAGGTTGGACTAGATGATCTCCAGAGGTCCCTTCCAACCATCTGATTAACAGAAAGAACATAAAACTACCACTATAGGCTTAAAACTCAAAAACTGTTTTAAGATTTTTACAGTGCTCTGTAAAAAAAAAGAGCATGGACTCATCCTTCTTATGGAAAAGCTCTCAGTGTTGATCTTTTCTTTCTTGCTAGCTTCAGAAGCTTTGCTTTGGATGTACCTACCACTAACTTTCACAGTTCCCGCTCCCTGACCTCTCTGAACTTCAGCCAGTATAATTCCTAGGACTCCTTTGCACTAAGTACTATGAAAATGCACAATGAATTCCCTTCAGTAGCTTCAGGATTTCACTTGCAGACAGCATATCGTGAGGCTGGAATCCTCGTAACCTGGTCCCCATTCTCAGTTTACTTAATCAAAGAACTTATTTTTAACCTACATATACATTTTAAAGTCTTAGAAACATCACATAATATAATTGCATGAACTTTGTAATACTACATATATCCTTGTTATATACAGTGCAAGGGAAATGGGATTACTGAGTTGGAAGGAAGAACCCAATCTCAGATGGTGTAATTCAAAAAAGTAATTGACATTTGACAATATAAATGTCATAAAGTGTCTAGTAAGTCTCATCTCCCTCAAATCTTTAAAAATTTTTGAGGTAGCCAGTTCCCATACTGAAATAATTGTTTCTTAGAGATACAGCATGCAAATGCTTTCCTCACATCTTTCTTTGACTAGAAGAATACCTTTCAAGCAATGTTCATGTTTGCAAATAGAATTGAGGGATCTTTTGTGAAACTGGCAAGTAGATAGATGTTTGGAGGACATATCAAAAGTCTTCACTTGTGAAGACAGCTAAGGAAAAACAGCTTAAGGACAGATGGAGGTGAATTCTTTAAAATCGAGCAAAGTTCTGTCACCTGTAAAAATATGTATATATACACTTTACAGTCAGTCAAAGATAGCTGCCTACACAGCGTTTGCCACAGAAGACCTGTTAAAATTATAATGTAGATTTTACATGGAAATAAAGCTTCTCAAGGAGTACATGTTGCAGCTATCTCAGAAAACTCTGTCATAGGAATATGTCAAAAGAGAACATCTAAGAGAGATTGCTACAGTTCCAAGTCTTTGCTGTAGCACTGTAATCATGATGATCCAAGAACACAGACAAGGCAAGATTTAAAAACAGGCATATTCTATTTGGAAAGAGCTTTCAGACAGTTGAGCTCTCTTCCAGATGTAATTAAACAAATACAAAACTTTGCCTACAAGTCTTGCCTTGCAACAGGTATTAATTACTTACGTGAAGGGTCAAGTGTTTGATATTTTGGAGCGGTTTCAGGGTTATTACAGGGTCCCAGAGCTCCTCTCTGCAAAGCCCTCATAATATCATATCTGCAGTGTCAGAACTATGAGCTCTGATTTGCATTACAAATTCAATCTCATTCACAAATTTTTAAATGGAAATCTTAAATTTACAAAGTTATTTTTGTAACTCAGTCTTGACAAAAATTACTGAAACCTCTATTAAAATCTCACTTTGATCAAACGCAAAGTCAAAATTGCAATCTGAATTTTGAGGAAAAGCTAGCTTAAAGCTATGAGTTGCTCAGCTGAAGGGTGTAATAAAAGGCGATGTATGATTATCTGTATGTTGTCCCCCTTAATGTTTTACAGACAAAACTCTAAGTTGTAAGAGCACTGAGATGGCAATGTTAAGTGCTCAAAAATTAGGAAGTGGCATTTAAAAGCCTTGCATGACCTTGCTGTGATATGTCTTTGTGTTTACCCTGCTGTAGATGGTTTGATTACATGTTTACATACAGTTTTTCCCATGAAGGCTCTACCCAGTTCTATACAGAAACAGAGAGTTTACTACAAGCCTCTGTTATTCTCCTCTCCTCATTCTGCCCTCCTTGGTTCTTCTTCTCTTTCCAGCTTTCTTTTTGATCTCTGGCAGCTCCATATTCCCTTCCACCTTCCCTGCCATTATGCATGTCCACCACACTCCTGACCATCACCCCTTTTGTAATTTTTATGCTTTACTGCCTCACAGTTCCTGTGAAGGCTTATCCTCCCTGTCCCTTGAGTTTCTGTTCTAGTTTGGCAATATTATTCACATTTCTCCCTCACTTTACCTATCTGCATTCAGTTAGGTAACTTCTTTTACATTTATAAAACTGAGGGGATACCTGTGGGCATGTGAGAAGTATGTAGGAGCCACATGGACATGCAAAGGCGGTCTACAAATGTAGAACAGTAAGATTGCTACTAACGCTAAGAGCAACTAGTAAGATATATGAAAATATATAGAGAAAGACAGAGAAGGGGAAGATTATCTGGAACAAACTTTTGTAAACCTTTTAGCAGGGCTACGTACGCCTTATACATTGTACATTCAACGAGGCAGGGCTTTTAGAGAAATATTATTTTATTTTAGAGAAATATCAAAGGAAGCCTAATCAAAGGAAATGGTTATAATCAAAATACTAACAGAAACAGTGAACTCTTCACCTTAAATAATTGGAACTTACCGCTGGGCAACAAATTTGGACTAAAGTTGGTTTTAATATTATCATTTTATCTTCCTCCAGGTAAACTAGGTATATTTCTATTACTGCACATTCATGTTAATGATTAGGTGCTCCAAGACAGTTTTCCGCCAACACGGGGCTCCCATTCATATAGAGGTTCCCAACTGCCCACGTGCAGTGAGATTGCTGCTTTTGGAAGTTTAATATCTGAAGATGTTTCCCCCTAAAAGGCAGGCCACTTTTCTCCGTGTTTTTCAAAGGTCCAGGATGCACCAGCTTCAGGCGGTTGGTACAGGCACCTTCTGGTCACCACCAGCACCATGGGAGAAGGCAGGGAGCAAGCCTCCCTGCGGTAGGGCCAGCCCCACTGCAGCCCCTAGGAGCAGGACAAACCCCACACCGCCCCTGTCCTTTCAGGCTGGAATAAGCACAGTTTCTCTCTGAGACCACAGCCATAAGCAAAAGCCAGGAGACAAAACCAGCTTAAAGCAAAACACTCATAAAACCTGGCCAATTCCTTAAATACGAAGGGGGAGAAAAAAAAAAAAAGAATAATCTGTGAAGGAGAGGAGGTCGGTTGAGCCAGGCAGGCGGGCAGGCACGGCAGCCCGCCACCCTGTCTCGGACCGCAGGGCGCCCGGGAGCGGCGGGGGCGCGCAGCCGGCGGGCGCGGAGGGGTTAAGGCCGCCGGGGGCGGAGGCTGCGCGGCCGCTCCCCGGCGCGGCTCCACCGCCGCTGGAGTCCCGCGGGCAGGCGGCCCGGGCTGCGCTGCGGCGGCGGCAGCGGCATGTCCCAGGTGGCGGCGGCAGCGGCGGGGGGCGGCGGGCGCCCCGGCGAGGGGCCCGAGCACTCGGCGCGGGGGCGCGGCGCCCTGGCCGAGCTGCGGCGCCGGGCGCAGGCTGAGCCCGGGCAGCGCTGGCCGCAGCCCCTCGCCGACTCCTTCCTGCTGCGGTTCCTGCGAGCCCGAGATTTCAACCTGGAGCCGGCCTGGAGGGTAAGGAGGGCGAGGGGGAAGAGGAAGAGGAGGAGGCAGCGCGGCTCCGCCGGCCGTCCGTCCCCGGCCCGGAGGGCGGCGGGGAGCCCTGGCTGCCCGCCGGCGCCGAGAGCCGCGGAGAGCCTCCCGCGGGGCGTCGTGCTCTGAGGCCGCCAGCCGCGGGGCTCGGGTCCGCGGTGGGGCTGCCCCCGGGGGAGGTCGAGCTGCGGAGAAGGCTGATAGATTCAGAAATGAGGCGGGGGAGGTGTCATGCTAGTGCTAGGGGTAGGCACAGGGCTAGAGTAGGTGTTTTGGGTGGGTAAACCGGCCTGTAATTAGGCCAAACAGGGTGTAGCTAATTGCTGGGGATGCGTCTCTCTGGAGCGATGCCATAGCAGTGGGTGATACTGTGAGTAGCTTCGTGTAATCTCATCCGCGTAATTAAAAGTTACAGTAAATTGCTAAAGTCACAACTCTGATCGGGGAGCAATATACTTTAGAGAACATCCGTATCATGCTTTGTTCTTTATTCATTACTACTTTTTTTTTTTTTTTACAAATTTCTTTTAGAGCTGCTCTGACTCAAAGATATCAGTAAATAATTTCCTTTATGTTGGAGTCTGTTCATTCATAGCGCTCCTGTCAGGCTCTGATAAGACTTGTTATTTTCTTGACTGTTTGTGTGGCTCTTTGCCATACTGACAGTGAGTGCGTATTTCAAATATCCTAAGACAGGTATTGTTAATAATTGTTTCTTTTTTTACAAGTAGATTGATAACCACCAACTGTTTTGAACAGAAAGTATTTCTGAATTTTCTCAAGGCAAAAGCATTAACTCACTTGTATCAAACAGACACTGTTTTAATAGAATTTGATGAGTGTGACATAGAATTACCCAACAAACCTCACCTTTATTTTCTGACTTCTGTATGCTGTAGATTTTCCAAGTTTAGTTGCATCATAACAGAAGATTGTTCAAATATAGGTATAATGCAAGCTCAGGATGGCTAAACAAGAACATTAGAAGCTGAATTAAGTCCTTAATTGCGCTTTATCAGACATATGCAGTAGGGGTTGTAAGACTGCGGCTCTTTTTTTTTCTTTCTCAACAAAAGCCAAATATTCTTCATCTATTACTAGGTCAAAAAAGTCGTGCTTAGTGAACATAACATGCACTCCTAAGTAGGTACTCCTACATATGTTTTAATATTGGAAGTTGATAATTCTGTAGATAGGGCAGTGGCATTTCAGAATCTGGCCCATAGGTTTCTGTGCTTTCTTGTGATTAATCATGAGACAATATTGTAAGCAGCGCTAATCTTGGAGAATGTGGACTCTAAGCTAGATTGAGAGATGGAGTTTACAAAGTAGAAAATTTCCTATGCCCTTTCTGAGAGTCAACCCCCTTTTTGTCTGGGACCCTCTAACCTAGTTTATTATCTAATGCCTTTAACATCCTTTACCATCCTGCCAGACCCCTCACCTCTCTAGGGCTGGGGACATGCTTTGGAAGATTCTTTTAGAATCTTTTGAGAATTTCTGGGTCTGTAGGGTGCTAAGTTTTAAATTTCTTGTCTGAATCCTTCTTTGAACTAAGAGACTTTGATGTTCAAAAAAACCACCAGTGTTTAATCTTTCCACGTAGCACCCTAAGTCTCCAAATGCTGTAGTTACTTGTACTTAATCTTTCACCTACCAGCCAACACTGGTTTCTAGATTACTTCTCTCTGGAAACAGCATAGGAGGAAGGCAAAAAGCACATAACAAAAATAAATAAAATGGAATGTGTTTATCTGCAACCACTATATTCTTAAAAAACCCGAGAGAGTTATTGTGCAAAGATCTGTGGTGGTCATAAGATACATCTCCCGCTAACCCAAATCTGATCTCATGCAGAGGTTATGTTTGTACTTCACCCTCAACAGAGCCCTGCTGTCATTAGTCGAGACAGTGGGTGCACTCTCCCCTCTTGGTTAGATGTCCCCTTTCAGATTGGACTTCAGACTGATCCAGCCCAGCCCCTTTTCCCTACTAGGCTTCTGTGTAGCAAGCTCCACAGTACTTGGAGAGCAGCTAAGGGAAAGTCAAAGTCTGTGGCTATGTCAATGCTAATGAAAACAGGCCTTCAAACTGTTGTCAAGCATCTTTCTTAGTATTGGCTTATACTTAGTCTTAAATAGGAAGCAAGAGTTAGGCCACCAACAAGACTCTATATTGAGGCATCCCTAGTTAGTATTTGACATAGATATACCTCATTCTTGACCTATCAAAACCTTTAGCTTATCAATATTTGAAAATTTTCTTGTCCTGTGAGACTTCTAGGCAGCACTTACTGACAAAAAATTAACACCTAGAAGGAATTGTGTTATATTGTTACTGGATTTTCTACCTGTGCCTCTATAAAAACCTGTGGGAGATACAGGTACAGAATAGATGTTAATGCTGCCGTGGGAATTAATTTCAGTCTGGATATATCTTCATATAAGAGCTAAGCGTATTACTTGCTCATTAATTTGTAGAGCTAGACCTACCTGCTATGTATGTTTCAAATTGTGAGGAAAGGCCCGTCGATCTCCTTTAGTTGTGCTAAAGCAATGGGTTTATATCTTTTTTTTTTTTCCGCTGTATGCAGCTACACTGCACATGTTTGGCTGTATTGCTGTGATCAAAAGCACTATTACCTGGATTCAATAATAGTATGTCAAAAAGCTTCAGGGAAATCCAGAGAACTGCCACCTCCTTCCCTCCATTACTCTTTTTCCCTCGTGCATTTTATTATGTCCTTTGCATTGCATCCCATGACAGGAGAGAGTATCAGGCTAATTCTCAGTGGCTTGAGGATATTGTCTTTTTGTACTTGAAGTAAATTATACTCTGGGGAGAAGAATGAAAATCTTTACGTTCAGTAAAAATGCAACATTGAAAAGCACTGACGTTGGTAAAAATGCACGTCAAGACATGTTCTCACAACATACTAAAACTTTTGTAAGCATTGTTTTTATGGTGTCTTTATTGTGTTTAGATGGCTCAAAGCCATCTAAATATCTAGGATCCTTTTAGAAGTTCTGGTTGATACAAAGGTATAACTAGACTCTCTCTGCTCAGCATTTGACTTACGGAAGAATTAAGACTTTCTAGCATGTTATACTGCAAATAATTTCTTAGAATAACTATTATAGGAGAGAAAGCTTGTTTTGCACAGCGTCCAGGGTACTGTTGAGTTTCAAGCATTATCTCTGAGGATCTTCCCACCATTCAGATTCACATACCAAGCTTAAATCAGATAGATGGCTGCTTTTCTTACCCTCCTTCAATAGTCGATACATAGAGATTCCTCAAAAAGATTGAAGAGCCCCTATTAGGTTCTCTGAACTGATTATTGAGGAAACATAAACTAGTCAGCTGGTCTTCCTTTTGTGCCAAGACAAATGCCTAAACTTATGTGTGCACTAGTCTTGCCTCTACTGGCAAAGAGGTAATACATGTGCAATTAGGGAAATTCTGTGTTCATATAGAAATATTCTTATAGCCTGTGTCTCTACCAATACCATATGTTTGCATTCTGTGTATGGACACACGCACACATACATTCTAGAGCTTGAACTGTGATTCAAAGAATGTCCCCCAAAGAATGTCAATAGAAAACAGTTTTTTCCTAAAAATTGTGTACACTGGTACAACAGCTGGCACAGTAGTAGGCCAAATTCTGTATGGCACCTGTGTAATAACTACTTGTTCATACACAAGAAACAATGGTTCACTTTCATATACAAATACATAGTTTACTGTAACAAACACAATGTTTTCTAATTCTTTTAGTTCTAGGTAAAGCACTAAGTTCACTTTTTTGCTTTGTAGCACATGAGTCTTGGATTAATCAATAACATTATCATCTCTGATGTTTGGAAATCTGGAATTATCCTTAACAGACCTCAGGAAACTCTCTTAATCAAATGCCTAACTCCAGAAACTGAAGTTTTTCACCTAGCTTTCCCCACTTATCAAGTTATCTTGCATATTTTTTCAGAGGCTAAGCAGGTTATTCAGTTGTAAACTCAGATAATTGTACACTGAGTTGTTTTCCATGCGTTGTAAGTGCACAAGCCATTTTTTATCAAATGCAATAAACGCTCCTGTTTTCCTTGATAATTTTAAGTTGCTTATTCTTCTACATCCAGACTGATTATTATACCTAATATTTATTTATTTATTTCATTGCTCTCTTTACTGAAATAAATATTTTCCTAATTTAAAAAAAATTACTATGTGAATATTTAAACAATGTTAAACTAGAAATTTTCAAAATAAAAGGAAAGAAAGTTGTAGGTGTCCACTGCTAGTTTCTGAGTTCACAGTTATATGTTCAAGGATTACTCATATACATAGCTTTATGTGACTTTAGTATGTCCAGCTGCTAAGAATAACTTAATTTAATAAAAACTGCTAAGGTACTTTTCAGCAGACAGCTCATGCCTTTCCTAAGGCTGTTCAGTGTGTCACAAACTGTACCCCATTCCCCTTCTCCCCGTCCCCAGAACTTCTTGGAAAATGCTAATATTAATGAAAGTGAGAAACTCACTGTACTGATCGGTTAGGATTACTTAGAGGACTGAATGAACAGGTCACTTTTATTCTCTTCTTGTCTTTGGCAGGCAGCTCTTTCAAAGAGCTGTTTAGAATAGTTATGTAACGGTTAATTATGTTCATTAAATTGTGGGTACAACTGATTTTAGGGGAAAGGGAATTTTGAAGTTACAGATGTGTGGATAGTTTTTTGAGGGTGTTTTTGTATTTTTGCTGCTATTTAAGTGTCTGTGTTGGAGGAGAAAGGAAGAGAGAATAGTATGTGTATAGTGCTGTTTGGTTGGCACAGAGTATCCAGGATTGCTCAAACAGTGCCCTTTGTAAGGAGTTGAGCACTAAGAGAGGGAGATAATCATAGTACCTAATCTGGCCTGTTTTTGCAATCACAGTGAACTTCTATTCACTTCATTATATTAACTAACTTCTCCTCCCACTCTGCTTTCTTTTTTTTCCTTTTTTTCCCCCCTCCAGTTGGCCTAGACTAGAACTGATTGAATGCAAAAGCTAGTCAAACTTCTGTAGTAAAATTCTTTCAACAGTTAAACTTTTCCATTTATGGTGTATGATTTAAGATCTAGCTTTCATCAGATTCCTCAATATCAAATCAAATGGGATCCTAGTGTGGCTGAAGGACTGCTTTCTTGCTCAATACATATTTATAAGTAATATTTCCATGAAGCATATGATACAGATGATCTGTATATCATCTATTTGTAAGTAAATTCTGATAAACACTAATGCCCATTAAATGGTTTCTTCCTGACAATCCATTTGAGAGGCCTTCAAGATAATTCAGGATCCTCATCTGAAAAGTAGAGCTTTAAGATGATAAAAAGTAATGTGCATGTATAAAATATACAAGAAACTAGAAAGTAGAGGGAAGAGAAAGAAATCTCTGCTGGGATTAATTGTCTAACATAAGCAGGCTATGAGGTACGAGATGGTGAGGATTAGGTTTCACTTCAGGAGCCTGCAGATAAGGTTTGGCGTAGTTAATACTATGATGTTCCAAAAACTGAAATCGGTTTCCATTGAGGTTTCTTCTAACCATTCTTTCTAGGAAGAAGGTGAAGAAAATGATTATGTCGGGGAATCCTGGCATAGATATGAGAAATTTGTAATTTATTTAAGGTTGTGTTTTACTAGTTGCAGCTGACAATTCTTTTAACTCTGTTGCTTTTGTTTTGATATGTGATGTAGTTTACAAATTAATAAATACAGATTAAGAGACTTCAGAGAATGTTAGTTAACACTTTCATCATGGTGAATATATTTAATACATGAAACTGCTGAGGATTAGACTGTATTTTATTTCATCAGACTAGCAAAAGCAATAACAATTTGAAAGGCTAGCCTATGCATGCTACCTTTAAGATATAAACCTACACTTCAGTTTGTGAAATGAGGTACTGAAAATTCCTGATTGCCTTAGTTCCTTTGAAAATCTCAGGGTAGAAGCCTGAATTGTAGCTGTTTAGGAAAATTTAATACAAAGTTTAAATCATTTGCCTGGGCTATCCCTCAATTCTCCAAATTCAGTGCCAGGGAACTTAGTGCAGGAGATGCAGCAGAGGCAAATTTTTGTTGATGAATTGAGAGTAAGCTTTATAGAAGATAGTGTTGCCTTCCTACTCACCGATTCACAATGTCAGAAATAAATTTTAGTTACAGTGCATAGCAGATCCTTTTCTCTACCATCGCCACCACCATCCCTTTTTTTTTTTTTATTTTAAAGGGGAAACTGTAATTAGACTGGAAATCAGAATTACTGCATCACCAACTTAATTTTCAAGATCAGTCTCTAAGATAATTTTCTATAATATTATCTGTAATTCCTCTATGTAGATGTTATCTCAGAAAGGAATATGTTTAACTGATTCTTCCTTAAAATTAACCATTGCCCTTCAACACACTGTCCACCATGTCTTTCAGCAGTACTAGTGTATGATGTTACCTTATGAACAAGGGTCGTCATGGTCCTGACGACAGACAGGATCTCTGTTTTAGTGAGCAGGTTCTCATTATTTCCGCTCTGGAGAATGAAAAATTGTGTAATGGGTAACAAGGGAGATGAATCAGCTGCATTATTTTATGCTGTTTTAGAGAGGTAGGAGGGACTTATCCTTGAAAATATGCTTTAGATATGCTGATGACCGTATCTTTCAAATAGTAAACTGGAAGTATTAATGATTTTGTAGAGTGTCTTTGTGTGACTAAACAAGACCATGCTTTGAGGGATAGGAGGTGTTCCTTCCATAAGATTTTGTATATCTCTTCTACAAGTCCTGAATGAATCTGATAAAGTATCAAACTGAATAATCCTAAATGTGGCCTAAGAAAGAAGTCTGCCTTTTTTTTTTTTTTTCCCCCCTCTGTATTTTATGTAGACACTGTGGGCATTTTCTACAAACTCCAGTTTCCTCTTCTGGCCCAAAAGCATGATTGCCATCTGTTAACAAATCAATGGGGTTCTAAGTTCATCATGACAATTAATTCAAGGTAGTACAATATCTCAGTATGATTATGGTTCACTAAATAAAAGTTCTGCTTAGTGTCCAGCAGCAACCAAAGGGGGAAAAAAAAGTACTTTCTGCTGAATGAAAGTAAGATAGACAGAACTTGAAACCACTCACTTGTTTGATCCAATATATCAATTTCTGTTTCTAGGAGTGATTTGCTTAAAATACACATTGAAACAATAGCTAAATCAATGAATTAAACTTGTTACTATGCCCACATGTTGAAAACACATTTTTTTTAACTGTGGTTTTCATCTTACTTTCCTGATGCTCATTTGACCTCCACACTGTGGGGTGTGGTTTTTTTTTTTTTTTTCCAGTTATTGAAGAATTACCAGAAGTGGAGAATTGAATGCCCAGAAATAAGTGCAGATTTACGACCATCTTCCATTCTTGGTCTTTTGCGGGCTGGCTACCACGGAGTCCTGAGATCAAGGGACCCACATGGAAGTAAAGTTCTAATATACAGAATAGGTGAGTGACAAAACTTCTTGGACCTGATTCACACTTGGCTCTTAAGCTGATAATTTTTTTTTTTTTTAAACTATCACAATTTCAGTGGAAAAATTATTTTATGGGTACAACCCTAGGGGTTGGTAAAATTGCAAATGAAGTCAGAATGCCTTAACTAGAAGGATAACATATTTCTGTTCCCTTTTGTAATATGTATGTATTGTTAGAAATACCTTTACATTAATATAAAGGTGGGCTTACTGAGGTGAAAAGGAGGTATATCGTTTGACCTATACACTAGTATGGCTAAAGCTGTACCATCTTTTATGAAGAACCGATTTCCTTCTCAGTGGTATCTATGTCTAAATCAAAAAAGTTGTAAGGTTAAATATTTAAAATTTTTAAGTATATATAGTTATTTGAGCCTGAGAGTCCAAATGGTAGTTGGTTTCATGGAGATTTTCAAAGCCACGTGCTGAGACTGTGGTACAGGTGTAGATGTGGCTTTTGGGGAAAGAGAGAATAGCAAAATGCAGGCACACCTGATTATGTACCAACTTTCAATCTAGATGTGGATGAAATACAGGCCTGAGGTGAGAAATTCACTGAATTTCCATCATTTAGATGTAGCCAGCACACCCTGTATAAGCAACAGAGATCCTTGGTTTGTTTGACGCAGTCTCAACAGTCTTTTAAAAAAAACATTGTGACTAAATGATTACGCATTGGCCCGTTTCTTTGTTTTGTACAGAGAAATGACTTTGCCAACTCTTAAAGAATTTTTTTAATACCAGCTGGTCTAACAGAAAGTATTACGTCTTTGTAGAAAGATGTGCTCTCTGAAGATCACAGCTGGGGTTAAGACTGCTCCCATGCAATTCTTTGCTCAGGCCTCAGAAAAAATGGGACTCACTGAATCTCAGGAAGATTATGTACTGAAGAATAGGCTATGAATTGATGATCTGTGGCTTCCTTCAGGAGTTCCTGAAACTGGTGGCCAGTGATTATCCCCTTTGAGCTATGCCATGCTTCCATTTAGTTTCTGCTAACCTGGCTTAAGCTCTTGCTATCAAACCCTGGTATTGGAGGCCGCAGCAATAGGTGGAAAATACTATATTAGGTAACCTCTCTGGTATCAGCCATAAAATACTGTGTTAAAAAATGAGTAACAGAACAGGCACAGAAAATAAACAGATTTGCCAGTAGATAAGTTATTTCAGAACCTTTGATATTGGTGGTTACTTCTTCTTCCTGAGAAGCACATTAGAAGCAGTAGCAAGTGGAAGTAGAGGTGTATATGGTATCCTTGTGGTAATAGAGTGTAATCCGTTACTCTTCAGGACAATGGGATCCCAAGTTATTTACAGCATATGATGTGTTTCGGGTAAGTCTTATCACATCTGAACTCATTGTAAGGGAGATCGAGACTCAGCGAAATGGAGTCAAGGCTATCTTTGATCTGCAAGGGTGGCGATTTGCTCATGCATTTCAAATCAGTCCGGCAGTGGCCAAGAAAATTGCTGCTGTGCTCACAGTAAGTATGACATATTGCTTTAAGCTGTTTCACTGCTGTCCATCCAAATTTTTCCGTTTTAACTTACAGCAAACTTTCCTTCCTTAGGTCTTTGTAGAAGTCATGCAGCTTGAAAGAACAAAATCTTAAATCTGTTCAAAGTCAGATAACTTAAGTATAAGTTGTGCTTGATTTGACATAAAGTATGCTCTTCTATAAGAGCACACACCCTTTAACCCCCAATGTATTTTTTGAACTCCACCAACCTGTTAAAGCATAAGAATTCCAGGAGTGTAAGAACAGATGAAGCCTGGTTTTGTAAAGATCTGTGTTAGTTATCCCATTTCAGTTCCTCTGTTCCATTCTTTTGTGCATTAACTCTAGATTCAAAGATTTTTTTTTTCTTTTCCCTGATACCCAGAGAAGATAGCATGTGCTAAGAGCAGTCAAGAGCAAGATGGTACTAACTTGTTGGCCTGTGTGGCTGGTATTAAGTGACTATCCGTCTGCTACCAACGGAACATATAATGCTCATGTTCTGCTTGCTTTTCCCCCTGACATGTGCATTGTTTTGTGCAACTCACTGCTACGTGACCTCTCATTTCACAAACCTTGTAGGGACTGACTGTCTTTAAGATATTTTTCTTTCTCTCAAATTCGGTTGAGCTTTGCCAATAGATTCAAAAGTTACTTGAAAAAAAAGAGGGAAGGATAGAGAATTGACAGGTGAGCTACGGTGTAGTCCTATAAGCCTTTTTTCCTTCAGAAGTTAGGCTGAAAATCAGTAATAATAAAACTATTAATCTGTGACGTAGCAATGACCCAGGGAGATAATCTCTTGCTTTGATGTGGAAAGGTTCATATGTGAAGTTGAGTCATTGGACTAATAGCATAGGAACTTCAGCTGTTCTTTCTTTTTGATATCTACTCTGAAACTTCAATGAAACCAGCAGACATTCGCAACTTTTCCTATCTAGAACTAGAGAAATCCTGATGCTCTTGGGTCAGATCTCATCAGTTGCTGTGAGAGTATTTTAGTTGCTTTCTGAGGCAATGGACAATTTGCTATAGCCTTCAGATAGTGAGAGGAAAGGAGGAAGACGAGGATTGACAGTTAAATCTGAAGGTTTCAATCCGTACCTGCAAGCAGAAAATTCTTTGAATGTGATGTTTCTGTCTTGACCTATTACCAATTTGTTCCATGTTCTTCAAGCTTCTAAATGCTTGTTATAGCTGCTGAAAATGAGAGAAAAAAGATTGTGTGTTTCCAGTGTTATTTTACTTTTAAGAAAACAAGCTTGACTCTTCTTTCCTTTCATCCTTTAAATTGGGTTCATATATTTCATTCAGAAATTGTTTAATGTTGCTCAATATGCTTATAAGTAAAAATTTAGGAACCTTAGTTTCAGGCCTATTTTTTCTCTTAAGAATGTTATCTTTCTTCCAAATCATTATCTTATGTGGAAGAATAGGAGTAAATATAAAGGAAATGTACAAAAGAAATGGAAAGCATAGTAACGTCAAAAACTAATAACAAGTAGCATCATTTTGAAAAATCTGTTACCCCAGGCAAAACCAAATCATTTTGTGAAAAAATGATAGTAGAATTTAAGCATATAATAATACGTAATAACATACAGTAAATATATAATCTGATAGTTTTAAAGTCTTTATCCTGCATTAAAACCTAAAAGGAGTTTGCACTTAAGAAATTGTGTGTGTGTGTGCATTTTTTTTCCTTATCCATAGACAAATGCATGAAATAATGTGAAGAACGCTACTGTACTATAGGGGAGAACTGTTTGTGAGAAGCACTGATTCTATAAGTAGTAGAACTGTGGTTACAGAGGTAGTATCAGCTAGGTGGATATGCATGAAAAGTATTCTTTCCCTTATGCTTAATGCTGTCTTTGGTTATTGCCGCATTTTCTGTTGAAGTTGTGGCACTTTTAAATGAATTCTGAATCTAACTAGTAATATTTCATATTACAAAGGCAATATAGCAGATATATTTTTTATTTTCACTACCACAGTAAAGAAAAATAATCTTGCTGTAAAGCTGAACTTCTGACTGGGCAAAATTCCCAGTAATTTCAGATCTTGTCTCTAAATTATCAATATCATTTATTTAACTTAAAGTTAGTAGGTTTAATGCTTTATATTTGACTATAAAATATTTTCCTGTAACTTAATATTTTCCCCAAAATATCCTTAAAAATATAATTTGCAACATGGTGTATTTATTTAAAATAAACAGTTTGCAGGCTTCATTATTTCTTTGCAAACCTTTGGTTCAGTACCAACAGACTCTCTTTGAACATACCCTCTTTCATGCTGTGCAAGTGCCAATAAAAACACATGGCTAGCTGCGTTTTTTGGTAAGTTAGTAGCACAATCTCTGCTGTGAAGAACTGGACTTCTGAGGAAAGGCTGAACACAAGCTTTATGTGCATTACTTATACTGAAATGCCTTCCTTCCAGTGGGAGGAATAAGACATGTTTTTCTAAGCTTTGTGAGGGACAGAGTAAACTAGGTACACTCCAAAGTGCAGGAATTAGCAAAGTCAAGGGGAGTGCTGTAACCTATGGACTAGCTAGTCTTCAGAGACTTGTCCTTAACAATAGAATCATTTTAATAATTTCTTTTTCTCACGCTGTTTCTCGTATATGTTGTCAGGATTCCTTTCCGCTGAAAGTTCGAGGTATCCACTTGATTAATGAGCCTTTATTCTTCCACCCAGTCTTCGCTCTAATTAAGCCTTTTCTCACTGAAAAAATAAAAGAACGGGTGAGTTCACACAAAATATTTCTTTCTGTTACAATAACCCTGCTAGAGATATGACAATCTCTAGCACTTCCCTTAGAATCTGTTACTTCTGAGCACTGAAAAGGATAAATTATTTTTGTGTTTTATTGCTGTACAGGCCTCAGAAGTCTAACTGCAAAGCATTCGCAGGCATCAATAATGTGAGAGTTGCAAGTGGTTGCTATTACCACCACTCTAAAGATAAAAACCACTGTGACATAGGGAGGCTGGATAATTTGCTTAGTTACACAGAAAATATTCCACAGACTAGAAAGGAATAGGTGCCAGATCTCCCTACAAGCTGCCTATAAACGATAATGAGAAACTGTCACTGAACGGTGTTGTTATGCTCCAAGACATATAAAGAGAATTTTCTAAGTCCAAAGAACGTGTAGAGGCATTTATCCATAGCAAAATAGGCCGGGCTAAAGTTCCAACTTGTTTTCCAAACAGCTTCTTAGTTGTCTTATATTTATTTGTAGCTTTAAACCTGAAAACCCTGTTTGTATTTGGAGGCAAAAGCATGCCAAGAATTCTGAAAGGGCTTATTGTGGTGTAGGAGGAATTTTGGAGGTATCAGCTGGCAGAGAGCGTATGCTGTGAAATGTGAACATCAGGACTAAGGTACAAAAGAAGCAGCCCTCTCTATTCTTATTCCCACTTGGAAGCTTCCTTGTCTGAGGCCCTGGATCTCATGCACTCGCAGTAGCCACTTAGCTCCAGGACAGCGTATCCAGATTTTGCTGGCCATGGTGGTTTGTGATTTGCCAGTCTGCTTTTCCTGGTATGCATGATCAACATAAGAGAGGGGTTAGATTGTTTCTGCCAGCCTTGTGCAGTTCCTAACTCTCAAAAGATTATTTAAAAAAGAAAAGAAAATGCTGCACCATCTTCATGCCGTGGCCTTTCCTCTGTCATATTAAGGCCTGTGTAAGAAGCCCCTGCAACCCTCACTGCCTGATCCAGCTTAGAGAATCCCATGGACTAGGCAGAACTCAAAAAGGAGAAGACAGGGCAGATGGGCAGTGAAGGCCTATTGGAAGAGATAGACCAAGCATCACGGTTCATGGAATGGAACAGAAGTAGACCAGCTTGTCCCCTGGCCTTAGAGGTCCAGGTATGAGCTGAAGAAAAACTAGCAGGACCAGTTCCCCTTGTCTTCCTGGGAATAACTGCTATTCTATAATTATCTTAAGTCCTGAGGAGGGTGTTTTGGACAAAAGACGCCTAGCTGCCTTTTCAGTGCGTATTTTTGAAGTCTTTGTGTTATGCATAATTAATTGCAGAAAATCCTTGAAAAGTGTTAATAAGTAGTCTAGAAAAGTTTTTGTTTGGAAGTAATGAACAAGGCTTCAAAATACCTATAATAAGGCAAAAGGAGAACAATCACAGCTAGCTTATTAGAAGGCTTAAAGTGGGGGAGCAGTCCTGGATCTAATTTCAGTTAAAACTGAAAAATAAGGACTGAAATGTAGGACTGAGGTACAGGTTCTTCTGAATATCATCCTTGGCACCTATCCAAAGCTACATACATAGTACTTGATGTTCTTAAATATATAGCAGGATAGTAATGGCCAGGTGCCAAACTTTTCATTTCTTTGAAATGACTGAAAGCGAGTGCATGGTATCTTGCATGACAAGGCCAAAGGCCAAAGGTTTTCCCATGGTTTAGATCACGTTAGCTGTGTGAACACAGTGTGTACCCTAATCAGCAGAGCTAAACCAATCCAAAACAAGTGTATAGAATTAGTCTTGGTTCCTGTGCCTGCAGCTGTGTAAAATGCAGCACTCAGGTTGTAATCCATGCTCACTCAAGCTGCAAATACTGAGCAGGACAGAGTTCAAGTGCCTACAAGAAACTTACTTACAGAGTACTTTCTCCCTCGTGTAAGGAGCTCATTATGAACATGGTAATATTTTGTTTAGTGGAAACAAGCTGGGGCTTCAACTCTTGCATTGAGTTTCTTTGGTGTCTATTTTCACCTGAAAGTCTAGCATTCGTACTGAAGTAAATGCTTTCCATATTTTGTTTCAGGTATATATGCATGGAAATAACTACATGCAGAGTCTGACTGAACACTTCCCAGTTAGCATTCTTCCACGAGAATATGGAGGGGAGGAAGTCTCCATCGACATACTTGCTGAAGAATGGACTAACTTCATAATAGCATCTGCAGATTATCTTCAGAGTATTTCCCTGGTTACCCATGAATAACTGCACCACAGTATTATATCAATTCCTGATGACTGGAAGCGGAGCAAAGTTTAAGCTGAAGTCTTTCACGTAAACTTGAAATTATTGTAAATAAAACCAGTATGTCTTTGCAGGGTGCAGAATATCATATTAACTGCACTTTTATACTAACTAAAGTATGTATATCTGAAGGGATTAATGAATTCCATATGTTTGCAGTACTGTTTGTGATTGATTAACTTGTGTGCCAAAAAGCTGAATAGTCCTATGCACTGGATGTCAGAGACTGATATTGCTCCTGTTAAATCTTTGGACACTACTAAGCTGTAATAGAGAACCTTATGCTTATCTCTTGTATCTTGACTTGTCAAGATGAAAGGATACAAAGCCAAATGATTTAAGAGAAGTGCAGAACGTGAATGGGGTAGATTAGTTTGCTGTGGAAGTATTACTACAGGGTTAATTGTACAAGGAGTGAAAAGCAGAAGAGCTTTTTGGACTGATTCTCAGGGAAATGTCTGTTTTGTTAGTTTGCACTGCTGAGACTGCACAGTCAAGCTGAGGATTAGTCAGCAATAGCGAGATATTTCTGTCATCTTTGTGCTGCTTAGCACAAAAAGGGAAGCTGCATTAATTAACACAATTTGCCAGTTTTACAGAGGAAGATAGAGAAAACACAATGTACACATTCTTGACAGTATGAATCAGGAGGAGGAATGGGTAAGTGACTCAACACAACTTTGAAAATTCTGACTATGTTTCTTCAAAGAGATGCTCTCTTCCGAAAAGCTGTAAGCAACTCGGATTATGAACACCTTTAATTGCTCCTATCGAGCACTATAGAGGTCGAGAGAGCTGTTTGCAGTATCAGTTTGTCTGTTTTGGAGGGTGAAGTAGATTATCCTTTGTGGACCTGAACTTTAGAAATAGGTTATGTGGTTTAACGATGCTTTGTAGGTTGCTTCGGACCTCAGCCTCGGAGATGCTGAGTGTCTTTTGAGTATCTTTATTTTTGGAATGGTAATTGGCAGCTTGCCAGCCTATATCTTCTGTTGGGCACTGGAAGAATTGTTTTATACTTTCGGTAGAGCCATCTTCTCTTTTTCTGTAAGGGTAATGAAGAAAAAAATCTGTCTATACTTCTTGAAAACAGATTTTTTTTCCCAAAAGGCACAATTCAGATACAAACACAGTATGTGTAAAAGTTGTCGTTCACATTACATAGCAATATCATCTTATATTCCCCAGGATTTAATAATCTAAAGGGTTAATTTACTTTCAACTCTGCTTTCTGTTAAAATTTCTGTTAATACCCCAAGTTCTAGAGTTCATTTATCCCCTTGTTTATCTCAGTTTGGTAACAAGTCAGGGGTGTTGAATTTGTAAATTTATTTAAAATTTAATTATTAATTATTTAATTAAGTAAGTATAATTAATTTAAGTATTATAAATTGAAGTATTCTATATCAATCTTCATACTAATGTTTTTCAGATAGATAGAAATGCTTATATCAGTTATGTTGCTATCTTTAGTAGATCTGAATGTTATATTAATTCATGCTTAGGGGAGAGAAATGAGAAATAAGATTATCTTATTAAATCAGAAATATCTTATTTTAGATTATCATTGATATTGCATTATTGCAATAACCATTTGAACCTATTCTTTATTAGCAGGAGGAACATCTAAGAAAGGCACATACAGTATTAGGTGTAATTTGCTCTGCAGTGATGTCTATGCCAGATAGAATTCTTTCAAAAATTTCCAAACGGACAGCAAATAAATATTTTTTTAAATTCCCTCACCTCTAGTACATTTTCATTCTAGTACATTTTCTGTCGTTCTTCTCTTTCGTCGTATCTTTGATATAGAGCCTAAATTTAAAGAAAAAATTTTCAGATGCATTTTCATATATTCTTATATTTCATATTGTCGTCTTTGTCACCAGTGCACCTGTTTGTGATATGATAAAAACTGCTTAAGTAGAGGAGTTCAGGATTGTTTATTCTTCTGTATGAGAAAATAGACTAGGTAGACAGGCCTCTCTCAGTTCTGCAAGTATATAAGTCAAGTTCCAAATCATTTACACGCTGGAGAACTGGAAGCTATTGTCTCGATTTTATGCTCCCTCAGTTTTAACCCTTGAATAAGTACCATATAAAAGGAAAAAATCATGTTTCAATTAACAGGAAAATCACACTTGTCTTATGAAACAAGACTCTTAATTATAGCTGTTTTACCTAGAAGACACAAAATACAAACTACTTGAGTTAGACTACTTAGTTGCACTTAGTGTATTTTTTTCATGAGCTCTTAATTAGCTTTTAATGTTTACACGTTAATATAGAAACTAGAAGTCCTGTATACAAGGACCAACCTTGGTTGCTGCTAATAATAAGGATGTAAGATAGTCATGCTATTCTGCATAATGAGTAAAAGAGGTATTAGTATGATGGCTGGAGATATGATAGCTTTGAACTGTAGGGTACACAAACAAAACAAAAATCTGCAAGTGCATTATTCTTCTGAAATAAGACCAGGAGTGCCTTTAAAAAAAGAAACTTGCTGATGCAAATATAATTTACTACTGACTATAAGCACACTGTAATGCACCATGTTTTATAATTTTGTACATACTGACATCATTCTAATAATAAACCTTTTCTATATTAACCAGCAAATTTTGTCTGTTTTCAAGAGCTCGGAATTATTTTACCATAATATAAGCATTACTTTTTCTATGTGTTACCTCTTTCTAACCCTTGCTTGCAATATTAGTCAATAAAGTACGTTATTTTGTACGGCTCTTAGGAAAAAAGGCAGCTGGTAAGCTATTTAGTAATTGGAAGGCGTTTTCATCTTTGACTTGTAGGCTACTTGCCTCCTGTATCCTCAAAAGGCGTACTGAAAGAAGCTAATGTTTGCCTTCTCAGAGACAGCAGATTGGACCAGAGGGACCTCAGTAAAACCTATAGCAATCTTTTACTCTCTCTGGCTTAGGAAAAACATAATGAGCGTAAGAACTGCTAAGGATTGGGCTTTATTAGGATTGCAGTTTAACGATTAATAATAAAGACCACTAATTGCTTTACTCTGGAGGAGAGCCACGGCTCCTAGAAGGGCTGTCGGGCCTCAGAGGCCATGCCGCAGTGCTCCGTGCCAGGAGCAGCCCACGCGCCGGGGCAAGAGCGCCCGCGGCCGAGGTGCCCGTGACTGCCCGCTCGGGGCTGTGGCGCCGGAGGTGGTCTGCCTCTCCGGTGAACCTCGGTCAAACCATCCGTTTGCTACAACAGCTTCGATGATTTTCATCTGTGTGCTTAAAAACAAAAAAACGAAATAAACCCCAGTTATTTAATTCCCTTATATCTCTCTATTTCTGACGGGTTATGGAGCGTAACGTTGTTAAACAGGGAATGTTATCCACGGTAGGGTAACGGGGCAAACGTGATGCTGTCAGAGCCAACATGGATGGAAAAGGTGACAAGCTAAGGCAGGCGAGCCCGGCAGGGCAGGTGGCTCGGTGGCGCAGCAGGCCTCGGAGGGGGATTTGGCTGGTGCGGAGCCTGCAGCCACGCTAACTTCCTTCCCTGGCCTCAGGCGTACGTTAATACCTGATTTTTACAGTAAAAAAGGGCCCCAGGCTGCCTTCCGGCACGCTTGGATGCCGACCCTGCCTTGACGGTTGGCGCACAGCGGGGCGGAGCCCAGCCCGCGTTCTCGGCGCCGGAACTACATTTCCCAGAGTGCCCCGCTCGCTCGGGTGAGGTGGCGGGGCGCGGCGCGGCGCGGCGCGGCTCGGCTCGGCTCGGCTCGGCTCGGCTGAGAGCGGCGGGGACCGGCTGGCTCCGGGGGGCAACGGGGCCATGCGGCGCCGCGCGGGGCTCTCTCCCCTCTTGGGCGCCGCCCTCCTCCTCCTCCGTTGCGGGGCCGTGGCCTCGGCCGCGCTGGGCGGCAGCGTGAAGCGGGGCAACGAGAGACCCATCATCGGTGAGAGGCGGGGGGCGCGAAGGGGGGGCTGCGCCGCCGCGGCGCGGAGCGGGTGACGCGGGGGGAGGCGCCGGGGCTGCGCTGCTCCGCGCCGCTCCGCGCGGCCGAGGCTGCGGTTGGGCGCCCGGTGTCGCGGCGCGAAGGTCGCCGTGGTAAAAGGAGAGGTGGACTTGCGCTGACCGTGAGGCGTGTGAGGGAGTGGAGCTAAAGCAGCCGTACCTTGGGTTTCGGCCTGACGCACGGACTTTTTTTTTTTTCCCTTTTGTTTCCCTTTTTCCTCCCCGTCCCCCCCCCTTTTTTTTCTTTTTCGAACAGTTTTAAAAGACTTTGTCTTTTGAAATGCACAAATGGCCCGGAAAAATAGGAAGAGTGGCAGCATGCTTACTGTTGTCACAAAATAGCTCATCGCACTGCTGTATGTTGCCTTTCCGTCAGTTCGGATAACCGTACATATAAGAACACGTATAATACTTCTGTGTTTTGATCCTCTTTGAGGTGACATATAACACTGGCGTGAAAACCTGTTGATTTCTAAGCGGAATGAAAGATCTCCGAAAACGTAGATTAGATTACATGATCAGAACATTAAATGATAAGTCTTTGCTACTGCGGGCCGTCAACAGTGAAGCTATTATAAGTAACATTTGTTTAAAAAACTTAAAATATAGATCACTTATTCAAGAAAAGCTGTAGTACTAAGTAGTTAAATAAAGCAGGGAAGTTGAGCCTTAATCTGTTATATGTTTATTTGGTACCTTGTGGCTAGGCATCATGACTGACTGACTTACCTCAGTTTTCTCGGTGTTCATAATTCTTTCTTGTTCTAAATAGAACATTATAACATGACAAATAGGAAACTGGAGTTTAATTCTTCTTTCAGAGAGTAACACTTATAATTTGTATAACACTAATTTTCTTTCTTGGACCTTCTAGGTATATTGTCACAGGAATGCCACTTTAAGAAGTTCTACAAGTTTGGAAGTTCATATATTGCTGCTTCATATGTTAAGTTTTTAGAATCTGCTGGTGCCCGGGTTGTGCCAATAAGGTACACTTTTAATATGTTTACAAGAGGATATTAATTGTTTAGCAGAGCGTGTCATCTTAGAAGCACCGAAAGCAGCTATGCTGATTTTCTGAGAGTTTTGAACCCCTCACAGGCTACAAGAAGATGCTCTGATTTGCAAGCTCTTTTTAGAGATCAGAATCAAAGCAGGCTGGAACATACCATGTTTAATATTTATTTTCCTAATAGTCTTTATTATAATTTTCAGCATATTGAATATTTCTTTTTTAACTCACAAACAGTACAGGGTAATTTTATTCTGTTATTCTGGAGTTATCTGTAGTGAGTCTAATGTATATTGCCCCACAAACATGCATATCTAGGTAGATAATATCTTTTATCACAACCCGTAATCTTAGAATTCAAGTAATGGAGGAAGACTATCAGTTCTGCCCATATTGTGGGCCACTAACTCAGTATCTGGTAAAATTTTAGCTGTTGGGCAAAACGTAGCAGAGTAAATAACAGAACTAATGATACTTCATAGCTAACAGGTAGCTAGCTATAAAATGCTAAGTGCACTGTTGTAAGAAATTAAAATTATACTAATACTGCTGCAGCAAATCTCAATAGGTCCAATAGAGGCACCGGTGAAGTGCCTGAGTTCGAAACCAATGTTCCTCGTGCAGCTGATGGAGCTTTCAGATGGTTGCTGACTAGAAGCTTTGCTAATGAAACGGGGGCATCTAATTCTTGACAGCTAAATTAGATGTGGCGGAGCTGGATGCTTTGGATACACCTAGTGCATCAATCCTGCATGAGTTTGGCTGTCATAGTGTTTTGCTGATGCTGAGGTCTTTCTCATCTTTCCACCTCTCAACTGGAGCTTTACTGAAGCATGGGTGTGACCCACTATCTGCAGCTCTGCCCTTTTTGGAGTCAACCAGAAACCGGAGTTGCCAGTCTGCAGGAAGTAATAGCCATGCTATTCATATAAATGTTATATTTAATGAGTACCTGCAGAGGGGTCTTGGAGCACATAATTCTGAACTGTACCTGCCAGGGTCCTATTTCCAGTCTTGTGCGTCCTCAAGTCTCTGCTGAGCTGTTTCAAGTGAAACACTTCAGGTTTGGTGAAACAGTATTTTTTTTGAAAGAAACCTCATTTGTGTACCTACATATAAATCAGGAAATCCTGACTATCTTTCACTTAGGTCAATAAAGTTTTCCCGTTTGAAATTACTGTTAGAATGTAACCAGGTCTTCTATGTTTGAAGTATTACCAGCAATATACTCTGTAATGCAGTAATAAAGAACGCACATCTATGTGGTGGCAACTGTTAAAACGCTTATTTGTGTCCTTATTTATATTGGTAAATATTTCATGAGCTTTTTGTCTTGAAATGAATGACCAAACCTTTCTGTTGTTTTGCAAAGTGAGGGATGATATATCAGGTAAGGATTTTATTTCAGACATTTACCTCCACCTGTCTGTGGGAATTTGTGAAGGCCTCCTGTTCAAAATCAGATAGGCCAAGATCCTGGCAGACACTTGGGAAGGCAAGGCCATCTATGTGGCAGCCTTTGCTTTTAGACCAGCTCGGGCGAGGTGACTCCTGTTGCTGCTGTATTAGATCGCAGGGTAGATTCGTAGAGCGGTTCTAGCATGATTTGCAGCCCAGCTGCAGGAAACGTGGTAGGCCAGCATAGCATTGAGCTACAACGTTACGCAATGATTCCAGCTTGGAACTGGGAGCAGTACAATGAGTGCTTTACTGACAAGTATGCTGGTGGTGATTTGAGAGCTAGCTTGACTCTCAGTGGTTTTTAGCTCTTGTCTGCTGTTCCGCAATTTTTTTAAGCATCACAGGTGGGGAATTAGTCGGAAAGGTGGCTAATCCCTTTCCATGAGAGAAGTGAAACCTTCACTGAGAGGATCCTAGCCATTTGCAACTCCTGGGTGAATGAACTGGTACAGTGAGACCACAAAAGAATAAAGTAGTAGCGTAAGAGCTTCAGAACAGTTCTTGTGATGGTTTGGGACTATTTTCTTCTGAATGTTTAATACACGCTTTCTACATATTTTCTGTGCCCTTTGTTTCTGTTCAGCAACTGTGATACTTTTATGGTAAAATATGTATATTTCAGACCTGTCCTGTAACTGTTTTCTTGGTGTTTCAGATTAAGTCTTTCAGATGAAGAGTATGATAAGCTGTTCCACTCTATTAATGGGTAAGTTTTGAGCACTGGCTTTCTATTGAAATGTATTATAGGTATGGATTTAAGCTGTGCCATGTTCTCAGGACCTCTATCCTTCTACTCTCTTGAAAGGCTGTGCTGAGCACAGTACACATATAAACCTGTTCTAAGACGGAGAGATCACCATTTCGTTCCATGTCAGTCCATTTCCTTTCCTTTCTTTAAGAGCACGTCAGATCATCTGCACCAATGCCAAGAATCATTTTGGCATTCTCGTATGCTTGTCTGCAGGCAAACAGAAGTGGCATTGTAGTGGATAACAATTGGCTTATACTTTACAAGTGAAATAGCCCATTTCCTCTTTCTTAATTTATTTTCTCTTCCTCGTTTGAGTGGTCGGCTTCATTTTGAAGTTTAATAGCACTCGCTGGGAGCATCATTACTCTTAGGCTTCCCTGCTCTTACCCTCCTTTTGTAGCCTTTTCTTCCATTCTTCTCCAGTCTTCTTCATATTTTCTCTATCCCAAAGGTTTCTGATTTTTAGTCTCTGGTTTTGTTTCTACTCTTTTCTGTTTGTGCTCTCTCTCTCTTGCTTCTTACATGGCCTGTCTTGCCTGTTGTGATTCTGTGGCTTAGGGTTTTGTTAGACAAACATATTCTAACTTGCCAGCTGACCTATGGCAACTGTCCACCCTTAATATAGCCATGTGCTCTTTGTTCTTACATTCTTTTAAATGTGAGATGATGTGATCTAAATTAACACACTTTAATTGTGGACTAAACAAAGTCAAAACATTTTAAGTTTGCCTTGTGCTAAAACTAAAGAAGAGTTAAATCAGCTGATACTACCCTTCAGAGACTTGGCTGTGTATGAACCCTTAGCGTGTGATGGGGCTACTTGTAGTCGTGAGATGAGTGTCTTACACCATGAATATTTGGTGTATTCATAAACCAGTATGTTAATCAATATGAGTAAAACTTGCAGATTTAGACCTGTGGCTGCCAGGAGAAAGAATTTTGTGCCCCAAAGCATGCCCTATAAACTGCAGTGTAGGTCTCTCTAGCTTTACAGTGTTAAGAAAGTGACATTTTTCTCCTCTGTGAGGAGTCTCCTGTTGGAGACAGAATGAATTATTTCATCCCCTTTTCATGACTGCAAATCTATCTTTGGTTACAAAGACTGTATCCAATGGAATCTTGCATTCTTTCCGCCTTCCCACCTGCTTGCGTGCAGAGGAGGGTGGTTGGGATCCAATTCCATTATTCCTCTGTCTTTCCTGTGACTTACGAGTTGGTGGACAGGTGTAGGTGGATAAGGGTGGTATATATTTCCTCTTGTTGCCCTCTGCTGTTAGCTAATGGCTTTCACAATATATCTGTATGTAAATAACAAACAAAACCTCTGAAGGGAAGGTCTTTCCATGCTATGGAAACTTAGGATAAGCAAGATAATGTATTGATCTTTCATGTTGTAAGACTTTAGCTCCAGGTTCTTTGTGGTCCAAAATTATCTTTATTTGTTATAAAATGGCTTCTTAAAACCTTGAATGTAGTACAGTGAAGACAGCAATTTTATGAATGTAGCAATGTACTTCTGAAATTGCCTTTAAAATTTACAATGAACTCGTCAGCACTAATCAGCTAGAGATTTTGAAATACATGTAATTGCATTTCAATGTGCTTATCACCCTGTCAAGCCATTGTCATCTTTACTTAATAGGTTACTTCCTTTTTGCACTTAAAGAAATGAAACAATTGTTTCTCCTAATTAATGGTGGCCAGTTCATGACAGTATGAATGAAAGGACCAGATGAATTGAAATTTCCATCACTTCTAGATAAGGATCACCTTATTTGTCTTATTCTCTTCTTTCTTTTACGTCTAATTATCTTATTTGTCTATTTCTCTGTAGAATCCTATAATTTCACCTATTTTAAGACGATTCAGCTGTAATCATTTTCTGTGTTAGTACTGGAGAGTAATCTGATTTGTATGTTTGTGAATAGCGTTCTACTTTTCCACCAAATTCTTGGTGGCTTTTGCATAGCCCTGTGCATTGTAAATGTTAAACTAAAACTAGTCCTGAGTGTTCAAACACATTCTCACTTTGCAGATGCTTGGGATGATTTGAGGATGTTGCGTATCCTTAGCTGCTTGTTAGCATCTCATTGGTACAGGTTACTGTTTTCAGAGCAGGGAAATGTCAATGGAGCCTAGCATATACATCCTATATCCAGGTAGTGGAAATCCTGCAGCCTTTTTGGTAAAAAGTCAGCAGCTGATAAAGGTGGCTTGAGTAAATGTTGTTGAAGTCCCACTGCAGTGGGGACTGTCACGTTCAGTTCTGCACGTGCTGTTCCAGTTGTAGCTGGAAGAGATTTTTCTTATTTTATGTAATTGAATGTCATAGTAGTACTTGATTACTTTCCATATCATCCTTATCATCATTTGTACATGTGAAATCTCTGCTGCACTGTGCTGAGTGTTCCTGTTTACTTGTTTTGGGTTTTTTTGGCATTTGGTTCTGGGGAGCCATACCGAGCACTGCCGTTGTTGAAATCATTTTTGTGATGGAAAACCATTGTACAATGTTTCTTCAATTCCATATCCGAGATTGCTGTATTTCTTTTGGCTGTATTAGATCCTCTGCGATCAAAAGTTACAGGCAAGAGTAGTTTTCCGCCTCTTTTGCATGAACTTTTTGATCTGCGTTGTCCTAAGAAGGTGGTTCTGCAGAGGTCGCAATTATTTTTTACTGAAATTGAGTAGGGCGAATGAAAATTGGGGCCATGATTTTATAGTAGTAGGGAGAGCCAACTAAAAGTCAGGGCGGGATTTGACCCTTTTGTTTACCAGCCAAAGTCTTTATTATGTATATTTCTGTTTGCTCACCTCCTCTTTACGCTGCACTAGCCTTGGTCACTACTTTGTGTTAATAACCTTCCTCAGTTAAAGAGCATTAAAATTTAGGATGGGATTTAGTTCAAGATTAAGATACCTGAATTTGTCTGTCTGCCTGAGTGCTGTCTAAACTCTCGTAATCAATGGAGAGTGTTAGTACAGCCAGTGCAGCCTACAGGGCTGTTCAGCTGACCAACCAGTTGATTGTCTGCTGCTTTAGCATGTATATTCCAGGCTCTATTGACTTTTCTGACTAAATCTCTACTGTCTATAATGGGAGCTTAGTTGTCTAGCTATGGACTTCTGAAATTTAATTGTCTAGAACCACATTGTACCCTTAAAACCACAACCTGCCCTTTCTGTATATGTTGCCCAGGTTTTAGTTGTTATTCGTTATTGCTGATCAGATTCTTGGTTGTTGCCTTGCAGGATACTTTTTCCAGGAGGTGGTGTGGATCTTAGGACTTCAAAATATGCTAAGGTTGCTAAGATCTTTTACCAGAAGGCATTGGAGGTAATTACTAAGGAACAGTTCTTGTTATTGTCACTAGTCAGAGATGAAATGACAGGAGGCTAATATTTTCCTAGTTTCCTACTGGAGTCCACCGTGTTAACTGTAAAGCTGCCAGTAAGTAACTCATTGCTGGTTTCTGTGTAAAAAATCATTTGTAGTTTAAGATTAAGACTCCAAACACCTTTTCTCGTTATGCACTGTCACTGTCCTAAATGCCAAGTTCTCGTGGTGGGAACTGTCTCGTTCGTTGATTTATGTGGGGCTTTATCTCTGTTTGGAACCTGCAATAAAATAACAGGTGTGCCTACTAAAAGCACTGGGTGTCCATTGACATTAAATGTGGAATGACAATACGCACATATATAATAAATGTAAAAGTCTCAGTCTAAATGTAAAAGTTTGAATTCCTCCTGAGGAATTCAAAAGAGAGATTCTCAAATAATCCAGTTTAAATAATATAATGTTATGGCCTTCCTTAACATATGCATTACAGACACTGAAACATCTTTATTCTTACTCATCTATAAACAGACTTAAATATATCTTTGGAGGTGCAAATGAAGGATCTACATTTGCATGAGTTACACCATTTAACGTAATTCCATTCAACTGCTAACTGTAAATGTAGCATTTTTTTAGAGTAAACACTAGCTTAATTTATAACACAAATGGGGGTGTGGGCAATCATTCGTTATGATTTAATTATTAGCATTAATTATCAGGTTGACTTTGTGGGAAAGCTATTTCTTTCAAAGAACATTAGGAAGGCTCTGAATCCTAACTGAAGATTTAATTCTCTTTTTTCCAAGCATAAGAGGTTTTTTCCAGATATTAATTGGTCAATTCTGAATTTCAAAATTTTGTCTTGAAAATGCTTTGTGGAAAGGAATGGATTTTCACTGAGCTTTTTTCACTGTAAAAAACACAATTTCTGTGATTTGTTAAGGACTTTCTGTGTCCAAATTGAATAAAAATGAGAATTTTCTTCCCTTTTCCCCCCCTCACCTGCTTTATTTCCAACTGAAAAATCATGCCACAAAAGTCATAGTTCGGAAATTTTGCCCAACTCTAGCACCAGTTATGAGTAATTCTTAAACTGTTATTGCAACAGGAGGCATTGGTTGGCAGTGAAGAATTCCTTCCTTCTCCTGATGCAGACTTTCCTACAGCAGGCAAGGAGAACTTAGGCAGTGGCTAAGTGGAAAACTTAGTCAGCTGCTGCAGTCCTTTGCTCAGTTCCCATGGCACCAATATTCTTATTCTTATATATACATATACATGTGTATTATATAAATATATATATATTTATGTATATGTATATCTATCTGTCTCCACCTTTGTCATTGGGATTGTTAGTCTGTTACCTTAAACCTGAATCTCGCAAAGACTAGCTCACCTTTATGTAAGGCAAGTGATCTCATTTGTCTCTATGGACCTACTCACTGTGTGAAGTGTGGCTTCTGTATTGGTGTTCAGTATTGGGACGAGGGTTTCTTCTGGTTTTATTGTTAGTATTTGCAGTATTTATTATGAAATTATATGGACGTTTCACAATGATAAAGTGAATTGTTCAAGTTGTAATTTTATAACCGGAGAGGCAGGCTCATTAGAAATGGTATGTGTACTCAAGATGTTTGAAAGGTGAAAAATAATGTTCAGTTCATCATAGGTAACCTTACTAACACACCTTTTTTTTTTTTTCTGTGCTATCCCTAATAATTATGAGTTTTGATTTTCATCTTTTGAGATTTAATTACGACTACAAATTATTGGTAGATTTACTTATGTAAGATGCATTGCAAAAGTCATGAGTATGTTAGCAGATACAGAGTTAACTGAGTTTTATGACTTTTTTTTGTATGTACAAGTGCTCCTTTTCTCTTTTTTTTCCAGTGTTCACAGTGAGAAATATTTGGTCTGGCTCTGTTTTAACATAAATAGGTGATGTAAAATGCTTATCTCATTCAAGTCAATAGAATTTTACTATTGCCTCCTGTTAGGCAAAAGCTTAACCGAACTTGTTTTTTCCAGCTTTTAAATTAGTTTTTAAAATCTGGTATCTTTAGCGTTTTTAAACATATGTTTAGCCTCCAGCCTGGTATTTATTCAAAGAGAAACTGAGGGACTCAAAATGTTTGTGATTTGGCTGTAATTGTTCTTAAATTGTAGGTTGTGTTGTTGTTGTTGTTTGTTTTTATTTTTAACTTTAGTGCTTTTATTCCTCGCTTTACGTGAAAGAAACTCCGCAGGGTAGCAAGTTCTCTGTCTCAAGGCATACATGACAAATGGTCGCGAAGATTCTGCCATACTACTAACCTTCTTTTCGTAAATTCTTCCCTGTTTTACTCTAAGAAGTAGTAATTACGTGGGCTTTTGTTACCACCCTATCAGTAATGCAGTCGGAAGACGTTTTTATTGTAAGCCTGTAGTTTCAGGTTTTCTAGAATGTTTTTTGAGCAGCATCTCTTCAAGGGGGTCATAAGTAAGAACAATTTAGAAACAAAAAAAGAGTACTTAAATTTCACAGAAACACATGAAATCTGAAATATCCCAACTCCTAAAGTGTGCTTACTATGAGGAATAAACAGTACAAAGGTGCAAATTTGCACTGTGTGCGCAGCATCACATGTGCTTAGTTAAATGATAGAAAGCTAGTTGTATTCTCTTTTTGCTTCCCTGCTCTCCTTTTTCGTTTCTTCAGCAATTTTTACACTTATCTTCCAAATTTTATTCTCTTTAAAATGACTGTCACTTTTTATTCTGTGTTACTTAAACTCACAGTTTATCTTCCTGGAACAGAGGTCCAAAATTGCTAGTTAAACAAGCACTTGGTGTCATGACATGACATTAAGACCACAGCCATGATAATAATAATAACTTGCGTTTTCTTAATATAGCTGGATGGGCACAGGTATTGCAGAGGATCCTTGCTATGGAATAATAATGCTTCTTTTGAAACTATGAATGGTAATGAATAGGCTCTCCCTCAAAATGGTGGGGGATTGTTCTGTGTCCCTTCTCTTGTTTTACAGGAGTGTTGTCGTTTTGTGATTTCTGTTTAAACTACTCTCAACGTTACTTACTTACAGAATTGAACAGTTGAATTGATACTAATGTAGGCCAAGATCACTGTCTGGGGGGACATCTGCATATCCTCTAGCTTGCATAGTTTTTCCTCTGAATAAATAAGGGAGTCAATATGTTTATTTCAATTGTGATTGTTCTTGAACTGTTACAATTCCTTTGTCTGTAGTAGTTTTGCTTCTCAGTTACACCAGAGAAAGCAAAAGGAGTAGCAAGTTCTACTGAGTCGTCTTTCTGTAAATCTTCAACACTTTGTTAATTTTGTTGCTTTTTGTTTTGAAGGCTAATGATAAAGGAGATTATTTTCCAATATGGGGAACATGTCTTGGACATGAAGAGCTGACGTATCTCACAAGTGGCGAAATTTTACTTGTTAATACCAACACAGATGGTTTTGCATTCCCTCTGAACTTTACCTCAGGTGAAGAATTCCGTTGCATGTAATGTTTAAATTTTGGTGAGAGGTGTTATTTTGTTTCTCATAAATAAGCAGGGCTGAATATCTAGGAAATTTCCCTTTATTATCTCAACAACTTCTTTCTTATTAACTTCTTTGTTATTAAGTTGCTATGACTGTTTTTACAAAGTCAGTGCGATTCTATGGCTTTTTAAGAAGAAATGTGAGCACGAGCTATTCGGAACCAATAGCAATCAGCACAAACCACAGTTGTAGCTCTTAGATTCAAATTATTATATGAATCAATTACCCCCATAAATAATGTGGGTTTAGGTCCCTTTTCCTTAGTGAGCTGGACAAAATACTGAGGTATGAAACCTGTCAAAATCGGAGAGCAACTGAATTTTAATTTTCCATCTTGCGCCTTACCGAAGAGTGGATATTAGCGATGCTATCTTAGTTGCACAGCATCAAGTATTGAAATTAGAGATATTACTTACCGAGGGAGGAGTGCCACTCAGCAACACTGGCAGAATGTGATTTCTACTGATATTTTCTATGGCTTTATCCTTGAATGTGAGAGTAATTGGTCAGTGGATCATGTAGTGTTCACAGATTCTGCGATTTGTTGTCATTGTGAATGGACTGTCACCGAAATGAGTGACAAAAAACAACGCTCAGTGAGAACTTAGGTGGAAAAGTTGGGTCCTCTTTGAGTGAGGACTGGAGGACATTAATAACAGCACGCTGGAAACCTGTTGGAGTTATTTCACTGATCTTCCTGGCAGCATGTTAAATCATGATGTTATGTTATAGAAACAAGGTAGCGTTTTAGTAAATTTGTCCTCTTCTGTTCAGTAGCAGTCCATCTGTCAGCAGGTTGAGTAATGGAGAATATCCTTTTTTGTTTTTCTTTGTAAAAGTTGCAAAAAACAGTAGGTTATTCAGGAATTTCCCTGAGGATATATTACATGCATTTGCTACTGAGCCATTGACATCGAACTTTCATGTGTGGAGCCTCTCCGTGCAGGTATTTGATCCATTTTATGTCATGAACACAAATACATTTGTTGGGTTAAAACTATAAATGAATGAACAAACAACACATCCTTTTTTATTTCTTCCTTATCACAGAATTTCACAAAGAATGAGAAGCTATATAATTTCTATAATGTTCTGACCACTAACACAGCTGACGAACTGGAGTTTATATCTACCATGGAAGGTGAGGAAGTGAATTTTGTGTGTAAAGTGGGACGGTAACAAAGTAGTTCTTCTTTAGAGATGTGCTGGCCGTGATACTAATTTGTAATGCAAGTTTACTTTTAACATAGCGTGGTGAATCCTGGCTCTATCTGCACTCCGGCTGTGAGAAACACTGTGTTTGCAGAGATAAATTATCTTTTGAGTACATATCTGTGAGCTTACTTCTCTCACCCGTTTTTCCCCTCCCAGATATGCCATTGCACTTGAGCACTGGAATGTTTCCGTGCCACAAAGGGAGATGTACAGCACTACTCTTTTTGTAGTTTAATCCCTTCACAGTGCAGTGCGCCTCTCTCGCATCTTGCTGTCCGTTTGCTGATGCTGGCTCTCCTGTGATGCTCCGTATCTTGTTTGTTGGAGGAGGAGAACAATTCATGGTATTGAGATTACAGCAATTTCCCTCATTACTTTGGCAGCAATACTGCTAATTGCCTTCCTCCAAAAGCCTTTTGCATTACATATACCTGCTCTAGGCTTGCTCAACTCAAGAAAGGTGTCAATTTGTTCCGGAGTGTGGGTTTTGATTAGGGTTCTGCTAATAGCTCTACAATAAGGTTTGGCTGCCAACCTGTGGGAGTCTTCTGTATGGCATGTTGATTGTCCTCCAGAAGAGAAAAATAGCTGTTTGATCAGATAACCTGATTAGCCTAATGGCAGGCACCTCCTTTTCCTGCAAGTGATTTATCACAGAGCAGTCACTGGCTGCTGTGCTGCTATCCTCTGTAAGACAGTTAAGGACTGGGTTCCCCCAGGTGTATTAGGCCAGGCACAGAGCAGACGGGAGCTGCCACTAGATTGACTGGGCCTTCAAGGAGATCTCAAGACTTGAATCTGGAATTCTTTTTAGTTATGCAACGCGAGTAATCAAAGTAACTGATCTACAAAAATCTTTTTGCGTGGAATGAAACTCTCTTTTTATAATGCCCATTTTTTCATTGAATTTTACTGTGACTTTGTAGGAGTTTCAAGTTGCTATTTCAAGTTTTTGTGATGCTATTGATTATAAGTGCAATGTTTCTGTAGCTTATACTTTAAATTCTTTTTGCAATAAGATTATGCCCGCCTCACTCTTAAGGCATAGACTTGCTTACGTGCTTTGATGAAAAGTGTGTTTGTTGCAGCGTACAAATACCCAATTTACGGTGTCCAGTGGCATCCAGAGAAAAATGCTTATGAATGGAAGAACTCATCAGGCATTCCACATTCCTCCTTGGCTATAAGAGCATCATATTACATGGCTGACTTCTTCGTTAACGAAGGTAAAAACTTTATGATCTATAAATGTCAGTTTTTTGAGTGAAGCGTTAGTAAAAATCCTTGAAGAGAAAAGACCTGTTTTTCAGCTGTCAAAGTTCAATACCTCTGATTGCTTTGTGAGAAGCTTACTCTACAAGCTTTATAGGCTTATAAAAAAACAAGGTATACTAGAAATAGAATGGCTTAGTAAAAGTGACATAGAAAAACCAGACATTCTACTGAAACGAGTGTGTTTCCACTAGGAGTAAAAGCCTTGCCTGTGCCATGACTGTCTATCATTTTGAAGGATCTTTGTAGCAACTTAGTCTGCCTTGCACAAAGACAATGAAATGAGGAAAAAATGTCCCATTTGTAATTTCCAGAGGCTTCTGAAATGAGTTAGAGGCATTAAATATGTTCTTAGCTTTGCTTACCAAACCATAGCACCATGATTATAGATGCTGCTTAGGCTAAGTACAGAGATATGTCAAAGGGGTGCACTATAGTGTCCACAGTATTTAGCTGCTGGGCAGCGTAAGATGTTTTTGAGTTCTGCTGCTGAGCTTCTAAGTTTATTTATACCCTCAGAAGCTGGAAGCAAGTAGTCTGTAAAATTTTGGTAGTTTATGAAAACTTTGTCCATCTGCTATAAATAAGTTGGATATGAATACAGAAATATCTGAAGTGATCAAGCTTATTTTGTTCCAGTCACTGCAGTCTTTTAAATTGACTATGTTTGAAATAGTCAAAGTAATTGAATAGGACTATAAAGTCCATAATCAATAACCGAATTGAGTTTGATCTGTAGATTTATCTGTATGTTATCCTTTTGATTAGAGAAAGCAAATGGCAGTTTAAAGCGGTGCAACTTGCGCTGAGCTGGTCAGAGAGAGTGTAGAAATAAAGGCTGTGCTTTATACAAGTTCAAGGCCCTTTTTTGGGTGCTGAAGTCTTACTCTGCTTTGCAGAAAGGTGGTAAAATTCCTTGTTGTCACCATCCATAAACTTCTTGTATTTTAAAAATTTTGATAGGGTCCTTATGGGAGACAAAATTAAAGGGGAAAACCGGAGAACGTGCAACATTAGTCTATTTTCTTGTGGAGTGTAATACTAAAATGCAATACGTTCTCTAGTTCTGTTTGATATGTTCTCTTGTATCTGTCTGCACTGTACAGTGTAGGCAGAATTAAGTTGCTCTGGCCATTATCTGAGTAAATCAGCGTGGCAAAAGAAGTGCCAACTCTGTGCTAATAAGCCATACAGAGATATAGGACATGTATGAATTTATGCCTATATGTATATTTATGTACACACACACGCACACATATATGTAATGAGCTTATGCCACACTGATGTGGTCACCAGCTTTTGCATCTGTTGTTCTTGAATTGTAGTAGAGCAAACCTATGTCAGTCAGCTTATATGTGTATATCCGCCATCTCATATGCCAAGCGACAAGGAATTCTTTGTTAGCTTTTACCCTCCTTAACACTGAAAATAAACTGCAGGGTGAGGAAACAAACTGGTTTCAACTGACAGAAATGTACTCAGTAGCTATGATCATTTACTAACTAAACCATTCTGTTGAAATAGCATCCCCGTGTCCATCCGCTGGTAATTCTAACTTGTGTAGGGTTGCGCACATGACAAACCAAGCCAGGATTCAGTTTTTGTTGTCTTCACCAAATCAGTCTGTGCCAACAGTGCAGCTTTCAGGAGACTAGTATTCTGATATGTTTCTCATGGTACTGTGAGAGCTGCTGGATCTCACAAATCCTCTTGTATAGTCTTGACTTTAAATGAATAATTAAATTTCTCCATCTCCAGTAATAAAATATTGCTGTAACTACATTTCTGAAGGTCTGTCTTCCCAGTTCTCCGTGTAATAGTTACTGTAATTCTATTTGTTCTTATGCTATACAGCATGACTTACTTTTCCAAGAAATAAATTATCAAGGATGATAACAGAAAAATGATCTGTAATTTTAAAATGTTTTACAGCCCGGAAGAACCTACACAGTTTTCCCACTAAAGATGAGGAGACAAAAGAATTGATTTATAATTACACTCCGACTTATACAGGAGCATTTTCTTCATTTCAACAAGTCTATTTTTTTGATTGAATATCTGTTCAAAGGTGCAGCATTGCTGTTTGCAAAAGGAATTATTTGCTGGCATTTCATAATTAAGCTGATATAGTGCACTGCAGTTTACAGTGATTTATCCTGTGTTTCTTCTGCACTGTTGGATCATTAATCTAAAAATTTACAATTAATAAGGTAATAATTGTCCTGGATCACACTTGAATACAAGCCACAGAAAAATGATTTTTTTCCTCCAGAAAAGGCATTTTGATTATGCTTATAAATTTGAAAATGATCAGTTGTAGTAAAAGGAAAAACATGATATTCGTATATTTCAAAATATGGAGTTTATCTCTGTAAAGTGTTGTGGACTGTGATAGCACTAGTGGTTTAGAGATGGTGCTTAGTACTACTCTGTTCTCTTAAAATGATTTAACGTAAGAGACTTCTGATCTTGGACTTGTTGTAAATATGTATGTAACTAAGTTCTTAACAGGGACTAGTTTGTCGTTTGAAAAAATAATAAAATTCGTGCTACATAAGCACGAGAATGCAATGTAAATTACACGTTGCAAATACCAGATAAAATTAACTTGGAGGGCATAATTAAGTGCTGATCCCACTTTCTACTCTTCTCAAATTCAGTTTCATAAATCCTGCAAGAATCTGTTTGATAGTAGCTGGATTCTGCAAATGGAGCAGACTATTTGTCGATATTTAAAAGAATGTCAACCTAACTTTTAACTGTGTCATGATTTGTACTCTTTTAAACTTTTAAAACTTTTTCTGTAGTTACTGGATAGAATTCTCACTGGTGGAGTCGGGGGAGTTTGCCATTGACTTAGTAGAGCCGATAGTTTCTTTCTCTTTCCTCATACAGTTTAATGCAACTGGAATTCAAACAGCAGATGAATGTATCTGAAAAACCTATTAATGTTGACATAATGATAATAGCAGTTACATTCAGTACGCTATGGTGCCCGTTTGTTTTTTTGCTCTGCTACATGCTTAGTGGCATGCTTAGTTTTGTTCAGTGGTTTTGTGTGGGGTCCAAAAGGGAACTAAGATGAGACAATCAGATATAATTTTCCTGTATTGCACAGCTTTCAAACTTTGTTAATGTCAGTGGGAATTTGGAGTTTATGAAGAATTCAGTTTGTACCTCAGCTCTCTGTTTGGCGGTACCTTGTGTTCTAAAGTACCACATCTGAATAAAGCCAATACGTTTCTCAGGTCATTTAAGTAAAGTATTCTGTAACTTATTCTTCATAACCAAACAACTGCACAGACAATGTGAAAAGCGTTAATTAAAATAATGTAAGTATAAAATAGTATAAGGAAAAATAACTATGACTACTGAAAAGACATTGTTGGGTGATGACAAGCTTAGACTTGTGAAATTGCAAATTTCTGCATTTTCCTGATGAGCCAAGTTCTGTAAATGGAACTCTGTTTTTAATATAAGCAACCTTATTTTATTAACTATGTTAGCTGATTCCTGACTAGAACCAGTGTAAAAAGAGCATCATGGTCTCCAGTTGCAAATAGATGTAGCAGCTAAGATACCAAGGCCAGTCTTCCACTTCTTGCTCGTGTTAAGTTCATCGGAATATGTCTTAAGAGTCTGCCCGAGTAAGAAGTGCAGGAGTTAACCTTAATAACAGGGACCAATCTGGCAAGTGAAATGTCTGCTAACTGCAATGGTAGTAATCAGTTCACAGGTGTGTAACTGTGAAGAATATGGTGTGCAATGTGATGAGAAAGCAGTGCTTATCATCTATATATGTCTTTCCGTTGTATTCTTTATTTTATAAAGCCTTATTTGATGGTATTGGTGATTTTCTATGATACTTGAAATAAAGTTTATTCAAAAATACATGTATTTTTCTTCTCTTCTAGATTGCATGGATAAAGTATTAACATTCCTTGCTCCCCCCGCCCCGTGACACTCTCGAATCAGGTGGCTGCTGTAACCTGCATCCACTTGGTATAGTGTTGGGAACCATTGCTCTGTCCTGATGAGGAAAGCGAGGGAGCTGTCTATGCTGACTTACTCCGTGTTCTGTTTGGCACTCAGCACTGTAGGTAGAACGCAGGATCAGAACATTTGCCTGCTTACCTGCTTAATTTTCAAAGTCTTTTTAGTTCTAATGCTCATCTGCTGTAAGCTGAAACTAATCTATAGGCAGTCACAAAGCTAGCAGATGTGATGGCTAACTCTCAGTCCAATGGATTGCACTTTCCTTTAGTGGTAACTAGATGGTAGCCAGTTTAGAGGCAAACAAAGAGAGGCTGATATAGCAGGATGAATCATGAGGTTTGAGGGGAAACAGAAGTGATTGAGATAGGTTTTTGAGGGTTAGTGTCTGTCAGAAGTAGAGTAAGACACAGGCAGTTGTTCCTGCGATCCAAGACAGAACTAAGAGCTTCTAATGGAGGTCGTTGCCTAGGAGCTCTGTGTTGGGGGAGCAGCTGGAACAGGGCTGCCCTGCAAAGGAAGGTGAGCTGAGGGTGACAGCCTGGCCAACAGGGCCATGACCTTACAAGGGAAGCAGTTCCACAGTATCTGAATACGAAGAGCAGAACAAGTTTAGTGACAGTAACAAGGGTCAGCCAGTCCAGAGGTTGCCAGACAAGTCTGTAGTGATGAGGCAGGTCCAGGGTCGAGCCAGATGGTCAAGTCAGTGAGTCAGGGTCAGTAGGGTCTATGGCTATGACAGGTGTACTGACAGCACAGCTCAGGCAAGGGCCAAGGCCCAGGGCCTGACCTTAATGGTAGCTCCTGAGTCAAGGGGTGGAGGATCCCAAGAGGGCTGCTCACAGCTCTTTCTCACGCAGCTTTTCTCACGGCAGCATGGCTCCAGGTTGTAGAGCTGTGCAGTGCCACAAAGGCAGCCAGACATTTAGGAGGGAGGGAGAGAGCATGGTGGTGCACTCGCGGCCCTGACACACTAGAGCTGTAAGCAAAACAACTGCTGTCTGCCATGTTCAGAGACATGAGAACTTACAATACTTGGCCTCTTCCATCAAGTTCTGCTGCAGTCAGAAACATTACCTGTAGGAACCCAGAGCTGTTGAGAGCTCACCCAGAAATGAGTTAACAAAAATTATTAAGAACCTTCAATAAAAGACCTCCTGTCTACCCTGAGTGGTGTACAACATAATTTTTCATTGCTCAGGTAAGGTAGAACTCACAATTTATATATAACTGGTAGTTTTCAGAACTGACGCTGGAGAGAGAAGGAAGGGAGCCTATGGCTATACTCTCAGCTTATTCAGAGTATAGCTGAAAAGCCTAATCATCTTGCTTCTCCCTTGGGGAAAAGATCCATCCCCAAAAAGCTCCCTTGGGCTTGCTTCTCCCTTGGGGAAAAGATCCATCATCCAGCAAAATAGCTGTGTGTGTTCTGCAGGTTATATTAAGACACCTTTCAGAAGGAAAAGTTTGAAATGGTTTTCTCTTTGTACTATTCTATTTTTACCACTAGATGGCCTACAAAAACCAGTTTTGCATATACAATTTCTTAACGTGCTTTACTGTTGTATGGGAAGCTTAGCGCTGTGTCATGTTGAACAGGATATTTATTGTACTGTGATATTTAATATGCACCAGGATATTGGGGCTGTGAGGCCAGAATAAGGGAGGACACAGAACAAGACTGAAATTTTACTTGGCATGACTGGCCAGATTGGCAGGACAGCAGGAGAGAAACAGAGAGAGGGGGAACAAGAGTAGAATTAACCAAACTGGGGCCAGCTCATGAATCCAGTGAATATTTGAAAAGTTTGAGCGTTAGTTGGAGGTGACTGGAATGGGGTCCCTAATTTCAGGTGATTGTTCCTACCGTACAGCTATAAAATCTGTCTTGGTTCCTTTTGCTAAGAATATGAAATTAATTCATGCAAAACAGGAGAGCTTGGACAGGAAGGACTGAGAACCTGAGCTCGGAAAACCTTTGCCTGGGATGTAGGAACGACCAGTTTGAATCTCTTCAGGCAAGGAAGAAATTGCAAGAATTACATCGTAACTAAGTGCCCTAAATATTGAGATACAGAGTAAAAAGAAGAACATAAGGCACAAGCTGCTTTATGGAAAAAAACTTTATGGGTTGAACAGATAAGCCAAATTTCCTAGCAAGGTGGTGAATTCCAGGTAGAGATTAGTGTCCAAGGCCCTAGAGGAGCAGGCTGTGACACTGTTCCCACTTTAATGCTGACCAGCCTGTGGATCTTATTTTTAAGTTAACTTTCACTTTGTCCTTCCAGCCTTATTCATAGCTATGGATGTCACTCAGCAAAGAGAGTGGGGAGAGTGGGGATGTGGTGGATTTTTCTTGGAATAGTGAGGAAAGAACAGAGGCTTTCTGAACAACCAGACAGAACAATAATTATCAGGTTTTTTTTTTTATGAGAGTTCCCTTCTCAATTGCGTTTTATCCTTGAATTGCCTTCATGAGGCAGGAGGCCTGAGGGGAGAGAAAGAGCATGTGATCACACAATTGAAGACTATATACTAGTGTATTCTCAAGAGTGTGTATAGTCTTTGAGGAGGGAGAGTATACACAATATGGTTTTAGTCATTTTTCTCTTGGTAATTGACTTTTTTCATATACGTATATCATGCATGCTTTTTTCCTGTGGAATTCACTTACAGGTATGTAATGAGTGCATCTATCAGAAGAGCCTATGTGAGCTGGGTAGCATTCAAGTCCCAATAAGGTTTCTAAATGCCTGTCCAAATTATTTTGGTTTGAGAAACGTGAAAAGGCACGTGAAAGACAGATGGATAACTACTATGAGGATACTGGCTCGCATCCCTCCAGCTTACACAGCTGACTGTGCTTGCAAATTACACTGACATCCACTACATTTGCAGATGCAGTGTGCAGCGCTCATTCTTTGTTGGCCTTACGTCCTTTCTCAAGGGCAGGCACTTTCCTTCCACCAGTGCTTGTCTATTGGGCAAATAGCAGAGAATATCTTGCCGCCTCTTGACTGGGACACTATTCTAACTTTCTCCACTTCCTTATAGCGTTTGCAACTGTTTCATAATGTAGCTGGTGTGTTTTAAGAGCCAGTTTTCTTTTTAAGTTCTTAAGTAACCAAACATTTTCAAAACCTTTCATCCAAAAAGTTTCACAAGCTGTCTGACAATAGCTGTCACTATTTGAAAGAGCTCTTTGAACCAGGCATTTGATCCAAACTTGAGCAAAAAAGCCCAAATTCCCTTATTTGAGATTCTTAGAAATGTAGTGAACACTCCTCACAACCAAGCTTTCTGTAAATGAAAAGCGGAAAGTAAACAAGCAAAAGGCTAAAAGGAGTAAACTGTAGGAAGTGTAGCTTTAGGTCGTTAAAAGAATTGAATTGAGTACTGGAATATGTAACTTTCAAGAACAATAGAAACTTCTTTTGATGATTAAGACAGTACAGTATATCATTGTGTTTTTGCAGTTATAGTATAGAGCTGATGTTATAAATAGGTAAATATATGTGTATGTGTGTGCATGTGCAATTACTTACCGTTTTCCTAAAGAGAAGATCACCACCAACAGCACAAAACTTAAAATTGCAATTTTCTAGCTAGGACCGCATTAGGAAATTCGCTCCTCCCAATATAGTCACCTTTTTCAACCCTAGAATTCAACTTCAGACAGGGAAATTTAATTTCACAAATCTATAGTTTGTGGGGATTAACTCAGCAACTATGACTCTATGGTAGCCCGTAAGGTTTTGCTTTTTCAAAAAATACTGAGACTTACTCAGAGCACAAGTGTTATGAAAGAGACAAAGTAAAATGAATAGTTTACAGACAATCTCTGAGATTCTCCAAAGAGTCCCCAGCAAAATGAAAGTGCTTCAAAGATTTTGGCCAGACCCATTCTGATCTTGAATGGAGTTAATCCTTGCACTCCTTCTAAGCTAACAAATTCATCATTGCGGTTTGTATCTTTGGACCACTGATGGAGTCTGGAGCCGTTTGCAGCCTCCTAAAGCATGATATCCTGTACTTCCACTGCAAAAGAGGGAAACTTGTTTCACCTGGTTACCTGCTTTTCTTGAATATTCAGAATTTGTACTAATTACTTCTCATCAGCGTTTGCAAGAAGCACCTCAGTGCACCCATTCAAACAAAAGTACAGGTAAACCCTTTGTCTCTGGAGTTAGATCCTAGAGAAAAAAAATACAAACAAAACTGACGTGGACCTAAATGCAACCAAAATGAAAAGAGCACTGCTTCCCTGTTACCAGAAAAAGAAGCTGGTTCAGCCTTCATCCTTAGGCTCTGAAGCTTTACTCCAGGTTTCTCATCCTTCCTTCATGTTCAAACTCATCCTTGCCGTTCTTCCCACTTGGATTCTTGCTGCTCATACTACTTTGCAGCTACTCAGGAAGTCTCGTTACTGCACCGTAACTTCTAGCTAGCAAAGTCGCTCCTTCTTTCAGCAACTGTTGCCGTAATCTTCCCAAATTATTTCTATGCAGAGAAAGCTTTTAAAATTAGTGCAAGACAGACCATTCCACCTCAAATGCTTGCAAGCTTGAGAACTGTGTGCATGAACGCACTAAATGCTTATGTGGTCCTGGCCAGAAGTGCCACTGGATATGTCAGCTGGAGCCCAGCCTAAAGCATTGCATTGGGTGAGTCTTCTGGAAAGGAAGCAGCACGCAGCAGAAGCAGCAGCCTGTACCAGCTGAAGCTGTAACTCAAGCCATCGTAACCTATGCTACGGTTAGAGAACCAATCCTTTAACAAAAATTTCATTGATGGCCTTTTATTCCTAACTATCAACAATCTTTCCCTCTGTTAGGTACATTTGAACCCATTCAGAATCAGTAAGCTATTTCCTCTTTATGATGAGCTCTATTTGTTTTCCATAACCAAGTGGCCTGAGACGTGTGAAAGGACTGAATCTGAATCTAGACTAATTTCCTTTTGGAAATTACTGTATTTTAACTGAAAGAGAATTGAAACTTGCACTATGGGTATACTGTGGCTTTTAGCCTCACTGCACTGAGTGCAGTGAGTGGGGAAAAGTTAGAGTACAGGTGAAAGGAAGGTGTATCTTTATGCATAAATATACTTTGGAAAGAAACTGAATCTCATAACATCAGCTCAGGGGATACCAACTGAGAAAATAACACCTATTCAAACAGCAGGGCTTCTTGGGAATCTTTTGTTTTTACAAATTTTTGTTTTTATAGCTTGAGAATAAGGCAGTTCAGCTAGTTTACAAGCCGTCATCCTTTTAGAAACCATTTCTGCGAAGGCTCAGCATAAGTGGTGCAAGTCACCCAGGGGGCCCCCTCCTCACCCTGCGCAGTGCTTGGGGCACTTTGGTTGCTGCAGTGTGACCACAAGGGCTGGCCCTTGCCAGGTGCCAAACCTCGATGGCCAGGGCCAAGCCTGTGGCAGCAAGGATAGCACTAGGCACGTGTCGCCTCCGCAAAGTGCTATATACTTCAAATGCAAAGTCCAGCCACTGATCGCAGGAAGTACTTTTTAATTCATGACAGACCATTTATGGGCGTTGGGGGAAAGGTCTGATTTTGGCCCTCACTAATTTCTTTTTTATTTCTAAAACTAGTTTGCTCAGTGGGTCTGACCAGCAAGAAGTGAAGGGACGAATCCTCATCAATCTTTGAAAAGCAAGATAGGACAAAATTGTAGTTGTTGAGGATACCTTTTCTCCAGAGCTCTCCCTGCTGCCCTTCTGTGCCCGGTACCCACCGGTGCTCTAAGCAGTGGTTTGGGCCGTCAATCCCTAGTCTGCGCCCAGCCGTGGCGCGGGGCGAAGGCGTGCAGGAGGAGAGGTGGGAGTACGCCTCATGGCCAGATTTTTTAATGCTCTAGGTTCAAAAGAGAGAAGCGATTTTGCCAATATCTTGTTTTCTTGTTTATGACTTCAGATTCAAAGACATGTTTACTATGCTGTTCTAGCTGTTATGAGATTCCTACCAGTCTGTGTAGATGACACATTACTGCCAGGCAGTTCTCTTCGTGGTCTGCGAGGTGGTGTAACTGGCAAAGAAAGGGATTTGCAGCACAGACAATGGACTGATTTTTTTGAGTTTGGAAAACTGACCAGATTCCATCTTCTGGCTTCGTATTTGGTTACCATTTTCCTAAACACAGGCAAATGCAGTGCCAGGATACAGCATATTGAAGTGTGCAGTCAAATCCTCTTTTAAATTACTGAAGCAGTGTGGCTTCTGTGACCACCTTTGTGAGATAATCTCACAATTTTCTCAACTGCGGAGCTAGGAAACGTTGCCAGCTGCTCAGGCTGATTTTTTTCTTATCTCAACATCATCTTTGTAGATTTGAATTAACTGGCAAGGGCAAGAGACAAGGAAAAGGAAACCTTCAACAAGTAATTGTCAGCTATATCAGACCTGCTGGGAATCTCATTCCTCCTCTGTATACTCTATAACTTTTAATTGTTCCTTTTTGAAATATGAAGAGAATATCTATGCTTCGTGCGTATGTTTTCTTGGATCAGTTCCCCTTATTATGTAGTGCATGGTCAAAATCCTGGAATGACCTATGTGCAATGATTTTGTTTTTCTTGCAAGACCTGAGTAACTACTATGAATAATAGTGTGCATTTACATCCTGAGGGAGACAGGATCTGAGTTCTGCAGTGGAAGGTTATAACTTCCTTTGCAAACAACAGAGTCTGTAGCTGCCTGTGCTCTAGAAAAGGTGGGCCTGGCTCCCTTTCTTGAGGCAGACTCGTGACACCACTCTGACATTGTCAGGGACCAGAAGGTGAGTATAATGCTCTACGCGGCTGGACAATACTTCTATGCTAAATCCACTGATGCTTAATTCTGTCATTTGGTTGTTTGTGACAGTAAGACCGCAGAAGTTGATGGGTAAAAAATACAAATGACAAGTCAGGATTTCACCAGTCAGACCTATCTGTCGTGCTTAAACAACTTAAAGAGTTTCACTTTCCTAAAAACAGAGCACCCTAAGCCCAATTGGCCTACTTGTGTCCTACAGAACTATACCAGTATGTATAGAGGAGTGCACAGAACATGCCATATATTTCTCTGTGTCATTCACAAAGGACGTAGTGATATTCAGAAAGGTCCTAAAGTACCAAATGAAGTCCTTTTTTCCTTCTGTTTTCATAGAAGATAATAGCTATGTAGCAAAATTAAATGATTTCTAATTAGGAATTATACATTGTCCAAATAAATGGGATTTTTTTTTCCTCTTCTGCAGTCTGTGTCTTTGTCAGGGAAGCTGAACTTTCTCCAGCGCTCTTAACCCCTTCCCATATTCTCATGATCTGTAAAGAAGCAAACAGCCAGTCTTGTAGCGCAACATCAGACCCGTCCTTTCCTCTGTGGCTCTCCATAACAGGGGTGCCTCTGCTGTGTTACTGCCGTGCTATAACTGTATGTTCAAGGAAGGACGACAGTCATTGATAGCAATATACCTTCTATGCATTTCACTGGAGGTGAATATTCATCCATGAAGTGACATTGCTAAAAAAGCCTGTGTACATTTTGAATTCCCAGATATCTGCCTATTTGGTGCTGTGTATGGCACTAAGTAGACCCCCTCCTGGGAGCGGTTGTCCCCAGGCTGAAGAGTGAAAGCATGTTTATACAATGCCATTAGGGCTAGGGCTTATCCTAAAAAAAACAAAAAAACAAAAAAACAAATCCTGGACGAAAGCAGTTTTCAGAACGAACCTAATGGGTTTATTCAGAACGTAGGTACAAGAGAGATGACCCCTTACGGTAAATGAAGGGGTAAACTGACATTTCTCTTATGGACTTTCCTGCAGGCTCTAAATCACTAACGAAAAACTTTTATTCTTCTATCACAGCTTATCTCCTGCTTAGATTGCTATGAATTCATTTCCTGTTTTTTAAGTAATGACTAGAATATTGAAGAATATAATCCAGACAGATGGATGATTAATTATATGGGAAGTAATTAGAAAGAAACATGATCTCATAGTTTAATGAGTATCAGAATTTTTGGTAGTTGTCTTATCCTCTGTGTCCTGTAGAACTTATTGATAAATTATAATTTAGATACTAAGACTTCAAACCCAACAAGAAAAATTAGAGAACTTCATTTAGGCAATTTGAAATTAGACTGGAGTACTAAAAAATTGAGGTAATTAAAATTTGGGATGTCTCATCCACCTGATTAAACATCCAACAAGATGCGTGAGTGACACTCCTCTCCAATCTTCATTTATTTATTTAATATTAAAAAACTCCTCAGATGTATATAAGCCATCTGTTGTTTGCAAATTCACTGAGCCTTGCTATATTACACATCTGCAAAGCATTTTCATTTGATGCTATTAACGATGGAAATTTGCTCATTAAATTTTCTAGTAGAATAAGCTCATGCTTTCTAGACATTTCTGATTATGGCCCAGTCTTCTTTTCTATTCTATCTGCAGCACCTCTACTTTGATCATTGCATTTAAGTTCCAGGCTGCTATGGTGTGAAAAATAACATTGGTCTAGTCACAGCAACAAGGCCAGGTTCTTCTCAGCATGTCTGGGCCACTTAACGCTTATTTTCTCAGTGCACTGCAGAAAACTCCAGCTAGAGATGGGGCCCTTGCTCAGCTAATAAACTGTAGAGCAGTTTGGAGCCTAAAGAGCTGTGTGTTGCACATCATCTTCTAACATTGCCAGGGTAAGCGGGAGAGCATGAGAACATGCTGAGAGCTTCAGGTGGAGGAAACAGCAGTGTCTGCTGACTTGGAGATCAGGGAGGGATTCATCTGAGCAAACATCTGAGCTAGTCATCCTCATGCCTTACTTTATGCCCTCTTGCATACTGAAGTAAACATCCAAAATCAAATAGTTGAACCATGCCTTAGCACTTCCCCTTTCTTTCCTCTCAGTAAGGAGAGCCCACAGCAAGTTGTGCAGAAGTGCAGTTGTAAGGTTAAGTCACGGGAATCCCAGCCTGGATCAGCTTCAGACAGATCTGCTCATCTGCCACATGGCAGCTAGTGAGCTGCTTCTCATTTCTCTGCCTCTGTTTGCCTTTCTACCTACTTTGCCTTCTGTCTGCTGGAAGCTGTTATACATTTGTACAGTAACAAGCATGTTGGGATTTGCTAGGACAGCTGCTTTAATTCAGCAAACATATGGAAATGAAAAGAAATACATCAGTGCCAGAAAAGAAACTAGCCCTTAGGTACTGGATGCAAGCTGAAGCAAGACCTGACAGTCGCAGTCGGTTAACACAGATAGTTTACTTCAGGCTTTTGACTTACTGGCTGACTTATTTTTGTTGATTAGAACAAATACCTGCTGGTTTCAGTCCTTTGACTGCTTGCCAGGTGCAGCATCTAAAAGATTTAAATCCTTATTGATGATTTTGTCTCAGCCTTACAAATCAGGACAGGGATGAAATCCCAGTGCTCAATAGGCACGTACCATTTGTCCATCAATTCTGATAATCAGCCTCTACCAGCAAAATGCCATGAGGAAGCCAGGCACAAGAGAAATAGTCTTTCACCTCCATTCTGCAGGGTGCCTGTTTGCCCCCACTCTGACCAATGAGACAGTATTTTGCTGTACCAGGTCTCATCACACAGTATAAATATATTTGAAGGTGGTGGTTGACTCATGAGAGGAACCTCATGAAGTTCAACAAAGGCAAGTGCAAGGTCCTGCACCTAGGCAGAAATAATCCCATGCACCAGTACAGGCTGGGGACTGACCTGTTGGAAAGTAGCTCTGCCGAAAAGGACCTGGGAGTGCTGGTGGACAACAAGTTAAACATGAGCCAGCAGTGTGCCCTTGTGGCCAAGAAGGCCAATGGGATCCTAGGGTGCATTAGGCAGAGTGTTGCCAGCAGGTCGAGGGAGGTGATCCTGCCCCTCTATTCAGCCCTGGTGAGGCCTCACCTGGAGTACTGTGTCCAGTTCTGGGCTCCCCAGTACAAGAGAGACATGGCACTCCTGGAGAGAGTCCAGCGGAGGGCTACCAAGATGATTAGAGGGCTGGAGCATCTCTCCTATGAAGAAAGACTGCAAGAGCTGGGCCTGTTCAGCCTGGAGAAGAGAAGATTGAGAGGGGATCTCATCAACGTGTACAAGTATCTGAAGGGGGAGTGTCAAGAGGATGAGGCCAGCCTCTTCTCCGTGGTGCCCAGCAACAGGACAAGAGGCAATGGGCAGAAACTGAACCACAGGAAGTTCCATCTGAACCTGAGAAAAAACTTCTTCACTGTGAGGGTGACAGAGCATTGGAACAGGTTGCCCAGAGGGGTGGTGGAGTCCCCTTCGCTGGAGATATTCAAAACCCGTCTGGATGTGATCCTGGGCAATATGCTCTAGAGGACCCTGCTTGAGCAGGGAGGTTGGACTAGATGATCTCCAGAGGTCCCTTCCAACCTAAACGATTCTGTGATTCTGTGACTCTATACACACAAACGTTTGAGCATGGTACTGCACAGCCGCGCGCCCCCCCCCCCCCCCCATTAGCCACAGTTAGCCAGCAGTAGAAGAGAAGTCATTGGTGCCACAGAGCAGATTTAATCTCCCTCCAGAGAAGAGTGAGATTGAAACATACGATTTCTTAGTTGTGAAACATGCAAACAATTTTCAGGTCAGTCCCTACATGACATGGCTGCTTCACCAACATTTCCCATTCACATGGCAGGAGTAGCCAAAGCTTGATGAAGAGGTGTAGAATGTGTACAGTGGAGTCAGCAAGACACATTGGAAGAGGTGGGTGCGCAGTTGTAGAAGCTGATGAACGCAAAATAACAGCTGTGGAAACAACTGTCTTGCTGGGTTAGGTATATTTTATGTATATCTTCCTCATACTTCTCCCTTTTGCCATCTGTGTTTTGTACAGCCCTCCCTCTACCTTGTCCTCTCTCCCATTGTACGTTGCGCACAGGTGTGTAATGAGGTTAAAAAACTACATATGATATTGGTTGCACAGCTGCCTCTTCCCTTTGAGTTCCAGTATTTGACTGCATGGATGGATGTGCACTGCACAGAGTGTCACAGCCTCCCTACCAACTAAGAAGTGTCAGAAGTGTCAGCAGAAGAAAGAGTAGGTTCAATGTATTTCGTTTTATTTTATGTCTCTTTGCTACTAATGACCCTTTAATCTCCTATGCAGCAGAGCATGAAAACAAGAAATTGATAAAAGGGCAAATCATTATGGTTTGATCCTACCTTATGCACTTAATATGCAGAATGCAGATATTAAACCAAGAGGACTGCACATATAAAGTGTCTGGCATATGAGCAAATAAGCCCTTCAGTTTATGATGCTCTCTTCCAGGACTGGACAGAGATTTAATTCAGTGCGATCCATGATAAGCTCATTGAGTATACTGAAGTGATAGGTTGCCTGCACTTCAGTGGGCATTAACTCAGCTCTTACTGTGGCTGCAGTCATTGGTAATGGTCCTGTATTACTGTCCCTGAGGTCAGTTTCAAAGACAGAGACCTTCCTATAGTTGTCTACACGATCACCCAAGCAGGGACGTGCCGCATGACATAAGCACAACATGTCCAAGGTGCACACATCATGTGTGCTGAGGATATTAGATTTACTGTATTAGCAGTCTGTGTATGCGTACTGACCAAATCAAGGGTTATTTGATTACAGCCAGATCAAAGCTATTGCTCGCTACAAGCCAAACCACCAAAAAGGTTATGGGACTACTGGAAATCTAGGAAATATCCCAAGTCCTCAGATGATGATCCCAAATGATGCCAAACAGATGTGATTTCTGGATGGGGAGAACAGATGCGTCTATGCAATCTGGCCGTATTTTAGACCTACACAAAGGATCGCCCTCAGTCTAGTTTTGTTGTACCGTATTAGCCCTAGTACTATATATTTTTACTATAGCTCTTTATTTTAATGCAGTTTTAGTTCAGTGCTTTTTGTCTGCTTTAGCAAATTGTTTAATAATCTCTTTGTGGATTTGTTTGGTTTTGCAAAAATAACAGTGGCAAACCAACATAGCACTGAGTTTTGGAGAGGGCAAGGGGAGCTTTTGTAGCACTAACACCGGCAAGTAGGTTGAGTGCATTACTCACACACTTTCTAACTGAGTGCCAAAGTGGAAGCAATATCTGAAGACCATGTCAGATTTCATGACTATGTTTTTGAACTGCTTTCAATTTTCAGTGGCACTTTCACCTACAAGTGAAAGATAATATATTTCTATTCACATCTCTTAACCTATTCCATGGAGTCTTTTTTAGCTTCTCTCACTTTTCACCTGAGGGAAAAAGAGACATAGAAGAAAAAACAATCTTGTAAAAGACAAACATTTATTTTTAATTCCTGAACTTAGCTATGTTTAAATAGTTTATCCATCTGAATAATAATAAAATTAACCCCCTCACCATAGCATCCTCAAATGTATAGCACCTGATAGCCCAAGTCCTTTGGTTTATCTGTAAAGAACACTCATTAGATTTATGTGTGAAGAAAGCAGAACAATCCCTTTATACCCTAATATTTATTAAAAAGAAAAATACTTTCCTTTTTTTTTAAAAGAAGAAAAGTGGGCAATGTCCCTGTTAAACTGCAGACCCTCATAACATATCTTGAAAAAAGGCATCAGAAACCTAAGTGTCATGCAAGAATCCCACCCTCTCTGTTCTCTGCATAGCTCTTTCTCTTCATTTGTCTTTTGCTCCTCATACAGTCCTTGAAGTTCACCTCTCTGATTTTTCCAAATTACTACTTCTCTCTGGAGACTATTCTTTCTTATGTTTGAAATACTCTGACACGCCATTCACAGTTCATGTCTTTGTATTATTTTCCATTATTTGTGTCCAATTCTACATCATTCCCTCCTTTTTTGTCCTTACCTTGGTCTTTGTTTAAAAGAAATGGAGCTTTTATAACTCTTCAGGTAGATGGCATGATTCACAGCATGGTTTTGACCTTACTTTCTCTACTTGTTTTCTCTGTAAATGTACCTGTGCTAGGAGCTCCTTTCCTCATGCCATGCCCCCCACCCCTTTATTTTATTCCATTACCTGATGTCCACATCTTTAAAGTGAAGAGAAGAAAGTGCTCAAAGGAAGGCACAGTAGCCCTAATGGCCTGTGAGCTTTCCACCCGCACTGACCTCAACTATTGCCTAGACACAAAAATTACCTCTGTGCACAGAGTATGCCTGTGTGTCCTCTCCATCCAGACTGCAGGAGCTGGAGCTTGGAGGATGCTTGTGAGGTCATGGGTTAGAGCCCAAGGTCCCATCCTACTTCAGTTTAGCAGTCCATACACGCCCTGAGCAGCTAACCTTATACCTGAATTGAGCAGTGGGCAGACCCGGGCCCCTTCCTATCAGACTAGACCCAGGGGGACAGTGGGGAAGGGAGGAGAGTGGTGCCAGGTAGGTGGAGAGCACAGGTTGCCTCCTGAAGGTGGGGCAGTCTCAGTCCTCCGCCAACAATTTTGTCGGTGCAACTGCACACGTGATTATTCTTATCTAAAGTCAATGGAAATTGAACCTTAGAAGGCGCACAGGAAACTACTAGTATGGATGCCATGTAAACATAATATTTCAAATTAGCTTCTACACTAAAAAGAAGACAAATATGAGTTAAAAACCTGTTTCTGTGGGCAAGCGCTGCATAGCTAGTACTATTCTCATTTGACAGAGGAGTGTGGTACCAAGCGATTAATTAATGTAATCCAGTATTCGCAGTGAAATTCATATTCTCCAAGGTTTTTGCATTTTTTTTAACCTTTTAACCTTAAGTAACTTTTAGGTCACTTTAAAATCCAAGTCTGATAATCAGGCACATATTATACACACCAGGATAGGAATTTCATCTTAGTTATCCAGCTGGAAGTGAACAATATTTCCTGTTACTGGAATGAAAGAAGAAAAGAAATGATAGTGCCTGGAATTGATAGTACTGTGTACTTCCAGTTAATGGTAACCTACCAAAGCAAGATAAACATGGGAATGTTACTTCTCAGAAGGAGTCATTTATGGGACAGTATCAATTTAGATTTGGATTATATGTGACATTCGCAATATATTTGCACAAAAATTGAGCAAGTTCAGCTTTTAAAGGGAGTATGTTTTGATGTGTTTCTTACCTAAACTGGCAAGACAAATTCAAAGATTTGATCTTAGGACTCAGCACTGATTGATCCCTGTCTAACTTGTGGCACTTCAATAGTGTGTACAAATAAATGAGATAAGCTTCTCTTTTTCCTCCTCTGCTATGTTTTTGAAACAGCACACTTAAGTAAGTGTGGTATTTCTGCCATGAACCATGAGGTGGCATAGTGTGCACAGCAGAACAGCAGTCAAACCTGCCTTTTAATATTCCTTTGCACGTTATATTTTAATGGTGAAAAACTGGCTGTTGGTTTTACAATTCAAGGTTTTAGAAACTGTACACATGACAAAAGCAATCACGAAAATACATATCTGCCTGCATGTATGTTTTAGTGCTTTTCATTCTAGTAAAAGACCATTTTGAGCATACGACTACCTGATAATGTTATAAATGATTGCAATTATTTCCCCTTTTTCTTTTGCAGTTTGACTTCCACTATCTAGTTTTGCTTTTTACATGCTGCCTTTTGTGAGTCTGATTTATCTCTTTTCCTGAGTCTCTCTTCCTTCACAGGGCCAGCCTCTAGCCTGTAATAGAATAAACCATTTGATGGGATATAAATAGATACAAGTTTATTTTTTTACTAACTAGACAGGGTCATAAGTGTATCTTTTAGATCAGATAGATAGGTAATTAACAAATCTAGTATATAAGTCTAATGCTTTCCCAAACACACAGTTCACCTTAGGAAGCTGGAGTCCTAATTCAGATAGGAACGTCTTTGTCAGAGAACATGCATTTAATAATTCATCATGAGAAAGACATCAGAAACTTATTTCTTGACCAGCTTTTTCTATCTGCTTGAGTAAAGAAGATTGAAGCTTCTGTAATCCCAAATGAAATCTAGTACTCAAGGACTTCTGGCAAATCTGGAAAACTCCTTGGCAAGTCTTAAATCAGCATATGGACCACCTGCCACTGGTCTTGCGTCTCTAGTATACCCATTGGGAAGCCTCAGCGTCTATTAAATCTGTTTTATTTTAAGTTATTAGTGGAGGATACTGTATACAAGAAAAAATCCTGAGCCTCGCCTTCCTAGCCCACAGCGGGAGGAAACATTTTTAGGGTGGAAAAGACGGGGCCAGAGCACAGAGTGTTGCATCTGTCTTGGTCAGAGAGCAGCGGAGAGGGCTGCCACCACAGGGAGGTGAGCTGGGGCTGAGGGGGCCGGCCAGCAGGGCAGTGACTGCAGCCTGGGGCACCATCCCCTGGTGCCCCAACAGAGCGAACGGGGCTGGGCCAGAGACAGCAGACAGGGTCAGTCCCGGTCCAGAGACCACTGGGCAAGTCCGTAGTAATAAAGTAGATCCAGGGCTATGCCGGGATGTTGAGGCAGCAAGGTCCGTGGCCAGGTGCAGGTGCACTGACAGGCTGAGAGCTGGCTGCTGGCAAATCTGCTCTGTTCTTGAGGCCGATGATTTCGGTTCTTCTAGGAAGGCATCCGGGGAAGCCCTGCCTAATGTTGCCATGTCTGCCTGGTGCAGGTGGACAAGGACCAGCTGGGCAGCTGGCTCCTGCTGGGCTGCAGGAAGCACCCTGCTCCTCTTCGAGGAGCTCTGAGCACTGGGCTCCTGGGGGCTTCCTCCAGAATTGCAGCAGTTGTTGACATCAGGTCAGGTCATGAGGGTGCTCTTATGAGCAGGCAACAGTCTCCGCAGGAGTTACTTTGGTCTCAGAAGCACTCCAAGGAACACTCCCTACAGCTCTCTAAATACAGTCACTAATCTAAACTTCAGACTTATTTATATTAGAGGCCCTTATACAATGAAACACAAGTGTCAATATATGTGTATATATACACATATATATCCTGAGCAGTATAGCAGGACTTAAGCCTCCACCTCTGAGAAACATCAGTTATCACACACCCGCAGATCTGGTTGCAACCTAGAAGCCAGGCAGCTTTACTTACTGAGAAAAATAATATAGTGCAATGTTAGTTATTAGTATCAGAGCAAGGTTGTTTAAACAAGTTGTTGACTTTCATTTGCCCAGTCCATGGGACTGAATACCTGCTTGCCATTCGGGTTCTGGATACACAGATAAAGCAGGATAAGTACACTCTACTGATATTTTATTGAATAGTATAGGCCAACTTGAGGAGCTGGTTTGTTTGCTCATGTGTAACACACTTTTCATTCCAAATATGTCACATACTAAGAAATGCTGTAACCCTTCCTTGTGCATGATGTTCTACTAATTGGGCCGGTACGCAGTGTTGGGGAAAAAAGGAAATTAGATTACTCTTGGAATCGCATTCAGCCAATTTATAATTCAGCTTCAGTGAATCTTCTTGGCACTGACTTACAACAGTGTGTTGTGAAAGCATGGCTGCATATGGCTGGTGTGAAATAAATAGGGAACTGGGACAGAAGGCTTAAAGATGTGGCATTAGGTCCTAGGGGAATAAGCAAAACAAGGAGAATCTTTTTTGCCTTCCCAGTCATATTTATGCATGGCTGTTTCTTAATGAGATGATCTTCCAAGTCTGTTGCTGGTTTTGAAAGGCAAGAGACCATGCAATAGTAGTTATTCCACAGAGCTGTCATGCACAGAAGGACTGCGTAGTGAGACTGACCAGCAGGGACTTAAGTGGAGGCAGGAATTAAATCCAGATGTTTAATTTGTTTAAAGTCAAAGAAAAACACTCAAACTATGATCTGTATGAAGGAAATGGAAATTATGGCAAAAAAAAAAAAAATGCTTATCAGCGGTTCCCTCTCAGCTCAGGGAAAAAAGAGTCTTACAAAGAGTTGTCTAATAACCAGGAATACGGGCTAGACCTGTGTCCTTGACTGCCAAGTAAGTATTTAGGGTGCTGGACAGCCTTGTGCCCCTTTAGAGTGAAGCGCACTGGTACTGGTAGCCCAGGGTGATCATGGATGCACTGGCACGCTGTGAACACACCATCAGAAAGCAATGCAAGCATCACATTTTTATGTGCCCATTTGCACAGATCTGAATCTCCTGATTCTCTATAGCACATATATTAGTTTGCTTCTGAACTCTATTTTGCTGCAAATTAACTAAACTCTTCCAGACTGAACATCAGGTATGGTTCATGGGATAGTCAGCTCTAGAGACCACTGCTTTGAGGCTTTATGCATGAGGGCACCTTCCACCCTGTAGAGCACTAACCCACCAAGCCTCCGACATGACCTGAGGGTGTAACTCAACCATAAAAGCACTATTCTGGCAGTGACATGGTCCAATCACTACTGCAGGTGCTTTAGACTGAATTAACCTGTAATGATTGTGCTTTAGGGATAAGGAATTGAGTACTGCTGTGAGTGTCGAAGTGGCCAGGCTCTCTCCAGGAGCCCTGAGCAGGGTGAGCTGTTTGGCCTAGGGCCAGTGAGTGACTGCATCGGCGGCAGAGGCTGTTGGCAGGGGAAACACAAATCAAATACATAGGAACGAGGGGAATCGAGAAGTGGATGAGTCAGGGTCTGATCCTGGAAGTGAACAAATGCATCTTCACCCTATTGACCTGAGTTTGAGAGAGCAGGCCTCAAACAGCTAAATAATGACAATTTGGAATAAAGAACTGGTTTCTGGCAAAATTTTTAACATAGTGGATAAGGAGCTGAATTTGTTTGTTAGAAAGTGATCAAAGACATGGAGTTGTGTGTGGAAGGAACATTTTACCAACTTGAAAGAAATCTTTTTCAGTGTTTGAAACAGCTCCCAGGTTGTAATTTGTTATAATTAAACTAGATGAGGCCGACTCTAGAAGGAGGCAGGCAGATTAGTTTGGGATGTCAATTTTTGTTTGCCGCTGTCAAAGTCTGTTAAAGGACCTTGATAGATTGCTGGCTGGCTTCTCTAATGAGATAATCCTTACATGAAAGACAGGCAGAGAGCTGGGTGCAGAGAAGCATATAGCAGTTGCCATTAAAAAAAAGGCAGCACCTGCCAACATAGGGCTTTGAGATGACTAAGATTTCACTACATCTGAGCTGTGGAGAACTGGACGGAGAGGTGAAACTCAAGATCTAAACATGGAGTAAATCACTGCAAATAAAGAAATAGTGCATTAAAAGGTCTTTGAGAGAGACAAGAGCCACCGTTTGTTTGGGGTAAAATCTGCCATTCTTGGGGCAGGACTGTAGCCTTCTGCGTGGCCCAATTATGTGGTCATAGGTTTTAGACAGGAAAAGTTAGACATGTCACACAGGTTAACTAGTTCCTATTTCTCTAGCTTCAAAATTTAGCATTATTAATATATGCTAAATACCATCTACTGCACCACTGAAAGAAGCCAGGTGCTAGATAAAAGCTAGCAGGCAAAATTGGTTTTAAGTTATATAGCTCTATTGAACATTATTTATAGTAGTGAATATTGTATGCTAGCACTAAAAAGACCCTTTACTAAATCCAGGCTGGGAGCTGTTCCATTTTATAGAATTCTTCAGACTCGTAATTGAATTTCAAAGCATTTAATTATTTTAAATTTTTATGTCAAAAATCTCTATGGATAAGAGAGAGCAGAGGACATCAGCCCAACCAATAATAGCTCCTGCGACATGAGAAATTTTAATACATGAAATACATGATCACTCTATGTCGTTGTACCATGCAAGAGCATGTTTGTAAACACTTCTCAATCTCCTGTTTTCAGGTCCTGAGAACATCAGCTACTCTTTTATGAAACTAGTGGCACCTAGCACAGTCCTTAGTGAATTGACATATTTCTGCTGTTACATCTCCAGTTTTCCTATCAGTCAAAGTACTGTTGCAAATCTGATTCTCTGTAAAATTTGAATTAAGCAGAAACTTAGGGAAGGGAAAAAGGTTTAAAAGTCTGAAGAAGAGAACTTCAGCTCCTATAAATTGTTATAGCATGACTTATTAATGCGACCCAGGACAGTTTATAGCAACTGATAACCTGCTCTGAGATTTTAGGGTTGTCAGCAAATTCTGATTGTTTCCTGAAACTGCATGTTGCAGTTAATCTAACAAAACTATTCAAGTTTATTTAGAAAGCTAACAGTTACTTCCTGTGTAGCTGCTGATCTGCCGCTCACCTAAAACCTTACTGAAAGTATATGTTGCAAAAGTAAAGGAATTATTATTGCTCAAGGCTTTCCATAAAAATGTTAGCCAATATATTCTACTGTATTGGAAGACACAGCAATTAACTCTCAAATCCATTTATTATTCTTAAGATTTCTTTTCCAACATGTACAGATTGATTGGTACTATTTTTTATGTCTCCATTTAGAAAAGAATGGCAGTTTTCCTCAGTATTGCAGTGTGCATTTTAGCTTGCTCTAATGAAGACAAATTTCTCTCAATCAGGAGCGTTCTGTTCATTAAGTGAGACAGATGGCAGCCTTGCTGTATTGGTAAGGATTCCAGGATTTTAAGCTTATTTAAGGTGTACTAGTTTGTGTTTCCTAACTAAAAAAAGATCAATATTTCACATGGAAGAGATGTCAGATTCTGTCTTTACAGAATTTTTGCGGTATATACACAGTTCTCTACTAGTAAGCTGAAAATCTGAAGGTTCCACAGAAAGGCAGGGAGTAGATACATTCAGACAAATTTGTAAAACATGGTTCAGCAGATGTGTCTGTCTCTGCAGAAAATTAAATATACGCTTCCAAAGCTCTGCCAGAACACAGCATATTCGGTTCTGGAGGAGAATGTGTGCAACTGAAAGGGATGTGGCACTTCTTCCTTTTCCTCATCTCTGATCCTGAGTGCAGTACTAGAGTTCAAGGTCCCCAGCCTTTAATCTGCCAGCTATGATAATTAGAGCCAGGAAATTAATGCTGAAATGGAAAGCTCAAAATAAAATTGCATTGATCATAGGAATCTGTGCTAAACGCCCACATCCTGGACTCTGTAATCGAGAGAGTTGAGACAGGTCAGCTTCTGAAAACCGTTAAACTCTGAGCAGCAGTCAGATATCCTGGTCTCCGACATTGTGGAGCCATCATACACACAGAAGGCAGCAGGCGATGGCTAGATAGACATCGTCACTGTATAAGGCATTATGTAAAGAAAGAAAATAATCATTCATGCTGAGGGTAAGTAAAATATTACAGAAGTAAATAGGAATGTTTTCACCTTATTCAAATATTACAGATGTGAAGCAATTCCCACTGTGATCTTCATGATGCCTCAAAACTGATATTATTCATATTAGTTTTGTGACAAACTACTTACTTTTTAGTGTTAAAATGAGGACTTCAAGATGGGAGAAACCAGTTACTTTGCAGTATTCTAGAATATGAGCGGAAATAATGTGTGAGAGAACAAAATAAATACACAAGGAAATTATCTTCATATAAAGCATCCCTCTCTCTTGCACAGTCTGACTTCATACAAAAACACATACTGTCTGAGGTATATCTAATCCTAGCAATACTAATAAAAGGTTTCATTCAATTGTCATTTCTATTGACTTTATCTTAACACTTCATATTTGGTTTCAGGGAAGGTAAACCTATATTCAGACTGTGTTTTCTCCAAAGACAGTGAAGTCTTTGATTCAACTAACTGGGAAACAGGCACAAGCAGCACAAGGCTCTTCATTATCTCATAAAAATGACAGACTCTGCCTTCATTATATTTGTTAACATTTTCATTGATGAACACAAATAGACTTTAAAAGGGAAAGAAACAAGATAAGCCTTCATCTGGGTCAAATCTGCGCAAATTTGAAAATACAAGCGAGGCATGTTTCAAGAGCAGACAACAAATTCGTATTCTGAATGTTGATGGACTTGAAATTACCATCTGAAGACTGAAGATTTATGAAGGAAATTAGTGGACCTCTGTTCAGCTTCTAGTGGGGGAGGTGGAGATAAGTGTATCAGAAGAAATGTCCTTCCTTACACTCCCACCAAAGAAGCCACAAACTGAGAAGAAACACGGAGGGAAACAGGCCCAAAGCCCTAATGAAATTCCTGCTGAATGCTGAGGCATGTAGGCCCTGTGGGTATATGACTGTGCAAGGTATTTTAAATACTAATTAAAAAGAGAGAAAGGAGTTCTGTTAAAAAGATTGCCAGTTCCCCAAAGAAAATAGCCTTTGTGTATCACTTTATACTAGTGGTGACAGAAAATACCACAGAGTTACATACATATTTTTTGTCTAGAAGTATTTACAACAACTTTACAAACTTTTATATACATTTCCAGGTTTTCTTCTTTACTTTTAAATTAAGAGCAAAATTAATCCCCCGAGGCTCCTAAGGCTGCAGTTGGTGCCTATACTTTACATTCATGTGTGGCTTCTTCCTGGGGGAAGGGAAGAAAAGAGTTTACAAATGTGCAGATCACAGACATCTAAAGAGTCCTGCATTTAAGGGTTCCTAGATGTCAGCATCCATACAGAATTGCCGTTTTACTTCTCTTCGGATTGCAGAAAACTACTATTGGTGGGCTCAGGGCAAAAGAGATTAAAGAGGGAGAAGGAGCCATATATGAATTGGAATAATTAGATGAGTATATTAGTCCTGGAACATCTGGCTGAGAAGAGTCATAGACCAATTCCTACTGCATACAGTAGTTCGAACAATGTAAGCAGTGGACACTGTGAATTTTACATATAGCATTGAAAATGATCTCTTTTACATTGTTAGTATTTGACTCCTGACACATATTTTGAGGTCAAATTTACTGTTTACTGACACAATCTTGACCAGGCACAGTATAATTCCATCAATCAAGAAATACTGACTTCCTTGAGAAAGACAAATCTTTCTCATAGTTTTCACTGGTTGTTTTGTTTTCATGCCTTAACACTAAGCATTGTAAAAATCTTGAAATTAAAAAAGAAAAATTTACAATTTGTAAGGGTCCATAAAAGTAAATTATTCAAAAAAGTCAGGATCATCTACAAGGAGCTACCAAATAACAACGTCGATAATGACACTGAGCCTGTGGGAAGAATAATCCACATGCCGTGAGAAACGGATGATGTGTTTCTTCCAGAACGATGAGTCACAAAGTTAGTCTTTTCTTCTAACATCTGGTTCTTCAGAGACAGCAGAAGTCTTGAGTAAATATTCATTACTTATTTCGACCTGAAAAGCAGAATATATGAATTACTTACAATTGAAAGTTTCCATACCTTCTGTTCTGTCTTATCTACCTTTTACTTTGTGAGATGTAAATTCATTCCTGCTGACAGGTTAGTAACTAATGAACTAATGAATGGTATAAAAACCTCTGGACATTAATTTCCTCAGCCGTAAGAGACACATATAAGGTCAAGAATAAATGACTGAATATGAAGTGATAGTTTTGTATTTTGGTTGGGTTTAAGATCAGGTGTACCACAAAGGCAAAAAATGTTTGAGGGAAAATACTGCAGGTGGAGAAATGTGCTTGAACTTGTCATAATAATAGTTCTCATAATAATAGATCCTTTTCAGTATAATGTATTTTAACAGTGAAATGTTTCTGCTCACCAGGTTATAAAATTCTCACATGACCTGGTTACAAACACATACATCTGAACAGGATTCACACTATTTGTAGCCCTCACCACAGTCACATGCCCAAATAATCTGTGCATTTTGACATATCTGCCTGAACAGCATGTTTACTTGTGTAATCTAGAAAAAACTGTGATGTTCTTTCGTAGTGATTTCATAGTGGTATAGTGTAGGAGAACATACAAACAGGACAGGATCACATAGACCTATCTCAGGACAGTAACCTCTCCACCGGTTGAGTTTCTCAGATACCATGCACTGGTTCCAGGAGCACAAATTACTACTGTCCTTAGAAATGCTATTTCTCATGGGGTATTTCAGGATTCGGTGTCTCTCCAGACAGGATTGCCCAAGGCTATAGTAACAGTGGATCAGATCTAGTCATTCAAAAGCGAAGGGCAGGCATGGAAATTTTAACCTCTGGAAGCCATTAAAATAAACAAATAATAATAATAAAAAAGGCACGGCAAACCAAAATGCAATTTTTTGTTTTCTTCTAATCCTCTTGTTTTTCTTTTTCAACAAGCAGCATGTGGAAGCAATTCTCACTACCATCAAGTGACCTGGCTTTTGATGTTATGCTTGAAACCTGAAGACACAGTATTCTTTATAATCCATGTGCTTTAGTCCCAAAGGGAACAGGATAATTTTTTTCCACTCCCTCTTTTGTGTCCTTCCTTTTGTGTCCTTCCTTTCCCACATCTTAATTGAAACTACACAGGTCAGGGCAATGATTCTGCTTTTGCTTGTCCTGTAGCCTAATAGAGTTACAGGAAGAACCAACAGCAATCAGACGAGCCATATTTGCATTAAGAAATGTTCTCTGTGAGAACATATTTAAGTTTAATCTCTTCCCATAGGTGAAAAGAGCAACTATTCTTAGACTTGCTAATCATTAATGATTACAGGAGAACTAAGCAGAAATTATACTGAATATGAGTACTTAATAAACACTGTGAATGTCTTCTGCATAGTTGGATGAGGTCACAGAACCTTGTATTTTCAATGATGTGCTATGTTTAGTTAATTTACGAATGAAATAAGAGAAATGGATGAGATGGCGAAAATGGATATACAGCCAAGCTATCACCTGTAAAAAGGAACATGCAGATTTTTTTCGACAAGTACAGTGGTGAAGATGACAAAAGATCTGTAACATTTATTAAGGCACTTAATATATTTAACAAGCATTTTTCATATTCACCTCCGAACAAATAGAAAAGTTGTTTTTAACAACCTGGATACTAGAAGTCAAATTTCTTAGGGAGACCCTCTGGATTCTCAGACTGTATATAACTGGTACTGATAGCAATTAACTTGTTGAAAGAAATCAAGCAGGCTGGTGTGCTTGATAAGCATCTGCAAATTGGTGGCTAGTACAGTCCACTGACTATTCACATCGTTTCCTGTAATTTGGCTTTTAACTCAGGCTTAGATCACACATATTATTTTTCCCCTTTGAGCTACTTAACCATCAAAGAACAAGTTCTCAGATTCTCCAATTTTTCTACTGTAAAACAAATGAACAAATTTTGCATGAAACATATATTTAAAAACCTTTTCTGAAAATGTAAATGTTTTCTCTCTTTTAGTGAGTTTTTTTTTAGTGAGTTTACTAAGAAAGCTCTAAATATTTATTCACCTATTACTTTCACCTAATGCTTCAAAATTAACCTTCGTGCAGCTCTAGACATTAAAATCTTATATGGAGAGGTATAAATATCGTAGCTGTGTCTTTCTTTTCTCCTGGATACTTATTTTACATTTTTAGACTCCAGCATCTCATTTAGAATGGTCAAAACTCCATTCTACTGTCCTTTTTCCCACATAAAATACAGCAAAAACAGCATTTCATGAAATATTCATGAAAATGCAGATAATAATATAGTGAAACTACTACTTGAAATGTAGTTAATGTCATGCCAGACCATTCATTACTGTTTATTTTAGTCTTAATGTGATATTTCTTCCTGCTCTAACATACATTGCTATATTGAGATTTTTTTTTTTCCTTTTCAGGCTTTCATAATCTTACAGTATTTATCCACTAAAATTGAATGACATTTTGTCTGCATTTATTTCTACAAACTGAAAGCTGCAGCATGAATAAAATGTATTTAATAAAACATGCAAAAAGTGATAAAGTCCCAAGCAAGGTATCAACTGCCCGGCCCAAAATATTTTTTTAGTGATTGTTGTCCTCTCTAAGTTAAAACTCCCAGCTTTTACACACATGCATACACCAGAAAAAAAAGCCTTGATTCCCATTTTAACCCTCATGTCTGATAAGTAAAATGCAGTGAGTCATTGCATCAAGTTCAGTCAGTCAGCTACGCTTGGGTTTCATGTTACATTTAAGATGCGTGAAAGGCCCAAAGGTAAATCTGAAGACAGAAAGCATCAGGCCAACACCTTACAAGCACCTAACAAGAATTTCCAAATGAGCATCCTCCATTTCACCAACGTCCTTTGAGGTATCATCTATTTGAAGTTATTTGAGACTCTGCCAAAACACATGTACTGCTAATATCTTCCTGTGCTTTAATTTGTTCCAAATAAAGTGAAATGGCATATATCTAAAATGTTCCATTAGGTGGTAGAAGATACTTCATATGCAGAGACTATGAAAATCATGCTTTAAGTGTGGGAGCAAATAACCAAGAAAAGAGATAATGAAGTTCCAGTGAAAATCTACAGATAGTTTTTAAACTGATAAGTAGTTTTTCAGCAAACATTTTTCTTTCAGTAGCTAAACAAACGTAAGAGCTTCTGCTTTTCCATAAGTGGGTTAATCTCATTAGGGCTTATGCCGTAGCAGCCATAAACCACCCCTGGTCTCGCTAAGAAGTCAGCAGGGAAGCAACTCTATCCTTCACTGCTAGCCTCTCCTCGCATTAAGCTGAGGCACGACACGGTAGATACGGTGATACCTACTAATCCTTGCTTTAGCAGATACGCCACCAATGACAAACTGTATTTACTAGCATATTTTATGTGGATTAATTTTTAATTAGGTTATAATTAAAATATAATTAAATTATTAGTAACCTCATGCCGAAATTATTTCAGGAGGGGGTTAGATTTCAGTCCAGTTAGAAGGATTAAGGTGGTCCTTTGGACCAGAACCTTACCTACAGGCTTTACAGGCTTTAATTCAACATGTTCCTGGGGGGGCTGTCGGTAGGAGTATGTGTCAAGTCCGCCTATGAAATCAACTGAAAATACAACAGTTCCAGAAATGAACAAATGGAAATTAAAATATGTCAACTGAAAAATATGGACAAATCATATTTTAAAAAAAAAGGAAAATAGTAAGCACATGCACAGGTTTGCATACCAGAAATATACCAGAAGGTAAAAATACTGTGAAACAGGCTTACAGACGGCTCTATGCTCTGTCTTCTATGGGGGTCTATTTAGCACTGCGCCTGGCAAGATAGTCTATCAGCTGACTGACCAGATAGGCACGCTACTGCTAGTGTGCTTGCAAAAGGAACATTTACAAATCTGCAGGGTATGTAAATATAACCACTGTGAAATAATGTAACTTCTTTTCAGGGTAGTCTCAGTATATAGTCCATATTTAATTCAGTATATTTAATTCAGATCCAAATCCTTTTGAGGCGTTCAGAAATTTAGCTTGTAGAAAGAATAGAGAACCAATTTCACCTGGAGTTTTACAAATCAATGGAGTCACGGCCGTGTAACAAGGTAATGAAAACCAAAGGTGTGTCGACTGAGTTGAGGATAAACTCATGAAGACTGTAGATGAAAAAGCAGCAGAATCTTCCGTGAATGAAGTTTTGGGGACAGGAAATATTTTCAGAATCCTTCTCCACTTTCTCTCAAGATTCCTGTATCAGAAATAATGTAGAGATACCTGCTTTTGAGAAGTTTTTCGTTCCTTCTGTGGTCTTGTTGATTTAGAAGGGCTTTTAGAGCCTCGCTGCTGATCTGATCAATCTACAGCACCTTAGGAATCTTTGGTCATATGGAAAGTAACTGATGTTATTGACATTGCAAGAATGTATTTAGGTCCTAAATAAAATTACATCCTTATTGTGCTAATCACTGTATGACCACTTAATAAGAAGCAACCCCTTCCCAAAATATATGTACTAGGGAAACAAAGAAAGAAAGAGCGCTTATCCAGGATGAGAGGATGGAGAAATGAAGTTTAGAGACTGAAGGACTGATTAAATACCCTCTGAAATCCATGGAAATGCACCTGTTGTGTTTAATCGCCTTTCCTCTTGAGTTCAGAAAAGGGGTAGCTTAGCTGAAGACTGAATTGGACGCACTTCAGTCATGGACCATCACCATAGCTGCAAGGACTTTTTCTCAAAACTGTGTGAGCAGGACATAATGCTGAACAGCTTGAGTGTCAGCCCTAGCCAGTCTGCACCTCCTCTATTATACTCTCATGTTGCAACCCTCTTTCACAAAACTGTAACAAAATAAAACACCATATATGAAAACTAGCATAAGCACAAATGGGACCTTAACCTTAAAAGGAGATGTATTTGCAGATATATTTTTTAAAAAGCTAATTTTTAAAATATCTAGTTGTCTAATAGGATAAATAGCTACTGATTCATTTTTCAGAAGAAATCATGTCCGTAGTAATAGAATCTGGTTGTGTGGTTGTGTACTGCAGTTTTCTCTGCTCTCTAAATAGGATTATTTTTTTATGAGGACATGTGATAGAAGGAATTAACAAGTACATCTCCAAGATTCATCACTTTAGAAACACTCATAATTTCTTTCTCACCAATAACAAACACAGTCTTCCTGCATATGTAAGCAGAAAGAGAGTTTAAAGTAACTAGTACTGCTACCACCAAATCTTTTGGAGAAACAAGTGAAGTTAATATGTATTAATGACTGGTAATATAGAGGTGTTTTTGCCTGACAAAGAAAATATATTTAATAACATCATCAAACAAGTTTAGAGGTCAGGCGCTCACATCCACTAGACAGGGAGTCCTCTTTTGCTTTCCAAGATATGTGCTCTATTCAGCTGAAGTTTGACTTAGGCTTTATGCTAAGATAATTCTCAAGGCAGGAAGCAGCTCTATCACGCAAGGCAATGGAATGTGCCATTTTCTGTTATACACTGTATTTTATGGAGAGGCAGCTGATAAATCTTTAATATGAAAATTCATTGTCTGTTATTTAAATTTTAAATTAGTTTTCATTTAAAAAATTCAAACTAATTTTGCCTGATGCTTTCCCCATTTATGTCTAGTAGACTCTCAGGACCAAGACCACAAGGGAACAGCAGCCATTAAATATAGAAATCTGAATTTTTATTCTCATTCTATGTGGACACATTACTATGTACATTTCAGTTCAAATAGACATCTGAGAAATCCAACTCTGGTCAAATAAAACTTTACATTTACTGAACTTGAGGGTGCGTGCATACATTCCTCCATTTAAATGGTCAAGAGTAAATAGCTGTAACATTTGTATAGGTTTCCAAAGGGAAAACATTAATTTAAGGGTGATACTGAATAATTGATTTTGTTTTGTTTCTGGCCTGGTTAATGGATTATGTATGATACCTGTGATAGATTCATAGGACTACAATAATTAACTTCAGAAAGCTGCATATGCCTAGAAGAAATTTCAATGAAAAAAAATCTTTTCCTATACAGTTCTATAATTCTATTCATTAAATGAAAAAAAAACAATCCCCCCTCCCAAAAAGAAAAAAAACCCTATGACGTTAGCAGCAGGGGTATTCAGTCACTAGAAAAGGAACACCCCATGCAGTCCAGTCATTAACCATAGTCATGCAGAGAGAAACTTAAAATCCTAGGGAGAGGATTTTTTTAGCACCCCACAGATAATAGCAGGTTACAGCAGAAGCTAGTTATTTTATCTGCAGCTGGCTGCAAAACATGATCCATATTCCCAGGGAATTGCTCCCTCCTTATGTCACCTCAGTTCTGCGGTCATGCTGGATGCTTAATGGCCAGTGTGAAATGTTCTTTCAGAGTTCACTACCTGCTGGGCTTGGAAGTGCAAATCTGCACAAGCTGTCCACTGCGGGTAGTCCATTAAAATGATGTTCATTCACTCATGGGTCATATCAGAGGAACAGTTGTCATAATCTGCCTGAGTGAGAAAAGCGCAAAACACTGCTGACTGAAGAAGGTGTATCCACTATCATCAGTAATTTTGAGGGTTATTCTTTTTTAGACTGCTGACATTTAGGTATGCCTTATTACTATTAATACAATGCATTCACCTGCATGCTAGTTAAAATTTCCTTTCCTTTGAAGGTTGCGCAGAAGCATCAGAGATCCGAATAAAATTATTTTTCCTTCCCCACCCTTTCATCTGAAAATCAGTAACTCTGGCAATATCCCACTGACCTGTTGGCAGGCCCTGTGCCCACAGCTGCCAGAACTGTGTCAGCCCATTGGTATATTACTAATTTCTCCTTTCAAAGTGGGCAAAATCTAAGCGTATCTGGAGGTGCAGGATAGGAACAGAACAGTGGCAGAAGGACAACACAGTTTGTAGATCCTGCAAGAGCAGGGTCTGAAAAGTCTCTTGGCCTGATATATCTCAGCTCTTCTTTATACTTGCCTCTCCTTTTTATATGTAAGGGTAAGTCCCAAAACTGATCACTTGAATGGATAGCACCTCCAGCTGGCCCTTTTCCAACAGAGAAGACAGGCTAGCAGATGCTGCTTGCTTAGGCATTTTTATGTAAAGTAGTTTTTTCTTAACCTATGCAGTTCTTAATACCGTTTTACATTGTACTTTTCCTATTCTGATGAGGTTTTTTAAACAGCGACAATATAATATAATGCAATTACTTCCATTAACAGAAAGTTTGTGAGTGGTGGAGAGTACAACCAATTAAAATAAGTGACAGGCAGTATGAAAAGGAGCCAAAGTCAAAAACAAAGAAGAGGCAAAAATGGAGAATTGATAGATCAGTATTAGATACTGCATATAAAGTCTAAACTTATTTTGGACTTTCCTGTGCTGGAATTTGTAGCTTATATATAAACTTTTCAGATAAGCATGGTTCATTTCCAGGGTCTCAATGTTTTCTATTGCCTTCCACTCTCAAGAGACACACTGCTCTTATATCCCTCATTGAACTAGACAGATCCATCCAGCTATCCATCAGGAGGCAAAACTATCTATCTTTCCTCTTGATATGAAATCCGAGCACCTGAGCCTCAAATCATGTAGCAAAAGAAACTACATTTCTTTGCAGGATGCCCAGAATAGCTTCTTGTTTATGTAGATGACTACAGGAGGGAAGATGCATGTGAGACAATTAAGAAAGGAAGAAGTGACATCAGTAATAATATGTGGCACTGTGATTGCCTCTGTTTCTATAAAGTACTAGCAGACAACAGTTAGGTTAAGACAGGAAAAAGTGGCAGAAAATTGCTAGAAGTCATTTACACGAACTTTTATTACTAGAGGCTGGAAGGGGAATATTTCAGGGTTTCACAGTAATTTTATCTGATTTGGCATTGCATTTTCTCTTTAGTCTTCACCTAGAGAGACAGATTTTTATTTTAAAAAACGCCCCACATTGTACCACGTGAGTACCGTTCTGATCACCACACTTTTTTTGCAAGACTGTGCTGAACGAAGCATCCTTACTCAAGTTGCCTTAAAATGGCACTGGCATGGAAATTTTAACTGATGATCTTTGCTGCTGAAATCTCTCCTCATTTTGTCAGTGCCCTGATGTCCAAGGTATTAAAATCAGGTATGTAGAGGTTTTTATTCTCTAAGGATATTACCGCCCAGTAAGATGAAAGAGGTATGAGGAATAGCAAAGGTGTTAGGAAGTGAAAGTGACCCAGACCTCCTCATCCCAGATCCTTCTGGTCATTCTAAATCCAAAAACATCTTTCCAAAATGTTCTCTGTGCTATATCTTAGAAAGCTGTTGACAACCATGCTATCCCTTTACTAAAGCTAAAAGACAGGCTGTGTGATTACAATTTTGGTTATTTTAAAGGACGTATCCTCAATCACTTCCAAGTCATGAAGGTCTCCTAGACCTTACATGGTAAATGCTCAGCAGAGTGTGATCTTCACACATGAAGTTTATAGAAAAATACACTTATCAGAAGTATACTATCATTAACTTAGGAACAGGAAAGAAAATATTTTAAATTGTAAATACATTGGGATTCTTTTCTTTAGGCTTAAGGAAATATCCATTTTTCTTGACACTCTGCTGTCTGCAAACGCCATATTCAAAGCTTAAATTGATGAGAATAGGTTTCTATTTTGATTTAAAATATATCATACTCTCTCCAAATACAATTCAGAGTCTAGTCTTCAACAAAGCAGCTCAGGTTGGGCATCAACATCCCTTACCTCTCAGCATGGCTGGCTATGACTTAGGTCATTCATCTGCAGTGTTATCATAACAAATATTTCTCATTGCATATTTTCATCCTACATAGGTAACTACTCTGTCCCTCATTGTAATGATAATGCTACAATTTTTTTCCTTAATTTTCATCTTAATGACTAAAATACTTGCCTAATTACTAATAACTAAAGGACCTGTCATTTATTTATGGGAAAAAGCATATGGAAATTATATTTATTACCACTTCAAATAAAGAAAGCTTTTTTTCTTTTCTTCTTCTTTTTTTTCCCCCCTCAGGGCTTGTATTTAAAGGTACTATTGCTAGTTCTAAAACAAGATTATCTGAAATAAAATGAATGGTAGGCTTCTTTGTGCCTGTGACCAAAGTAAATTAGAAGTGGGCCCAAAAACATCTTCCTAGGTCAATTTTGTCCAGTAAGAAAATTAGAAAATGAAAAATTTTAATTTGCATTGTTTTTTCTAATTACTGATTTTTCTCCTCTCTAGCTTCCTTCCCCTTCTAATCCCCTTTGGTGTAGAATGCTCTGGGATTCTTTCTTTTTCTTACCATTAAGTTACTACCTATGCATAAATTAAGTTAGTGCAGGAAAAATCATCCAAGGGTACAAGATGTTTAACGCGTTTTCGTCACGCCTCAGAACAAACGATCTTCCTGATAAATGTGTCCATACTGACTTCAGAAGAGGCAGAAGTCTGAATCAGCTCTTTGAAAGTATGCTTTGATCTTTTTTTTGCAGCCTGATTTAGGGATATGTGTTATGCATTAGTGTGCCTTTATATTTCTGCTGAGTTTGATGCCATAAACTACAGTGTTCTTTTAAAAATATTTAGTGTAGATGCTAGAACCAACTGGAACTGATCTCTCCTACTTACAGGTCATTGCTAATTTGCAAGTTAGGTATTTTCTTCCTTTCTTTTTCTTCATTGTCAGATGAGTCCCAGAGGGCTCTATTTTTGGTCTTTTGTTCTTAGCATCCATAACAATACTTTTGCTTCAGTTATTTGTCAGTATGATACAATTATTTATTCTTAAGACAACATTTAAGTCTATCATCTGTCTCATTATTGCATATTCAAGGATAGCTCAAATGCTGTTTCTTGCCTTGACTACATGACACAAATGTTTCACTACATTAAATTAATTTTCCCCTATGTAATGCAGACCCTGTTTAACTCTATAGAATAATTGAACATAAACTTCCTTGAGCAATACATTTACAAGATCAAGTACACAAGATAAAACCATGTCTTTTGGAACACTTGCGCCATTCAGAGTAAAAGATTTCTATACAAAGAAGAAAGTTCACATCTTCAATTCACAACAGAGGAACATTAATGTTATTTTAAAAATTTGGGATATAGGACTTGAGGGACCCTTTTTATCACTGAGTGATTCTATGTTTTTTGTTCCCACATTCCCAGGGATGGAAGACTGTCCTGAACTTTGCTGCTAATATCCTCTGTGACATGATATTTGCCTGATGTATTTGTATCTTCAGTTCTTTTACAGAGAGTAAACAGATCTGGAATGAGAGCAAGCCCGGTCCTGCCCTAGGAATTAACGGAGCATGTTCAGGGAGAGAGTGTTTCTGCATGTAGGTAGTGGTGCAGGATGCAAGGGAGAGAGGCACCACAAGGAAGAGGCAGCTCGCCATTGCTGCTGAGGGGAAGAGTGACCTGCTGGCACGGCAGGCCTTTGTGGCAAGGAAAGAGTGTGCTGCTAAGGACCAGAGAGAATGAGCAGAGTTTATTGCTATTCAAAAAGCCATCGAGTTGGCGGAAACTCAGAATGGAGGCCTGGTTCTCCTACTGCTGAGATACAGGCAAGGGAGGAAAGTTACAGGCCTCTCAGTTCTATTCTCTATGATCCATAACTTTGAGTTTTCTGTTTAAGAAATGTGTGAGTTTATAATCCAATTAATTCTGACTTTTTTGAGCTCAGTGTTGTGATTTTCTTTGGGAGTTCACTGTAGAAAGGTCTATGCATACCCTCTTCAAAGCTCTGGCTGACTTAAGTTCTGTCACATTCCGCCTGTGTTGCAATTTTTCTTGTCTTTCTTTCATGTCCCTACTTTTGATTCTTTACTTTAAAATGTGCTTAATATCTCTGTCCTTCTGATTTCAGTCATGTTGAGTCTTATTCTTCCCTGGCCCTTCCTTCCTTTATTAGTAGGTGACTTTGCTAGGGTGCAGGTATAGACTACCATCTTTAACTTGACATACATGCTAAAAGATTTACTTCCAGAAGCCTGAGATGTCATGTACCAGCTTTTCCAGGAGAATTCTGAACTAGTGATATCGTTTTCCCTCCACTTTCTGACACCAAGCACATCATGCTTTTAACTTTAATTTCCACTTCAGAGGAGATACTTTCCTTTTCCAAATCCTCCTTTTCATTTATCATCCTGCCTTTGCCCCCACAACAACCACTGAAATCTTGTGCAAAGGTCCTGCTTCGTCACGTAACATTGCTCCTCATCATGGGGCATTGTATGCATTTCCCTTCCTCTGCAGCTCCTGCTGACAGCTACATCATCCTTTGTGGTGGTCTGCCTCAGTCCTTTGGGAGCTGCCTTTCTACCACATCTTCCAGAGTTTCAGCATCTCTAAACTCCAAACTACCCTTTTCCCTCCGCTAAGCAAACCATGCTGACTCCTTTGCTGGAGCCTTCCTCTATTCATTCCAGCAGGAACTCCCAGACTTTCCCTTTGGCCAGTGGTACTTCTCTTTGTTTAATCAACAGGTAAGCTGCTAGGTTGTACTGTGCTTTCTTTGAATACAGATCTACAGATCAGAAATATTAAGCAGACAAATTCCTTCTGTGATCTACAGATTCTCAGTCATCTTTCAAATTTTCTTTCTGAACTAGCACAAGCCAGCAAGCTCTAATATTTCTGTTCTTGCCTATAGCTTTTTAAGATGGAGAAGCCAGCAAAATAATACCATCCAGTCTTGTTCAATATATTCATCAATGACCTGGAGGAAGGGACAGAGTGCACCCTCAGCAAGTTTGCTGATGATACAAAATGGGAAGGAGTGGCTGGCACACCAGAGGGCTGTGCTGCCATTCAGAGGGACCTGGAGAGGCTGGAGAGGTGGGCGGAGAGGAACCTCCTCAAGTTCAACAAAGGCAAGTGCAGGGTCCTGCACCTAAGGAGGGAATAACCCCAGGCACCAGTACAGGCTGGGGGTTGACCTGCTGGAAAGCAGCTCTGCAGAAAAGGACATGGGAGTCCTGGTGGACAACAAGTTAAGCATGAGGCAGCAATGTGCCCTTGTGGCCAAGAAGGCCAATGGTATCCTGGGGTGCATTAGGCAGAGTGTTGCCAGCAGGTCGAGGGAGGTGATCCTGCCCCTCTACTCAGCCCTGGGGAGGCCTCACCTGGAGTACTGTGTCCAGTTCTGGGCTCCCCAGTGCAAGAGAGACATGGCGCTACTGGAGAGAGTCCAGCGGAGGGCTACAAAGATGATGACGGGACTGGAGCATCTCCCCTATGAAGAAAGACTGAGACAGCTGGGCCTGTTCAGCTTGGAGAAGAGAAGACTGAGAGGCGATCTCATCAATGTATACAGGTATCTGAAAGGAGGATGTTGAGAGGATGAGGCCAGACTCTTCTCCGTGGTGCCCAGTGACAGGACAAGAGGCAACAAGTATAAACTGAAACACAGGAAGTTCTGCCTGAACGTGAGGAAAAGCTTCTTGACTGTGAGGGTGACTGAGCACTGGAACAGGTTGCCCAGAGAGGTCGTGGAGTCTCCTTCGCTGGAGATATTCAAAACCTGTCTGGTTGTGATCCTGGGAAATATGCTCTAGAGGACCCTGCTTGAGCAGGGAGGTTGGACTCGAAGACCTCCGGAGGTCCCTTCCAACCTCAACCGTTCTGTGATTCTGTAATTCTGTGATCTAACACCTGTCTCTTGATCAGTGTCATGCCAGCTTTACCTAGCCACAGTAAATGCACTGATAGTCCTTCTGTGGTACCTTTAGCCTTCCCTAGGACATCTGATCATCCAGTATTTCCGAGCCTTTGCAGATACATCCAGTAAGTCCACTAATTAATCATATCTAAGTGCAGCAATGAGCACTAGTTTGTCTCTATGAGTGCTTCTCTGTTAATGGGGAAACCTATTGCACCTCATACTATTATTGCTTCTGCCCTGCTGGAACTTCACCTTCAAATTGACTTACTGACCTCTTAATATTTCTTTTGGCACTGCCATCTTCCTCACCAGCTCAAATAAGTGTTCAATAACCCAAAACATGACTATCTCTGCTATGGAAATGGAGCTGAAACGTGCGAAACAGAACATGCAAAATTCGGAGCTTATAATGGCCAGTAGTCTTCTCATGTATGAGGGAGTGAAAAGCTTGTGTCAATAAATACGATGGCTAGGAAAATGTTTTCTTCTCATTGCTAGAAAGTTGGTATTGTTTTATATTAGGAGAAAGGTGAATATGTAAAAGGGTAATAGAGTCAGTAACAGAATTAGTATTCTTTTTGAAGCCGTCACTGAATCAATGTGTTAATGATAAAGAAGCATAATGCAATACTGACCTCATCAGTATAAAATACTCTCCTGAAGAAAGATGAAGTAAAAAATACATTTTTATGAAAACCTTGTTTGAACTCATGAATTACAGTCCTTCAAAACAACACATTGTTCTAATTAATGGAGTGATTAATGAGGAAAAGAAAATCTGTGGAAACCAGTGCTAAGGAATAAGAGTCATCATATATATGGTGGAGTCACACAGTATTACTTTGCTTAGCTTAGCTTCACCTAAAGATCTGAACCATAAAAGAGTTCAGAGAGAAAAAAGCAAAAACAAAAACAAACCCCCCATACTGAGATTAAATTTCTCTTGCAAAACCAACCTTTTATTTATTGATTCAATGCATAAGGAAGGAAAATGGAGTCTAAGGAGAGTCCTGCTATGACCTAGATCACAGGGCAATGGTTAGAGAAAGATTTCTCAGGATAAAGAGCTAACAAAACAGGTAAGCAACACAGACTAGATGCAATAAATATAATATAGCATCTTTGAAAAATAAGTTCCTAGGAAGAGGTAATATATTTTATTTGACTAACTGATCCAATAGGAAAACTATATCAATTATATCAACTGATTCAATAAGAGATTACACCTCTTGCTGTAAATCTTCCTTCTTTTATATTTTGAAACCATTAGGGCTATTAAAAGACTATAACCAGAAAATCTGAAAAGTACAACATATAGATAGCAATATCAGGTTAACAAATAGGAGGAATTTAGAAATATTATTTTATGAAGGTTTGAAAGTGTGATGGTACCAGAGACACAGTAGAGAACCAAAAAAAAATTATGGGAAAATAAAGATAAAGATAAAGGATGAAGAAAAGGGGTTATCAAAAAAATTAAATTATTTTTTATAATTGAATGTCCTTTCTCTAGTCCATTGATTGTGGCTCTTCTAACGACACTTTATGATATCTCCTTTGTGCAAGTCTTTCTCTTGCTTTGATTTCATAAATAACGAACATTGTTGTCTCTTCCTTTTCCAAATCAAGCTGACTACTTTTATTGGTGGAATATGTTGTCTCCCTTTAAGATTTATGAGATTTAGAGCCGAAATTTTCAAAGTTGGCTAAAAATAAGGACAATAAGTTCTCAGTTAGGCTGTTTCATTTTGCCACATTTTGACAGGGTACCTTACCAAGAACAACCATCTCCTTAAAATTATTAAATAAATAATATTCCAAAATTATTTTAGTATGACCTGAAATTCAGAGCTTGGTTCAATATACTTCACTGACTCTCATGCTGCTTAGCTACGTCTCCTTGAATGTATACATCACCTGCTTTGCAAAGTAGTTGTCTGAGTTTTTGGGAAGGCTTTAGGACCTACAGTGTATGATTTTTCTCTGGAATATTCTTTTAAAACAACAAATCAGAAGCTTTGGCTTTCTTACTACCTTATCTCAAAGCTTTGTATTGATAAAAAGGAACTATGAATAAAACTTAGATTCAGGAAAATTCAGTGACAATCTCTCAGCTCAGCTGATCTGTATAGATCCGTTTTCATTCTTGAGGTTATCCTCTGTAATGAAAAAGGTAAGGAACTTCTTTCTTATAAAATGAAACCTTAGATTCGCTCTAATATTTTTACTTTCTCACACAGGACAGGGACATAAAGCAAAAGGCACTGAATGCTCAGATCACTAAATTGCTAATTCATGCCTAAGTCTTTTGAATGTGTCAAACATGCTGAGATGTTTATAACAGGAAACAGTGGGAATATTTGTCTCAATTGCAACCGCTCAGCTCACTGAATTCCAAGATTCCTTACCAGCGTATAATCAAGATAAATTATGGTCAGCTCACTGCAGGTGTAGAACCTGATTAATTCTCAGTTAATGGCCATCTTCAGCTCAGCATGCCGTCTCACAACATGAACTCACCGTTCAATCCAGGCTCATGTGTCCCACACCGAAAGCCAGCATTGGAAGTTATTATAAGATTGAGCTCTTAGATTTGATGTGCTAACTGGGAAAATGGAAATTATCACTCAAGCAACAATAACAATGAAGTAGATGTTGTTTAAATTGGGGCCTAGAAATGAGAAGAACTCATTTACATAAAACTTAAGACTTGGGGGAGACAGTATTTGTATAGAAGACTGGGAGTCTGCTAAGTTTCTTTTCAAGCTCCACAAATTAAAACAGGTGCAAAGCTGTTGCCACTTAGAAATAAAAAAAAGTAAGAAGATTGGAAATGGAAGAGTAAAATGGATTTGAAAAGAGACTTAATTTTAATGGAGAAGCTAGGTGAAAGCCAGGGACAGGAGCAGGCACCACTTAGGCCCATATGTGATGTCAAGTGGAAAGCTCAGGAGAGAGAAGCTGGATGCTGGAGTAAGATTGATTTAACAATAGATGCAATTTAAGTGAAAAGGCTAAGGTGCTGGCAACTGGGCGGGTGGAATAGCATCCATTTAAAAGCAGATTTAATTTAAACAGAAAGGCCAAGGAGGTGGAAGGTGGAGACTAGAATAAAATCAATATTAAATTAGCTAAGTAGAAGCTTGAATCAAATCAGCTAGCTTTTTTTTTTTTTTTTAAAAAGGGCATACTGGGAGTATTTGGGAGTAGGAAGCAATACAGAGGCCTAAGAAATGTCAAGGAACTCTCAGCAAACAATATTTTGCCCTTAGAATTACATTTTCATTTTAGTAAGATATTATTTATTATAGAAGGTATGACCTCCAGTTTAAGAATAATTATACAACTGCAATTATAATTATAATTATATCTCTATCTTAAGTGAATTTTCTTACATATATATATATGAGAATTTTCTTATATATACATTTCATATATATATATGAAATATAGTATATAACATAAAATGAATAGGAGAAAAGTCTAACACGAATTAAAACTGAAAACCATGAATTTATGAGGTAGTAATGAACTAGCGTTTAATCTCTCCTTTCTAGTTATCAATCTGGATATCAACTTAAAGCTAAGGCGACTCTGTATATGTCTACATTCATAATATACATGCAAACATATATGTATATATGTGTGTATTTATGTAAATTTATCCAAAAGGGTCAGAATTGTCCCATACATTTTGCATTCTGCACAAAATTTATCCTGCTTTCAGGAATATAATTTCTTCTGCTGGTAGAAGCATTCCAGAGTCAAGACTTCCCTTTGAAATAGTGTAAACTATCTATTATTTAAAGACAAACTCTCAGCCAGAACGAGGTGTTCTTTAACAGCCCATGAGGATTATACGGGAAACAAAGACTGTCTTATACATTTTGTCTGGGGAAGGTCAAAACAGAAGGTGGAATAAGTATTTTTTTCTTAGTTGTTTTCCTGTGACTGATCATTTGTCTATGGTCTTAAGCAGAAAAAAGAGGGAGGAATCATGCCTCTACTGCATTTTTTTGCCTCTCATTTAACCAGGATCAAGATTTCTTCTGGTCTTTAGTATTTATATTGTTTAACTACTTTCATTTGATATCATACCAGAGTTTTACCCTTGTTTTTTTGAGTTATATCTAGGCACCTGTTTCCATAGAAACTAGGACAAATGCTTGTTCAGATAACTGTATAATATTTTAATGTAAAAAAAAAAGTAGAGTTAATTTAAATATTATAATGTTCCTGCTGTATTTGTTCCTTCATTAAATACTTCAGAATTCATTGTGTCAGTTCAGTGTAGGAGTGAGTTTGCATTTTCTATTAATTTTCACGTTAAGGAGGAGGGCACCAATGGGATTGTGTAAGTCTGTACAGTGTTGTCAGACTAACAGGTTTACCCTTTATATTTCTGGCATTTGTGACAGTGCTTCAGCCTCTCCTGTTGTTCGTAGCGTGTGTCTGCAAGGTGATGACAGTCGGTGCTAACAGGGAACGCTGATGCTCCCTGGCTGTTATGAACTCCTGAAATGTGGTGCAGCACCTTGCTATAAGGAGGAGAAGGGACCCTTTGTCACTGGTCAGATCTGCTATAACATTGGCTGGGCTCCCCAGGCTGCCACCTGTCATGGTCCTCATCTGAGGCCAGCTGCATGAGACTCTTCATCTTTGTAAGAGTCCGCATTTGTTCATTTTCATAAAACTGTTCAACTGAACGGACACTAATAGGATATGTCTTGGTTATGGATCCATTTCAATTCTGTGCCTAGCTTTACACTGATTCTCTTGTTTTATTAAAACTGGTTTATCAAAATTTGGTTTATCAAAATTCTGGGGATTTAGGTCGCTGTTCCAAATAAACAGAAAGACGCAAATTTCTTTTCAAGCCCTCCAGAGATACTGATAGTTACTGCCATTTTATAGAGACGCCAAAGCCAGGAGAATACCGCGAACCTGGCAGCTATAGTGCTGGTCCCAAGCCAAGCAGTAAAACTTACTACCATTTTAAAAGTCTGTGTTAAGTATATTCAAGCACTAGTCATTAACAACACATTGTGTTTCAATGTTAATAGTCATTACAGCCGCGCAGTGAGCGCAGAAGCCCAGCAATTAGCTGTGCTGCTGGCTACTGTTTGGAAAGTCTGAGAAGTCCTAATTTTCAGTTAGATCATTTAGGGTAGTCATTGTCTGAGGACATTTGATTCTTGTAATGAATGGTCTACACAAGATTAGTGCAGTATCTTCCTTCTGGGTCATCTTTTTGTATTAACTATTTTATATCAAAAATTCTCTTTTCTAAGAGTTAAATGGACTCAGCTATATGGGAAGTTGCCATTGATGAAAAGATAGTAGATAGTGGGATCCCAATAACTGTTTAGTTATATATATAAAATATAGTCATACATATAGACATATATTGGTCTGTTGCTAGTTCTTATTCCTTCTGCGAAAGGATAGCATATTTATAAAAAGTTTATCACTGCTGGACCTAACATGTGACTGCAAATATCAAATTAAATATGAAGAAAAGTTATTTCTCTCTTATTTGACTGCTAACAGCAGATGCTTAATAGTGTGTATAAATGTAATGCTATATATCATATAAAACAACATAGTAGTTTTTCAACTTCAGAAATAATATATGTTAATGAATATTTGTCTAATAATAGCAAGTGATTGTCTCTACAGATATCACAGTATAGGGGAACTCTTCCTTTTTTAAAAAGAAGATTCATCTTTCTCTCTGCTCTGAAAATCCCTGAGCTCTGAATACAACTGACATAGAGGAGAGCCAAACAATTCCATTTCTTGTTTATTAATTTTGCTTTTGTGATGTCTTTTACTGGATAAAGCTTTCCTTTTATGATGAATGAAAGCCCATTCCTTTATTCTTGCTCACACACAAAAGCAGTGTGAGTTTCCTTGGAATGGCTGTTTGGTGTTTCAATCTTGTCCTTATAATAAGTCCTGAAATTACAATTATACATTTGTGTCCTTTCCTTTGTTTTCACTATTTCTTCCTTATACAACTTGTATGTAACTCAGTTTTCACTTCACAAATTCACATACAGTACAGAACTATCACTTTTGACATGCGCCAATGTTTTTTACAATCTAGTATTTAATAGCAATAGTGCTATTGCTCAATTGTTCCTCAGAGTAAGTCAGAAAATATTTATAAAATTTAATAATGTATTAATAATGTATAATAGCATATTTTGCCTAGTCTCCAGACTCCACTTTATTAAAACCATTCAGCAACACTGACAAGGCGGCAACAAGCTTCTGAGTTCATTTTTAGGAGAAAATGATTCACAAACAGGATAGTGACAGGCTTTTATGATTACAGATTTCACACATTCTTTTCCTTCAAAAGAGCTTATATAGATTGATAGATCTACAAAGAAAGAAATGAAAAAAATGAAAGGAAGAGATATAAATAGACTTTTTCATTAGGATGAATGATGGAAGGTATTAACCCCACTAGAGCAGTGTGCCTTTTACATGTCTTCTTCTTTATTCCTTTTGACCTGTTATCATCTTCCTTCTAAGCAAAAGTTAACTACAGTCTGAAATGTAAGTAAGGTGAGCAATAGCTGGAAATAAATGTTTCCTCAAGCATTATTACTGTTCAGAAAAGTGTCCATCAGTCGAAATGCCAGCCTCAAAATCCATTTAAGCATGGCACAGAGGCTAAACAGGCAATTATTATTAATTTTTAAGTCTGCCTGACAGGTTTCAGACCAAGAACTGGGATTAACTTGATGCACTGATTATTGCAGAATATATTTAATTAGGGAAACTTTGACTCTCAGATGGCTGAGGACTTATTCTGTGCAAACCACTGCAACACTATTATAGAACAGTTGCATTTGCCTATAAAAAGAATCTGCTATATCATATTAAAATGCACATACTTTATCTTTCATTGTAGATTCTTCAACTTTTATCCTAATATAATCACTGTCTACTTTTAACCTAACTATTCTGAAGCAGCACTGTACTTCTGTCTTAAATAAAGTTTAGTTCATTATGTTGCAAGTTAACAAAGTGAGTTTTTCCAGAGTAAGTCCTATTCTTCCCAGCTAATTACTAAACCAAATCATTTCCCCGCTGTGCCTTATATGAACGTTTCTTCATTTAAAACATATCTGCGGAATGGATATAAATGGTAGAACATTGTAACATACTTATCCATAAACACCAGGACACTAAGGCATAAACAGAGATTAAGAAACAAATTAGCACAAAGTGAGACACTAAAGGGCTATTTAGTTGCTTTTGACTGACTTCAAGAGCTTACATAAAAAAAAAAGGGAACAAATGAGAAATTATTTCACTCTCCTGGTTGTAAAAACTGCTGGGTGTATCCATTCTGCTTTTTGCTCCCCTTCCAGCACCCTGCTCTGGCTCCTTGTGCCACATGATCCTCAGGTAACTAAAAAAATCTATTCCTGCAGGAATCTGGAAGATTATATATAAAAGTACAAATGAAAATGCTAAAGTGGTCCGATCATAATGAAGACTACAGATCTGAATTAGACAGTACTTTTCGAGACGAGTAAAATGGTTTTCACACAAAAATAACAAAATACTATACTCAAGCTTGCCATTGGTAGCTGGTGAAGACAAGTAGAAACTAGATGCAGATATCTGGCACAGAGAATGAGCACTGGGTTGATTTTGGGTACTGGATCGCCCTAGCACTTGGTGTATTTCATTGTTAGGAAATATGTCAGTTGTTCTCCATTCACTGTGATTTAAATTTCCATCGGTGCCATACACCATGAAACTCTCAAAAGATGGTAAGGTTGGCAAGCAGTCAGAGGAAAGTGGCTAGGGCCTTGGATGTCAGAGAGACCTTGCCCTGAGTCTTTTGAAGTACACACATTTTCTAAGTGAATAAGGCCTTTAACTTGACAATAATCCTCTGCAAGAGCTTGAAGATAAACTGCGTGTACTCTTTAGCAGCTGACTATTTGTCAAGAATGTGTTATACTCTTTTGTGGGATTGCTCTAGTTCTTTCACACACCCCTAAAATACTGATGTGTGAAGGATTATCCATTAAGGATTAAACAAATGCAACAATAATATAGACACACTGATATAAAAAGTAAAGAGTCTGACTTCCTAAGTACACACATATGTGTCTGCACATGCATGTGTGTGTACACACATTATTATTCTGCTAATTAAACATAGTGAAATCTTTGTCTTCCTAATCAATCCAGTCTTCCCAGTCATTTAATGATGTCCCAGTGCTCCATGAATTTTGTTGGCAATTGCCTCATGAATTAAGTTTCCAGGTGTCAATATGAAGCCTTAACTCATCAGAGCCATGTGAAAAGGACAGTTGCCTCTTGATTTCACTAACAAAAGACCCTGTTATACATCTCAAACTAGACTGCTGTTTGCTTCCACCCTATCCTTTGCTGTTACCCTGTGTCACCAGTTTCTGACTGATCAGTGATTCCTAGCTTTCTATGAAAATGTGTTCAGACTTTTCCTCCACCTTAACACCTGCATTTCAGGTTGCTCCTCCAATTGCCTGGAAAACAGAAGACTGAGAGGTGATCTCATCAATGTATACAGGTATCTGAAGGGAGGGTGTCGAGAGGATGGGGCCAGACTCTTCTCCGTGGTGCTCAGTGACAGGGCAAGAGGCAACAGGCACAAACTGAAGCACAGGGAGTTCTGCCTGAACGTGAGGAAAAGCTTCTTGACTGTGAGGGTGACTGAGCACTGGAACAGGTTGCCCAGAGAGGTCGTGGAGTCTCCTTCGCTGGAGATATTCAAAACCTGTCTGGTTGTGATCCTGGGAAATATGCTCTATAGAGGACCCTGCTTGAGCAGAGAGGTTGGACTCGATGATCTCCGGAGGTCCCTTCCAACCTCAACCGTCCTGTGATTCTGTAGTTGTTCATGTTTTTCATGTACTGCACCAGTTTTCACCCAGGTTTCTTGGATTGTTTCTTACTATGTTAAAAAAAACTTAAGACTCCTTCCCTCTCAATATTATCTGAGAATTTCTTTGATATATTTTCTTCCTAACAGAAGCCTAAATTAAAATGTTAAAACAGATCTGACAGTAATGTCTGTTGCATTACGATGGAGAGCTAAATATAGTATAGTTTGCAACAATGGAAAAAAATATTTTGTTAATGGTTCTTCACACTGCTTTCAATCAAAAAGTCTGTTTTTCTATCACAACCTGAATTACTTGAATTATGTTTTCAATAATATTTTCAAGATATTACCAAATGTTTTCCTCAGATCTGAATTAATTTCATTTCTTTCCTTTCATTTCACCCACTAGTGCTAATTCGATGAAGAAACAAACCACCATGTTAAGCTATATGTTAAGGTTGGACTAGATGATCTCCAGAGGTCCCTTCCAACCTAAACCATTTTGTGATTCTGTGATTCTGTGATATATGAATAAATCTTTATTAATAAATATTTGGTTCCATATTATTTATCCTATAGCTGCAAAAGGCATCTTTTTCTTGGTATTTGTTCCATTTCCCCCCCGCCCTGGAATAGATACACTACTTAACTACGTATGTATGAGAGGAAGTAATTAACATGATCACCCATTCTCCCTTTTTTTAAACAAACTTACTTTCACATTTGCTCCCCTTTCCTCAGCCAGTATCATTCTAATCAAAGTTCTGCTTACAATTCCCTATGGTGATCATGTGGGTATGGTGAGACTGTTAGATAGCCATCACAATATCTTTGCCCGCAGCATCCTAGCTAAACTTTCAACACATTTCGGTTTTTCAGATGCACACTTGAGGACTTTTTTGAAATAAATACTTTGTTGAAGGTATTCACACTTTCAAACTTTTCAAAAATGGAAATATATATATATAAAGTTTTGTTGATAAGGCAGTTTGAGAACACGGGATCAGTAATTCAGACACACAGTCTAGTTAATTGTAAGTGTTGAACATATTTATCTAACTGTGACATCTAAATGTCTGACACTGCAGATGGTTAGACTTTATTGTTGCTAAAATGGTCATTTTAAAAGGCAGAGTGTTTGATTCAAATTTAAATGTACATACATAACAATTTACATGTATGCACCATGCTTTTGAGCAGTATGACTCTGACTCATGCAAGCAGTTCCCAGATCCCTATCAACAAGTGTAATAAGTATAATCCTGACACTTGTAGTACCTAAATAAGCAGGCATTTGAAAAAAGTTAGTTGTGTACATGAATGCCACATCCTTCAGTTTTTCAAATTTTGTTCTTCTTCTTGGTAGTTAGTGCAAGACTAAGTCTCACCCCAGATAATGTGGCTCCAGAGATGCATAGGTGAGTATCAGTACTTACAGCTGTCCTCTTCCTCCATGAAAATACTGATCACGTAACAGGCATACACAAATCCAATCAACTGCATGAAAGAAGAGGAAAAGCAATCATTAGAATACTTCGGACACTTATTAAGCTTCTGCTACAACGCCATATAAATACAGGTATCACAACTGTATTTAGAAAAGATTTGCTTCCATTTCCTGAATTATATGAAAATTTCAGTGCATATAATCACGAAAGGCTAAACTAAACAGATTCTCCTTTGCTCATGTTGCGTCATATTCTAAAATCTTTTCCTCTTGCCCAGCCCTACTGAGAACATGCATAGTATTTTGAGCAATACTGTTTGAAGACAGCTTGATATTCAGCTATTATTTGCGCTCCTTTGTTTAGGACTTCTTGTGTTCACATGATTTTATCCACATGAAGGCTAGCCCCCTAAGCACCTAATTTACTTAGTATTAAAAAGTTAAAATATTTACTGACTGCTAAGGAATTAAGTCACAGTCAAGTTATTACAGAATTCACAAGAGTACATAAAGTGTCTCTGTGAAAAAACTATATGGCGAAAGTTTAATTTGATATATAAAATGTCATGATGCAGCTAAACTGTAAAGCATGTTATGATTCATCAGCATCAGGAAACACCTTATCAGCAAGACCTACCAGTAAATGACATTCACTATGAAAGAAATGAACAGACTCATTTCCCCAAAGGACAACACCAGAAAAATCATGATACTATTTTAACAGCACCTCCCAGAAAAAGATCCTCCTCAATCTGTTTCTGTGTTGCTTGTGCCACTGAGAGGAAGGGATTAAGATTCTCTGGAAAGGGGAATAGAAATTTTACTCGATCATTTTTCAGGAAGATAAAACGTTTCCTTTTGACTGTCACCAAGAAGGAGAAAATTCCACCGGGCAAGGAAAATCTATTAAACCGCACTGCCTAGACATATCCGTGCTTGCGAAAATGCTGTTTGTGCAGCTATACTCAGTTCATGCTCTCTGAAAGCATTGAAAAGATTGTTCATGAGAGATTTCTAAAATAACCCAGAGATTAGTTTTCTTTAAAAAATCCTTTTGGCTAGATTGATTCAAAAAATCTAATTAAAATAGTTCTTTTAACTGTGTCATGGATCAGCCATCTGAGAAAGAGGTGATTTAATAGTATCTAGACAGGTGTAAGCTCCTTTGGAGGCACCGAAATCATTCCAGCCTGCTTTCTGGCTGGGCTGTGCCAGGAGCTTTACAGGCAGCTAGTTCCAAGAGCCTCTCGACAGACAAAAAGCTTGTCTACACAAGGGAATTCAGGGAAGTTAAGATGAATTAACTAAAGCTGTAAAATCAATGCACGTAAGATAAAGTATATTAAATCCTTGTGTGTCCTTTTGCATTCAGAAATAAAGTGGCTTTAGTTCACTGTAGCTTAATCCTCCTCCAAGGGATTAATCTTCCCTATGCAGAATTAAGCTACAGTACGCTAAAACCAGGTTAGTTGTAAATGAGTGCTGTCACACTGCTGTAGCACTGCCCTGTCACAGCTTCCTCTCTTGGCTATTCTCCACACTGGTGTTTTCAGATAAAAAAAAAAAAAAGAATGAAAGAAAAAAAAAAAGAAAAAAAGTGAGCTTGTGAGTTTAATCTAACTTTCCCATTGCTTTGAGGTGGCTGCGCTATTGGCAACTTCCTTGGCTTTTCCTTTTGTCAAATAGCATCACTTAGTCTTTTTCAGGTGGATATAACATCATTGTACTGATACTCTGACCTAGCTAAATGCAAACCAGCTCTGAAACAGGCACTGAATAAACACAGTTAGGACAGAGCCGTGCTTGGGTTAATAACTGCTGCTAAGCAGCAGAGCTTGCTGGCATATGCACAGGGTCATGGTAACTGGTGCTAGGGGATACCTAGAGCTGTGCCATGGCCAACTGGCTCCGCGCACATTCACACTTAACTGCAAAAGACTACGTAAGGATGCAAGAGGAGGCCAGCCTCCTGCTACTAACGAAAACAGGATCTTGTGGGTCTGCTGCCTGGGGCCTCCAGGACCAGTGCTGGCTTACAGACTCCTTGACAGGTTAAACACGCTCTTTTCCTAAACTTCATGGTTTAGAGTGTCTTTCCCACGTGGCAACTGAAGCAATATAATAAAAAAGGCTTTCAAGGGATCAAAAGATCAGTCCTCCTTGAGGTATATTATGTGTGCCCCCTTAACATGTACACACACACATAGATTAAATTATTATTGCACTAAGTACTATACAAATACCAGAAAATAGATGGCTTCTCTAGAGCGAATGTTAACTATTCATTTATACTATTTTACCATTGTGCATTGTGTTATTTGATCATGTAAGTCATGTGGGATTTTTTATTCTCCCTAAATATGTGACTGGACTATTTTGAAGACTGAAACTGTTGAGTAAATAATAAATATATGAATAGATTTGTTTTGTAGTACAGTTTTCCAGGGAAAAACCTATAAGCATTTTCACAGATTAATTGTGGCTATCCAGATGTCAAAAAACAATATGATGAAACAGCAGCAGTTCTACATGGACCTGTCCTAGTAGACTAACGGTAGTCTCTCTGACTTTTTCACTTTTTGATCGGGTTACTGCAATGCTATTCATATGGTACAACACTTTAAGACCATAGATCACAATTAAATAGATATCACTCCTCTTAAGAGAGTGGGTGTGAAAGGAACTGTAAATGCCACCAGCGTCCTAGCAGCAGTGCCCAGCAGCTTAGCACTGCAACTTGCCATGTGCCCTAAAGGGGGTTTCCTGTTAACGAGTGAAACGTTGTTAGAAGCACGGGTTTTTTTGTGCTACGTAACGTGTCCTGGTGTCACTCATGATGTAGGCTTCAACCTTAGCAGCTCTGCCCCACCATTCCCATGAAAATATGGGACTATAGTCCCATACAGAATGTGACTATAGAAAAGGCCAGATTTTCCTTTGTGACAAATAGGGAAGTGCAGATCACCCTTTGCTGTCTGACCACTCCATGGCCTAGGCTAGATGAGGCTCATGCTTGGGTGTCCAACTCTACTTTTTTGCAATAAATCCCAGACGTACTGAGCTTTAGAATGCTCTGAAAACATTGCCTCTTCTTCCTGACATAGCAAAAGAATGATGGTACAGACTGAGCACTGGAGGTAGGTGTGACAGTTACATGTTGGGAAAAATGCTCAGCCATTTAGAATTATTTACCATTTTCCAGTTCTATATTTTGTGATTTTTTTTCTTATTAACATTCTGCATTAAATTAACTTTACTTTTATAATTGCAGTCTCTTCTTTCTTTTTTCTCTTCCCCTACCTGTGAGCATGTGTGCTCCATAAATATGCATTTCATATAAAATATCTATCCATGAGTGCTTCTGGCAAGTTTCTCTCGCATGTCGCATATGCCATGCCATCTCACATGATGGATAAAGATGACGTGTTAGCTGAAAATTTATAAGCAGAGTAAAGTGCTTTTTGGGGTCAGTTTTACAGGTTTGATAACGACCTGCATGGGAACACACACACAGTATTTCCACAGTATGGTTTCTATTCATTAAGGAGGTGCATAATGCTCACAGTTAGCGAGAATGTTAACTTGATTCCACCAAATCCCATCCCCCAGCACAGAAAGAGATTTCCACTCCAATATGCAATAATTTACTTGACACAATGAGGAAAAATGACAGGGAAAAATAATCTAAAATAAGAGAACTTCTCTCCAAGAAATATGGGGCTTGGCAAGCCTGATTTTTTTTTAACAGTCATAACAGCTTACATCTCATTCTTTCAGTAGATCTTTTCCCACTCACTTTAGTGTTTGGCACATGCTTAGTTGCAATGCCTTTGTCTCATCTATGACATTCTTTTTTCAAACTCAGCAGCCTCTCTCTGCTTCTCAGTATTTCTTTATAATTCTCAGCACTTGTAGATAAACATTCTTCAATCAGGTAGAAATCACAGCTACATGTCATGTTTATGGCAGACACTTATTTAAAACATCCCATTTCTCCCTGGATTGATTATTTATTAAAAGCTGCAAAAATAAAAATATATACTTGCCTAGTCTCAATTATGCAGTCTTTTGTGGGGAAAAGGGAAGATAAGGTATCTAATCATACTGGAAAGCTTCATAACTCCCCTTCCTCTAAGAATATCTTTCTGTGATTAAATGGGAGAATGCACAGTTCTAAAAGAATAAAGCAACAAAGAGGAAAAGAGCTCTTTAACATCTATTGTCAGGTATAGCTGGTCACTGGTGGACAGTAATGCTTAGCTTGTGGCTAACTTACCAGCAATTACAGTCGGGTAATGGTTAACTACAGTACAATTAACAGGAAGCGATAAAGTGGGAATACATTCTTCTGCAAATTGGACCTGTCTCCAGATCTTTTGTTTAAAGGTCTGGTGGTTACAGCCACCACAGTGTGAACAATTTTATAAATGAATTAATTAAAACCTCTTCTTTTGCTTTATTGATGGACACACTAATAAAATATTTATTTCAACAAATTACTTTTGCTATCTTGATTAACCCAGATGCTGTTTAATTAATAATGTTATGCTCATGTGAACCCATGTAGCCATCATATTAATTGCCAATTTGCAATGAGCTGACTGATGTGTACTGCCTGATTTCTTGATATTGGAAAGGTTGGCTGTTGACCTGGCACCAAGTGATAGACTGAAACCTGTTGTTCCTTGATAACTAAAGAAAATATGAGGCAAATGACCTGGAGGATATTTATTTTGCTCATCTTGGTTTTCAGTAAGCGTTCAGAGTGACTACTGAGCTGGTTGGAACGGGATGTCCAGGACATCAAAGGTCTCTAGCACCTAATGGGGCAGATGGGAACCTACGGCTTGATCCAGAGAAGAATTCACATGCCAAAGTGGGCTTATCTTTACACTGTTGAGTTTCAAGACATAAAAGCCTTCTGGGGTCCCTCCACTGTCCATGTGACTGCTTGTCTTGGCTGCAGAGTCCGGTTTACTAGACTGGACTCAGAAGACACTTCTCAGTGCTATTCTGAAGAAAATGAGGTGGGAGCAGCAGTACAGTACACATCCTGATCTGGGGTGAATAAATAATATAAAAAAAGCTCAAATATTTGTTACAAGAAGAACTACACTCCCCTTTCAGGAGAGGTTCTGATTAATCTTTCTTTGCACAGTGAAAGGAAAGTGAAACAGACTTAGCCAAGAAAATGGAATAAACCTCCGAAGCATCAAACATTGGCCATGGCTGGACACAAGATACCGTTCTTTCCTGGGGAACCATCAGTGTTTTGGCACCAGAAGTCTTGTTTCTTAGATAAATAGCTGATAAACATTGCTCACATTCGTCAAATCATACTGATTAGCCGGCTCAGGGTTTGGGAAACCATTGTCACCTAGATCACATTGGTAGGGACTTTGATGTGGGCTGTACAAAGGGAATTCTTATTAGTGGAACATGGGTACATTTATAGGAAGTTATTATCAAGACTTGTTGCATAATCTATTTACTGCTGATAGCCTCAGGTAGAAGTGAAATTTTAGGCTCTGTTATTTTCTCCCTATGCAGAAAGAATAATCCCTAGAGGACATAAATGCTTTAGACTAACTAAAATCTCTAGGCTTAAGATACGGACATCTGCATGAAATATTAATGCCTACTTTAATAGAAGTGAAATTAGATTATATAATTGTCTATCATTAAATGGTAAGAAACTATGAAAACATACAAGAAATTAAAAACACTAATCATCTGAGCAAATATATGCTCTGCCATATGATTGCTTTATAAATGAATACTGCTCTAATATACCCTATTGAAAAAAGAACCAATCTGAGTACAAAATATATATTTACCTGCAAATTAATGTATTTTAATAGTTACTTGTTAATGTGGATTAACTTTTCCTAAATAAATGCAAAATAAATTAAAAATAATTATTTAAATCAAGGTTATCGTCTGCAGACTGAAATTTTTTTGCTTAAAATCGTTAATGTAAATCATTTTGATTTAAATCAGTCTGCTTGGCTTTATCATCATCAGCTGTGGCCTTAAAATTCATTCTAATTCTATACGATTGCTCTCCTATCTGCTTCATATACTGTAATTCAGCTGATTCAAAGGAGTGAACACTAGGTATTTAAGATTACACAAAACAGTGTCCTAGACTATTAGCTTAATCTTCAAAGTCAGGTGTACAATAGCACACTTATTACTGTTAAACTACTACATAGAGTTTTGTAGATATCATTACAAGAACATAGGACTGTCCAAATAAACTAAATAAACTCTCAGCAGGCCTGGCTATATTAAAGGTAGACTTGCAAGATTCCTAACATCAAAAGCATATAACTGACTGTGCTTTACATTCTTGTACAGCTCCAGTCCACCCAGTTTGCAATCTTGTTGAATATGGGTTTTCCTTGACTCCTTTTTTTGCTTATGATAGCTGAAGAATATTTATTTCCCATCTATATATGTGATACTTGAGAAGTGTAACCTGGAAAACATAATTCTTGTTTTCTGTAAGAAACATGGCTTGAAAATTGTACGAAAAAAATGAAAAGATTTCCCTGTGAACAGTTATGTCAGAGTATACCTCAGGGAAAAAAAGAACAACAGAAAGCAACTCACAGATAAAACCTAAGCCAACATATTAACTCATGTTAGAAAATGTTCTATGATATAATGAACTGCATAGTAAGATGTAATCTCTATATTTACTAGGCTGCTCTTATTTGCCTCCCTTGAGGAACATTCAGATAGGATTTTCAGGTGCTATAGACACAGAAATATACTTCAAAAGTAAGTTCCATCACCTTAAAGACTTGCATCAGCTTAGATCTTACACTAATTAAATCACATAAAAATAGGTTTGCATAATAACCAATATCTAATTTAAAATCACAGGAGTGTAAGTGTAGAAATTCATATGAGGTAGCATGGTTGAGCATAGATTGTCTGAAAACTTTTATTCTAACCTAGTTTGCACTGGAATTTAGAAAAGCGGAGCATACTACTTCTCCCTGTGGATGTCAATTCCAAATTATTTTTGAAGATTTAAACATAGTTCAATTTTCTTTTCCTATTAACAGTTTTAAAATATAGACAAGGAAAATTACAAAGAAAAAATTATTTGTATATAATTTTGAATATGTAAGTATATACTTGATCTTTTTAAATCTTATTTTCATTAGAAGACTACAGATGATAAATGTCTGTTTATTCTTGGCGGAAAAAATGTATGTAAGTCTTTGGAAAACAAAGAAAAGACAAAATAGTTAAACAAAAACATACAATATGATAAGTTTTGAGTCCTGAAAATAAAAAATGAATAAAATCACTTCTGCATCCCCTAGAGACTATGCTAGTTTTTTTATTTTAGGTGTTCATTGAAATGCTGCTGTTATTAACAGTAGTATATCACACAACAGATAGGTAAAGATAAGAAACTCCTTCTACATTATCATTCTGATTCTTCTAATCAATTTACATCTGATAGGATATTTATCCGATGATCTGCCATGTGTACTTTTACTTGTATATGAAGCTGCCATATTCAAAACTTAGAACAAATGATGCTGTTTTGAAGCACAATCGGAGCTGGTTTTGCTCTTTGGAAGAAACCATATTATCATCAAAAACGTGGCTGGATTTAATGTGCTTGGCAGGTAACACAGCAGCCTCTTCACTCAGCTGTAACATCTAAAATTGTGCAAAACAGATTATTCTACTGTTGTAACACAGATAATTTTGAAAAAAACTCTTGTATGATAGTTTGTTTTCTTTTATGGCCATCCTTCCTATTGTAGTTTTTCTCAGTATGAATGATATTGTTTAATTCCTTCAAGCTGCTACCCAGGTGTGCAATTGGAAGTACACACACACACACACACACGCGCGCCTATAATGCTTTGTGAAGTGGCCTGCTGTGAGACATGAGAAGCAAGACTATAATAAAAAGCAGAAATGTTATCAGTTTGCTCAGGTATTCCCAGTTAAAACGTGTATTGAAAGGCTTTTGTGCTGGATTCCCACTGGGCAGAAAAGCTGTCAAGTATTGCAGTGAAGCCCTGCTTTCTATCAGGCTGCACTGCCTAATGAATTTCAGAAGCTGCTTCTCCAGTCATATTTGACCTGGTGGGATCACTTATACCGCCTCTCCCTGGCACAATTTACACACTTGCAGTTTATGGTTCCCTTATGTGAGTTGTGGCTTCCTGCCCTATTCTCTCCTGTTCCCTACCAAAGGCTCTCACTTGATACTGCGTCCCACTGTGCCCCTGAGCTTTATCTTTATCTGAGTCTGCTTCTGGACACTGAAGCCTAGAGTGCACCCAAAATCCATACTTCTTTTCCAAGGGGCCTAAACTCAGGCTGAAATCAGACAGCTTACAAATACCATCTCACTTCCGCAACCAAGCAACACTGGAACCATTCCAGAAAGGATTTTGTCTCCAAATATCCATACAAAAACATATTTGAGCATCCCTATGTGGCTGGTAGGCATGCCCTCATGTGTTGGTCCTATCAACAGCAGCTGCTGAATTGCCCTGGAGTCAACTTTCGGGGTGTCTCAGCAAACAGGAGGCAAATGCAGCAAGAGAGTCCACCTCTGGTAGGAGCAATTGCAAAAGGAGCCAAAGCAGAAACTGCTGCCCTGAGAATATGTCTTGACTATAGACAGGTATTACCCGAAGCATACCTTTGCAGTCCTTCACTCTGGATCACCTAGACTGAGTGTTTGGCTACAGTATGTAGAGATCCTTTTTTGGAAAACATATCCTGGTTTCTTCCTAGGACATAGGAGACGGTTCTTCTTCTGGTCTTCTCCTGGCATGCAGCCAGAACCTGAAGTGCACTTGCTTGAAGGAAAGGAAGGCATGCAAAGAGAAAACAGGCCAACTCCTCCTCCTAGCATCCAGGAGAGGCAGGTCTTTTCCAAGAAGGCTCCTCACTGTGTGCCCTTGGAGGAAACCTTAACATAAACAGGAGGCATGAGGAAAACAGGAAACTTTGGACATTTAGAGGACTTTTCTAGGGTTTTTCTGCCTCCAATTGCCTGGCTGCTTGCTCCAGTTCTCTTCCTTATCTTCCTTGCAGGTGCAAGCAGTTTTAAGCCAACTAAATCATGGGGTACTGCAAAGAATAATTGAATAAATATTTGGGAGGTTAAACTTTATGGCACTCTTTACCCTACTGTTATAGTTCCCTAATATTGTGAGCAGTAGGAAAGCTAGCTCATTCAAAGGAAACTCAGGTAGGTCTATTTTATAGATCACTCTCAGAGTTCTTTGTAACATCAACAGTTATAAAGGCTAATTTTCATTAAAAAGAAAACAGAGGACAGACTGTATGGCTCCTGTAGTAAGTGAGATGTTAAAAATAGCAATAATTCAGTGTGAAAATACAAGAATAAACATGATGGTAGAAAGGGGAACATTTTGTCCCATATGATCCAATAAATGATCCATAAATGATCCGATTGATATAACGTATTTGGAGTTCCAAAAAGTTGTTGACCAGATCCCTAACCAGAGATTCTTAAGAACTATACACTGTCGTGTAGTTGCTGATCAGCTCCTATACTGTTCATATGCTAGTATGCTGATCAGCTCCTATACTGTTCATATGCTAGTATATTTTGGCCACTTACTAATCTATATGATTAACAGGTTAATCCCCTCTATCCCATAATGTATAATGACAGAAATTACCTGTAGTGCCCTGTAAGGAACTGTGCTCAGCCCTACGCATTTCAAAGCACTCATGAATGATCTAGAAACTGAGGTGAGGAAGTCAATTAACTTTGATGATAATGCAAAAATATTTAGGGCATTAAAAATGAAAGTTGACTGTGACCTTTTGCAAATGAATCTCATGACATCGAGTGACTGGATGATAAAGTTAGAGTTGAAAGTCGATGTCAAGAAATGCAAAGAAGTAACGCACATGGGGACAAACAACCATAACTACACATATACAGTAACAGGCTCTAAATTTGTTATTACCTCTTAGAGACCTGGTGAATAGCTCATTGCAAACATCAGCTCAGAGCTCAGGGGCAGTCAGAAAGGAGGATCAAGTAGTAGGAGAGCAATAGAAAAGAAAGTAGAATACATCATTATGCCCCTGTATAAATCCCTTGTACCAAGCATCTTCAGTGCTATTTACAATTCTTGTTCTTACTTATCTCAGAAAGTAAGCAGCTGAATCAGAAAAAGTACACAGAAAGGTGTCATAGATAATCAAAGATGTGGACAGCTTTAGAATAAGGAGAGATTGAACAAATTCACCCTTTACACAGGAAAGGAAACAACTGATGTCAGAAAAATAAACAAACCTTAAACGGCTTGGAAAGATGAATACAAAATAATTACTCCACTTCTCATGGTATAAGAACAATGGTACAAAAGGTATCAAATCACAGACTAAAGGGAGTGCTTTTCAACATAGGCTGAAAGAAGTACATTTTCCACACAAATCATAATTAAACTGTGAACTCAATGCTACAGGATGATGGAGAGGTGAGAAGTATACATGGGTCAAAAGCCAGTTAGACGCATTTGGGGAAAAATGTTCATCAAAGGCTTTGAAAAACAAGTTTGCAGCTACAACAGACTTGTCCCAGGAATTCTGTATGCATTTAGTATTTCCAGGGGCTGTTAAGTGCCCACAATTCCCACATTAAACACACCGATTTATTAGTATTTGTATTTGCTAAATTCAGCAGCGAGTCACATAACTGGAAAGAGTAGAAGGATGGAACTCTGACTTCCATTTTTGGGAAGAGATGATAAAATTACCTCTAGGTTTAATGCATGTACTATAATTTCAACACAATACTTGTTGAATTGAAAGGTATTAGCTGAATTTTGGCCCCATCCACGTTTTGAAATTTTTATGAAATGACCCAGTTAGGTGTGTTAGTTATTCTAGATGAAATAGAAGACAAAATATTAGGTAGTTACAGATAAAATATTGACAACAGATATGAGTGATGTCTCTGATATCATGCCAGTTTACTACGTTTGCTTTCAGCAGTTCATAATCCAGGATTTCCTTGTGGCTTTATTCATTGTGAGGAACAGGGACTACAATCTGGACTGGGGCCAGGAAAACTTGTATTGTTTAGTTATGAGTAAATAGGCTATAAAAAAAAGGTCAAAATTCTTTATGGATTTGGTTCTAAAGTCATTAAAAAGGAACAAACTCACACTAGTCCATCGATCTTTGTTAGTAAATAATTGTTAATACTTAAGAATTTAAATGACCAGGAAAAAAAACACTACTTCTGCTAACTGTAGGACTCATATTCATTACCTTGTCCCATACTCTGACATCAGCCTTCCAAGTAACACCATACCTGTGACCCTTTTGTATTTTTCAAGTTTTTGGAAAATTAATTCATCCATAGTCAATGTAGCAGCTATGCTGAAATCAAAAGTTATGCATAGGAGCAAATTTCCTCTTTGACCAAAGGATTAAAGATTGTGTGCATTGTGAGAGAACTGATCTCTGTGCATTATCCAGAATATCATCTGCTTAGTCTTGAAAATTTACCTGAGGAAAATATCCTCAAATGCAGATACTTAGAAGAAAACTGTTCTTTTATTATCTCATTTATTTTCTCATAGATTGGTGTGCAGAGTTCAGTCCTCTTCTTTTCTTCATATAGGTTCTCCAGGAAAAAAACAATTGAAGATTTAGGTAAGCAAACTTGGTAAGTTTGCTAAAACCTCAAATATGTCCTCTTCATTAGTTATAGTTCTATTGCCTGGTTAGAGATATTCGCAGTCATGTGATTTCAGGTTCAGTAGGGCTCACTCTTTCTAATTTTTTCTCTATTTTGCTTAGGGATACGGATTATACTTTACATGTGTGCACACGAAAATGTTTGTGGTTACAAATTGACAGTCCCTCAAATCCCCAGAATTAAACACCAAAGACTCTCTCTAACTTATATGTGCATTAAATATTTAGAGTTCAAAATAATTATACCTCGAAACACCAATTAAGTTGAACTTGAACACTATCTCTTTTAATCTAGTAGAAAGATTCTATGCTATTACACAGAACAGTAAACCAAAAATATTTGGTAAAAATTAGATTTAAGAGAGAAATGGTAAAATAGGTTCACTGTGACAGAGCCAAGGGACTTCTCTGCAGTGGGAAATCCCTAGCAGACAGAGCTCAATAGTCAAAGTACCAATAGTTAAGTTTTACCTAACTGCAACCTATGGCTCTTCATGTCTTTCACATGCTTAGGCTAAGACTGTATTGATGGCTAGTATAGTCTTAACCAAAAAGGAAAATGTCTTTCTAAAGAAATATCAAGTAATTCTTTCCAACAGCAATACTCTAATTCAATCTGATTATCTAGGAGCATATTAGCTAGATGAAGTGAGAAACTTAACTCACTGGTTCATTGACTCGATCTTAATTGTAATCTTGATTTCATAATATATTCCATCTTTTCCATTGGCTAAATTGCAGTAAATTATCTTAACTATGTCCTTGTTTCAGTACATATTTGTTTGCTAAATGTTTTAACAAAATTCATAACAACTTTATAGAATAAACTGTCCTCTCAGATTGCAACACAAATCATGAACACAGCACAGTTAATAAAGACACTTACAAGCCACTTGGCTCCCTGTTCAAAGTGATACCTTAACAGAAATATTCCAGAATGGATTAACAATGCATTAAAGAAAATAGTGCAGTACAATTCCTCACATTAATCTGAAGAAAAATTATCATTTTCAGATATTCCTTTTAAGACAAATACAGCTAATGTATTTTATCTGGCGAAAAATTTTAAATATAAATGTTCAATAACTTTACCTTTAGATCTTTGATGTATTAATTTAAGGTAAGAAGAAATTGCATATCACACCTGATGACAGATTATAAATTATTATAAAATATAATGCTAAAATGTCATTACTCTCTTTTGTATTTGGAAATATTTCTGATTGATACTTTTAAAGATAGAAAATCAGTCATTACAAATAAGTATAAATAAGTTGACATAGTACTATAACATACAACTACTGTCTACAGAGCTATTATTCATTTTCAGGGAGTAGACAATTATTGTTCTATATAGAAAAGGAATATACACAGTTTTAGCACAGCGCTTGCGGAACCCTTATCTAGCTCTGATCAGTTTTGGACACCCAATGGAAACCTCATCATTGTTCATATTTTTTATAAACTTCTAATGTTCTCAGATAAATATTAGCATTTATTTTAAAACAACTGTCATTTTGGCTTCTGTATGATTTATTTTGGCTTCTATATGATTTTTCTAAAAATTTTTATCACTGTGAAAAAATAAAATTAAATATTCCTTAAATTTCTTTAGAGATAAGAATGGATACTAAGTAAATTGGATAATCTGTACGATCCCATTCATTTTCCTGCAGAAAATCCAATGAAAGGGATTAGCTTTCCTTTGGAAATAAATAATAAATACAAATGAACAGAAAGACATCTTGGATTATAGAAATTTTGAGCTATTAGAAATTAGGACTCTAGGAGAAGAATGAGAACAGTGAAACAGAGACAGTAAACATTCAGGAACCAGATTTCAAAGACCCAAGATAGCTAGTAACTTCTAGGAGTAAACAGATCTGTGAGAAAAAGCTGCTAAGAAAGCTGGCAGACTGGCTGAAAGAGAGCAAGTACAAACTTCTCTAACCAGAGGAAGAATAGAAAGAGATTGACTTGACTCAGTGATGGTCTCTTGGATGACCGCATACAGATTAGTAGAGACAAATATAGAACAAAAACAGAAGTGCGTAGGGAAAAATTCAGAAAGGTCACGGCACAAAATGAGACACAGCTAAGAAGAAGATAAAGCATAATAAAAAAATATGCAGTGACATAACACTAATAAAAATCGAGCTCAAGCAATGAGCTGTCACAGTCCTCAGTGATGTGACCCTGAGGCTGTAAGTACATGTGGCAGCAGTGATTATTTTCCAGAACAGCCAGGTCACCCATTAGCTTACCAGCACACAACAGCTACGCAAACAGCTGTTTCAGGTGGTGAGCAGCTGGGAATAAAGTTGGGCCTATGTCAAATAACATTGTCGTCAAGGGAATGAATATGGCCTTGAGATAGCTGCAGAATTAAATGTCTTTTCTTTTTATTTCTATCTTCAGTAGAAAGACTAAATGTGGTTAAGCAAAAAATGCAACTGAGGTATGATGGACTCAAGTGAGAATAAGGAAAGAACATGTTAGACATCACTTAAACAAATCAGAAACCTGAAGAAATTCTGATTTACTAGCTCTGATGAAATTTATCTCAAAGCATGTAAGGCCCTGGTTGAAGAAATCGGAAATATGTTTGAACACACTCATGAGAATTTGTATAAAACAGGAGAGTCTCAAGAAGATTAGAAAGCCAAACATTGTCCCTATCTTTAAACAGAGATAGGAAAAGGGAAGGGAAATAGGACCCATAGAATTATATTCCTAACTCTAACTAGAATGCAAAGTGATAACAAATAGCCAACATAAATCTGTCAGAAACTGAATCATGTTAAACCAAGCTCTCCTAAAAAGGAGAGGTAACAGGCCCTGTGGTTAGGGAAGGAGCAAGAAATATGATATATCTTGATTTTAGTAAGCATTTTGCACTGCTTGACATTCTTACAAGCAAACTATGAAAATATTGTTTACATCAAGCTACTTTTATACAGATTGAACAACTGGCTTAAAATTGCACTCAAAAATAGCTACCCATTGTTCGCTATCATATTAGAAGATGATAACCTATTAGGCTCTGTAGAATTCCATGCTAGTCCGGTACTATGCAGTATTTTCATTAATAACTTGGTTATTTCAATAGATATTATGCCTTTTACATTTCCAGATGGAAGAAAGCTGGCAGGGGTTGCAAGCCCTGTGGAGGACAAGATTAGAATTCAAAGAATCATGACAAACTGATAAATGGTCTGGAAAAAACAGGATGCAATTCAGTAAGGCCAAGTGAAAATTACTATACTTAAGTAGGAATAACAAAGTACTCAAAGACAGAATAGGGTGAACAACAGGCTACACAGCAGGTCCATAGAAGTAGGGAATTGCACCCCGACTATGACTTTGGTAATGTCATATGGCTGTGGAATATTTAGATGTCATACTGGGAAGAAAACCGAATTTCAAGGTGAATCAGCAGTGCCCTAGTGCTCAGCACCAATGTGACACCAGCTGACAGTGTATATTTTAGGGATTTCCCCTCAAGAAAGATGAGAGTGAACTGGAGAAAGTCCAAATGAGAATGATAAGGATGATCCAACATTTAGAAAACATGACTTCTGAGGAAAATTTGTAATGCTAAATTACATACTTTAAATCTTCTGACTCTGTGAGACCATGTATGTAGGCTGTGTGGTTAACTCACATCATTCACATAAAGCTTAAGTGCGAAGGGCTTCTTCAGACTATTGCTATCTGAACTACATATTAAGCATTTTTATTTAAAAAAAATTACTTTCAGAGGATAACAATCTAAACAAAGCTTTTCAGATTCAATTACACCATGAAACAACTACTAATATCAAAATACTCAGGGGTTTTCACATTAGTAGTTTAGGACAGCATTACAGATTATTTTATGTGTATCAGTAATGATTCATACTTCTTCTTGTGGAATCCCTATCATAAGAGGGAAATTTTAAGAAAGGTAAATTGCTGTTTTTAAAGACCAATATACATGAAAAAGACCATTACAGTAGTTATAACTCTAAGCAGGGTATGACTTTGTCTAACATCTATAACAAGAACGGATGATGTGCAAAGCAGAATCTGATCATTTAAGGCTTTTATGCTGGCCATTGTACAGGCAAGATTTCATTATTATGTAAGAAATATAACACACAGGAAATCTATCCAATCTATCCAAAGCTGAAAAGAGAACGAAGAGGGAGGAGGATATTATTCTTTGATGGTAAAGAGACACTATTTAAGATCAAATATTATCTTCCTAATAGTCTAAACTAATCATCACCATGAAATAGTAAATGTCTTCAAGATTAAACAGACCATAAGCTGCTGCTGGATCCTGGACTCTACATGAGGATAACTCTGTAGTTCTTTCTAGGGAGTACCTCTGAGACATTGCTGCCCAGAATAAGATGGTCATATAGGCTGACAGACAAAAGGTGGATAGATGTGCAAACACAGGCATCTAAAATTATTTTAAGCATCATATAGCACTCTCCCAAACTTCCAGCTGCCACTGCAGGTATGGATACCTTGTAGGTCCTACATCATACCCACCCACCATATGCAGATGTCTTGAATATGTTTACACATCTAAAATGGACTGCTAGAAACTTGGTGGGATAGTTATTGTGCCTACAGTGACACCAAAAGCTTACTTTCAGAAGACCAAATATTTCTCAAAGTGGAAAGAATATAAAATGGTCTTCTAGAAAGTTTTTCTTCACTGTGGGACTTTATCTAACTTAGATTGACCCAAATGTGGTTAAGTTTTGTACAGTTATACTGTACAAAATATTTCCTTGATGTTCTTTCTGTCTACATAATACAGCTTGAACTTAGAAATTAAATCACATATGGTTTGGGGATCATGGTACCTGCTGGATCGAAGTCTTCTTACTAGAGGAGCCAGAGAAACCCAGGAACGTGGAATTGGAGTCCACAGCACACAAAAGAATAATTTTCTTTCAAAAGATGTGGGTTTGTGTTGGAGAAGAAGAGTTACACAATAAAAGGCCAGTTAATGAGTCAAAAATAGGTTTTAATGACGTGCCCTACTCTTGCATCGATGCATACCTAGTTGCCATTTTGTAATGGTATGTAAAATCAAAAGCATGGGATTCCAGGCTGGGTTAACTAATAAAACCATGACGCTGCAGCAATTATTCTTGCTTAGAAGGTCAGACCTTTTTCTCGGAGTTGGATGACCACAACAATAAAACCTTACGTCAGGCTATGTTAAGATGCAATCTGAGTGTCTTCTAGAAAGCAGAGAAAGATGCTGAATAATAGTTAAGGAGAGCTACAGTAAGTGGAGAAGTATTTGGTTGACTGATTCTTTGGTAAAACGTCTCTTCTTGCACCTCACAGTTCTGCTAAATAGCACTAGTAGTAGCAGTTCCAGCTGTGGAAACTTCTATTAATGAAGTTTATATACCTTCATTAAGAGGCATTTGACTAAAAAGTACTGTATAAACATGACTGTTTATTAAATTGAAAAAACTGTTAGTAGTACATAGAATGAAAATATTTTATAATTGTATCACTTCAACATAAAAATTCCTGAAAGCTATATCCATCCCAAATTTTTAAGACAGATCAGGAAGCTATACTGGCAAAAACCCTACCCTGTTTTGTTTTTTCACATCATAAAGGAAGCTTTAATTAGCTTCGTTCATTGCTCATGTACTTATTATTTTTTTTATTTTCAATGTATGCTTATCCTATCTATTCTGCACCTATGTCATGTCTTATCTGCATTACAGAAAGTGAATAATCTAGGCTGGGAGAATTTTCTCTGCTTATTTGTCCATACAGAACCCTGGGAAATTAGATATTTTGACTGGTATTTCTAAGTTAGTATTGTATATCTAAGTTGGTATTTCACTGTCAGTTGCAGTATTAAGTACATCCCAAATACTTTCTAAAAATGTTTACTTAATCTGGCAAACTTCCTTAGAAAAGTTATGTAGAAAAAGATACTAAACTGTGGTATATAAAAATTATGTTCTACCATAGTAGAATTGCTACTTGTGGAAACTAATTCATTCAAAGAAAGATTTAATGTGTGTTAATGTCATTTTAAGTACAGAGTTACAGTCAAAAAAGCTATTGACAGATACATCAGTAGACAGTTGGGTAAACAGCTCTTTTACCATGCATTTTCCATATTTTCTATCATATCTTATCTGCAGAATGTATTTTTGTCCAGATAAGTGTTTTATAGCCCCAGCTAGCTTCATCTAACTTCAAAATATTTGTCTTTTTTGATGTGATGGACTAGCAAGAATAAAGAATTTTAGTTAGAACAATTTATGAGTGTGTTATCTTCTCCTAGGTAAGTGACTGCAGTTTTATGTTTGTCTTCTGCCTTACATGCTAGTTTGGCATGAATAATATACAACAGGTATTAACAATTAGCACTAAAAAGGCTAATCTTACTTTAGGATAGGCTGGGATTTAATAGGCTTATCTTACCTTACTTCCTAATGTTTTTTATGTGCATGATAAAAACTGACAGAAAGTAGAGTTAAGAGAAAGAAGGAGAGATATTAAAAGCAAACTAGAGGTTTCATGGGAAAGAACAGAAAGAAGAAGGTTTCATGGGAAGAGAATCAGACTGCATGAACTGGAACAAAGTCCTTCCCGAAGGGTATATCATTGCTTGTATGCATGTATGTATGCATTGTCAGTTGCCTAACTGACTCCACAAAAGGCTCTGGAAATAGTTGTATATAATCTACAGTTTAGCTGGGATTTCAGACTAACCATTCTTTTTATTGCTATTGCCTTGCTTATTTTCCCTTTCAAAGGATGATCTACCAGAATTTATTTAACTGGAAGTTATTTATTTGTATTGCATACAGATTGCATGCTTCGGATATTATGGTTATGTCTCTCCAGTTGCAGAGCTTAAGAACACCCACTGAGGTGCTTCACTGTTTTCTGTGCCTGGATATTCTTGGCTTTCCTGAAGCTAACTTGCATCCAGAGCAGCGAGTCAAGATCAAGAAAAGAAGAGAGAACTCAGATTTTAGGATTTATATATCTAAAGCCTTCCTGCAGTCAAAGCCCAACTAAATCTAAACAAAAGTGCTTCTGGAAAGTAGTTTCTCTACATTATAAAGACACCTCTAGATCTGACTTTAGCTGTAGATCAGTCTGGTAAATCTTAGGAAAGGCATACTTGGGACCACTTTGTCACTGGTGGAGAGCAACTGATTTCATCCGAATCCAGTTAGGCTGCCCTAAGAATTGTTTAATTAATAACAATTAATATAACAATAGATTCCGCAGTGGAATCTTTTTTATGTGGTACAAGAAAAACTTTTCTTTTTCTAAAATTTAGCTCTATAGAGAGGTTACAAGTCCTCAGAATAACCTGTTTGAAATGCCAGAGTAGTTTCATAGCATATTTTAAGCAAACATTCAACTAATAAATACATGATATACTATTTTATAGAGAAGATATCTAAGCATATAAAATTTTTAAAAAACCTTTACAAATTGACCAAATATTGCAGCTGAGGCTGCTCAGAGAGAATTCATTTCTTCAGTAAATAAAAGCTAATACTGAGATAGCATTTATTGGATTATAAACATGGTAGCATTCAAACATGGGTTTATTGAAACATTATTTTAATACTGTTTAAGATCAAGTGATTCCAGATGGTTAATCTGGAATCCCCACAGCTAGGCCTGTCAGACACATGGCAAATTTAATCAGACTTTTAACACACTGATGGGCTTTGAACAGCCTGGATTGTCTGAAGAAAAAAATCCTTAGGAATAATCATGAAGAGATTGATGAAGATATCTGAATAGTGGCAGTAGCAGTCATGAACATCAAGAGGATGCCTGAGCGCATTGAATTCAGGCAGAAAGTAACATAGAGCATATTAAAGCAGCCAAAACTGTAGCCAAGAGTGAGGCACTTCAATCATAGGAAACTGCTTTTGATTTTAATATCCTTCCTGAAGAAATGTAGTGGAAACTTAAAATCTTAAAAAGAAAGACAAATATGTAAAGGATTAGCATGGCGGTATTTTCTTACGTAGTGCAGGTCCTATCTATACAGAAAGATCAGGCTCATCATTGCCTCTAGCATTTCCCTACTGACCGAATCTGGCACATGACTCTCTTTTGCATTCAACCTAGAATGAGTACAGAACAGACACTATCCACTCCCCTTGAAACGCAAAAAGTACGCTTATCTATGCAAGTACAAATGTTGCTGATTAGTCCTTATATGAGGTAAATAACGACACAACGGTACTTCCATTTAACGGTTATGGAAATAGAGGCTTATTTATAGGGTTTTCTTTTTGCCTCCATCCTCACACAGAAGAATAAGGACCAGGGCCTATCAGGTTACAGATTTCTATCAGCAGACAACTTATGTTTTATCTCATTTCTTAAAGGTATCCATTCAAAAGATAACTCTGATACAGACATTTTCAGCTTGATCTTATAAGGCTTTCGAGCAGCCTTTAAGCCTTTAGCAGATATGTGTCTGTGGACATATTTTACAGTTTCTATGACTAAGGCCCAAAGAGAGATGAGGAAGAGCAAACTTAAGATTTTATATATATATATATATATATATAAAGTTAGATATCAGAGTTTAACTCAAACCTTGCAGATGAGAAGAAGCCTTAAATCCTGATCTCAGGTTATGTATTAACCAACACATAAAATGTCTTAATAATATAAACATAACAGGCAAAACTGCCACTGCTGTTAAAGCATGCATATCAGGTCTTTAACCCATCTTTATCTCTATTTATTATCTACAAAATACTTCTGACAGTACTTTGCACAGAATTTTTCCAAGGCAGGGCAGAAGAGAATCAAATCTCATGGCCAATAAACACACTTCAAGTAGTGTTTCTGAGAGGCACTGTGGTGTAGTGAATAGGAAGCAGATCTAACATTAAAGTGATTTGGCTTCTCCCAGATCTGTTAAATCATCCTGCTGAGCGCATAGTGCCTTCTGTGCTTCACCTATCGCATCTGTAAAACAGAGCGGAAAGTATGCACCTCTTCCTTACGGATGCGGCAGCCCACTACACGAGGCTTTGAAAAGCTCTATATCTCCCGGCTGCTCCCAGAAGTGCAATTCAGTTCAGATTCATGCTGTTCTGAAAAGCTTGTCAAAAAAGCAGTTGCGCCTCAAGTCTCCAAGAGCATTTCTGTGGATTTCTGGAGGATGATCCGAGGCTCTTCTGCACTACCTTACCACTTACCCAGCCATGCCTGGCTCTGCGGGGAAAGGCCACACAGTGCAAGGGTTCAAGCTACTGCAACGCTGTATTCCTCTGCAGGAAAGGATGTGTCACATGGGCAATATCTGCCAGATAAAATGGCTGGTTGTGCCAAAGTCTCTCATAGCAGTGTTATAGGTGACACAGCCTTGCAAAACCTATTCGGTCTGCAGCTAATTATTTCTGCTGTGGCTCTCCCCTGCTTTACAGGGTGATTAATAATAAGTTCTCTCATTACTGGAGTCCACATCTCCCATGTCAGGTCATAGTCTATTGCTCCCGTAGGTAAATCTCATTCAGTACAAAATGAAGGATTGCATGTCTTGACAATTATTATCTCAATTAGTGACATCATTTATATGTTCTAGCAAAAAAAAACAAGAATCAAAAAAAAATCTAAAACATATGCTTTGCTGCCTTAACAGGTGGAAATGTTCGGTTCTTAATCAACATTTTAGGACTGAAGATTATTGCAGTACATCCAGAAGGGTCAAGTTAAAGGATAAGAGAACAGGAGAACTATACTGTAAAAAATTCTGCAGCCAGGGAGACTATTTCAAGTTGTAGGGCCTTTTTAAGGGGTAGAAGAGCAAAAAGCCAAAGATCTCTTTGCACAGTGACAATTTCTGAAGGTGTATGCTATGCTTTTCTAAAAAATCAATACTCCTTTTGTAAAATAAATTACTGCACAAATGCTAATGTACAGATGCACTGTTAACTGCCTCTGCATTTGCAAGTCCTAAATCATAATTCAGAGTAACACAAAAAGCCTCCCCAAGCTGCTTTATCATTAACTACTTAGCCAGCCATACCGTAGGAATTCTCCTTCCTTTCCTCTTCTATGTCCTTCTATTATTTACCTGGTTTCCGTTCTCCTTACTCGAGAACAGAAAGGTCGAGAAAACCTATCGTTTTCTCGAAAGATGAAAGATGATATGAGAAGGATTCACAATAGAGAAATATGTAAAGTTAACAGTTTATACTCAGCATTTGTGATTTGTTGAAGGCCTCAAAACTTGGCACCAGGCAAATCTAGACTTTTCTTCAAAATTTCCGGACTTTCAGCAATGCTTTCCTTTTTTAGCCAAGGCATCATTGTGGTTTTTAACACTCTCTCTTTCTTTTAAATATGTTTTTCTCAGGACTATCTTATATACTGTTCACTGAATTAGTGATTAGGTTTTCAGAATACTCTTACATACTGTTTGTGTGAAGGGACTAGTCTCTTAACTTTAAAGATTGAAAGTAGTTTCCTACAACAAAGCCTGCTTTCACAATTTCATTCCTCACAGTTTCACCACAATAGCATTAAATAACATTTTATTCCACATGCAAGCACAACCAGGGAAATCTGGAACAAAATATTCAAGCCTCATATCTGAGGATACAGAAGGTCAAAATTTTAAGGGGGTTTCTCACCATTTTTCTGAATTATTTTGTTTTGTTGTGTTTCAACACTGATTTGAACGGGCAACTCATTTCTGTTTAGAATCTAATTTTGGCAAATGCCCTTAAATACTTGGACAGGAAGGGCAAACTGAGCAAATAATTTTTTATATATTTAAAAGGATTTATGCTGATTTTATAGATCTGAAATCCATGTAATAAACCTTGCCTTCTCTGATGAGAAGCTTCTACAGTCCATAGGTGCCAGAACTTGTTTTCAAATTTTGTGTGGCCTCAGTGAGGTTGAATGTGGTGGGAGGATCGACAGCCAAAAACATGTACAAAAGGGATAGAAAGTACTTAGTGTTATGGGAATAACACAAGAAACTCTGGGAGACAGAAGAATTAGGTTGAAAGCTAGTAGAATACGGTGTTCTGTAAAGATTGCCATGCTCCCAACAGCAGCAAGATGTACTCAGTGAAGAGCTTCTCTCCCTTTCGTTATTGTTATGGTTATTATAGTTGTTGTAAGGAAAGGTACCTGAAAATTCATAGGAGGCCGGTTGGTGTGCTATTTCCTTCTCACTAGTTGCTGTTACAGCGAATCTAATCTACAGTTAGCACCTAAATTCTCATCATTTTTTCATTTCTGACTGGCATTGGGGAATGTATTTTGTACATATGGTAAAATTTGTATACAAAGGAAAAAAAATCCCGTTCCTGTTTAAATCAGGGGGAGCTGTGTGACCGATTGCAATAGGAATTGATTGCCAGGATTTCATCTACAGTCCTAACTTGTGTCAGACTCCTGCTATGCATTTTACTAACACAGTGACTTCTAATATGCTTCCCATCTTAGCAACTAATTTCCGTCTCATTCCCTTATTATCAGCTCCTATTTCTCTTTATCCAATAATGGGCAGGGGAATGATTTAAAGACTTAGGTTATTTTCATTTATATTGAAAAAAAGCCCCACAAAATTTTGATTTTTCAGCAGCCAGGATCTTGGGTAACTGAGGCTGAAGTTAGACAGGCACTTTCATTCAGTGAAGTGGATCCCTCACCCTGACTTTTGCTTTGCATTGCCTGTTTGCTCCTATCTCTGCAGCATAATCTACTGTTCTTTCAGTTACACTGCTGACACCATATGTACATGTAGGCTGTAAAGCAGATTGAGGCTTTGAAAAGGTTAAAAAAAAAAGCTTAAAAACAAACAAGCAAAAGAGATTTAAAGTGTACTAGCACAAAAATTTGCATCAGTAAAGATACAGGGAACTGCAGCATGCTGAGTCAGAACATAGTCATCTGAAACTGGCTTTATTGCTCTAAAATAATATTAATGTCACTATGCCCGGAGGCATTCTTACCCCTGGAAAAGTTCTGGCTTGTAAACAGTAAGGTTCCTGCTTTGCAATGTGCAAGCAGTGATCAGTGGTGCAAAGCACTCATTTCAAGTTTTTACTTTATATTTTCTTTATTCATGACACTGTCTTGTTGCTGCTGAAAGGGAGATAGTTACTAAATTCACAGTTAGTTCTGCAGAATGAATTCAGCCTCAGATAGTTTTTGATTTTTTTCTCATTTTTTTCAAATCTGTAATATATTTACGGAAGGTACAGAACCTTCTTCTCTCCCACTGCTTCTCATATTCATCATTAACGGGTTGAGAAAACATCCTATGGGATATAGAAACCCAATTACCTTTACTTTAAGTCAATAACTTGCAGAAGGAACATAGAATCTTTAGAAGGCCTTATGTAAGGGGTACTTTATTTACTTTCTTTAACTTAGTAGAACTTTCCTTATAAATAAATGATCTAAGATCTCAAATTGTCTTCCGTATTCAGGGTTTCTTTCTCCCTCTTTTTATTTATTAAGATATGGATTGGAATTTCATCTTGCTCTGATGATCTTTCATCATGATTTTGAATAAGTGTGAAATTTTCCCAGTAAATAAATGATGGTGTTTTCCAACAGATATTCAGATAATGAAAATGCTTTCAAAAGTCATATCCTTATAGCTTTGACAGAAAATCTATTTTCAAGTAGAAGGAAAGATTCACATTTATTTAAAAGTTCATTGGATCAAGCATTATTTGTCCTCCTTCATCTTTGACTCTGTAATTACGTATTCTATATTGTACTTACATTATGAGACCTGTTATGACTCGTTTTAATCCAGTAGATTTATGTTTAAACTTATTTCTTACTAACTCAGGTTTCATACACTTAGAACGAACACGGTGCCTCTGCAAGGAAGCAGATTATTCTTCCTTCTAGTTTTATCTGTGGGATAAAAGTGGTCTGGGATCTTTTTAGTCAAAAAAAAAAAAAACACAACAGAGAGCTGCTTAGTTTTACTGTGCTTGTCTCCACTAACATTCTCATTTGTTCTGATGGGATGAATCGTTTTCTTTCTTCCAGTCAGAACGAATGGTCAAATGGCACTGTGAATGGCATATAATGAAGTAAATAAGGCACTATGAGAGGTGAAATTTGGTTGGTTAGAGAGGATACAAGGACAATAATAGAGCTCTAAAAGTGCCATATGGTGACTAAAAGGCTCAATTTGTTTCACAAGCGCTACATTACACTAGATAAAAGACCTTTTATACCAACTTCTTTATATCACAGCTTTACAAATCGACCCTATTTTATTCCTTCATTCATTTACATATTTTTCTGTTGTTAATAGCAAATGTAAGAAAGCTCAAAATTGCCTAAGTTCCATAAAAAAGCAGATTTATTCTTCACAAGGTTGCAAATGTATGATAGTTTTAAAGCTAGAAAATACATCTATTACAGTTTTGCCCAAGACAAATATAATAAAATACACGGTATGATGGAGATAGGATTTGTCTATAAAATCAGAATGCACTAAAATATACCAGATGATAGTATTAATCAGGTAGACCATGAAATAAGTCATTCACATCTTTCATTTTTTGATTGACTTAACTAATCTCAGTTTATTATATATGCTTTTATATATATATATCATTTAAAGAAAAAAAGGCAAACAGTTTTAAGAAAGGTAATGCATATATAGCTACAAAGTAAACAAATTACATTGGGATGCTAATTATATAGCCCCTTAATTTGGCCACAGCAATGAATTCTACATCAAAACAATCCAGTTCTATGGATTTTCATTTCTGCGCAAATAAGAAAAAAGGTATATAAAGCCAACAGTTGATATAGAAAGCTTAGTTTTAATCTTACTTAAGCTACTGTAAATCAGAGGCTGCTCAACTAATAGCAGTGGAAATAAAACAGTGCAAAATAAGTATGAAATGAGAATTAAGACCAGACTCTCCTTTTGGCACGGATTTTTTCTTCCAAAATGTAGTATGTAGTGTTCTCTCAGAACGAAAGACAGTATCTCTGCCAAGGGTATAAAGAGTATTGCCAGGCACACAAAAAAGGAAGTCATATTAATGCAGAATGACACTTCATAGGGATTGGTTTGCTACATACTCTTGAAAGACATAGTAAAGGATAATTGCTATTTTCATTAACTATCTCACTTACAGAGTTACTTGCAGGGGCTTAGAAAGGCAGCAACTTGGAACAATTCCAAAAGATACAGACAGCTGTTTCTCTGATACCCTGGGAGCCAGAGGAAACATGCAGGCAGTTGCTGCTGAAAGACATTCAATATCTTTTAATTGAATGCTAGCACCTTCCTTATATAACCAAGTAAAAATCTTGGAAGTATACAGAACAAAAACAAAAACTGGACAGAAAAGTATTTCAAGATTAAAATACTCACTGCAGTCAGCGGGACAAGATATTTATGGCTGTGAAAAGTGACGCATTAAACTGAACATTTTCCTTCACATTATTTATTTGAAAAAGAAAACAAGCATAACAGACTACTATAGCCCACATTGCACTAAGGCTTCGTTCAGTTTTACTTTACCCCGGTCAATTAGGTTGATAAGAATTTTAGGTCAGGTAGCATCAGCAGCAATGAGTCTTTAGGACGCTTAGAAATATGTGTCAGAAGCCAGAGGGCGCTAGAAGAGAGAGTGCAGTGTGAGACCAGCCTGTACTCTTCATTTTTGACCACCCAGTGTTCTTGAAGAAAAGGTGAGAAGTCATTGGACAGACATGTAGCAGCGAAAGCCTGCCAAATAAAAATAGAAAGAGGAAACGAAAAAGAAGGCAACCAGATCATCTGGTTGGTTCCTTTTAACCACGCCTGTCCTTGTGGTTCGTTTCTTTAAAAAAAATAAAACAAAAAAAAATCAAGAAAACCTAAACATGGTGCTCCAGAAACATGTCAAATGAAGAGTCAAAAAGAGTGCGTTCAGTTGTGGCCTAGGGGGTAAAAGCTTCTCTACACCATAAATAAATGAGTATAAAGAGTTATAGAGATATGTATTTTTCTTGAGAGAAAATATGGTCACTAGAATCTAACAACAAAGGCTGACATTTTATAAAAAAACTATTATATTCTCCTCAAATGTAGTTACCTAAAAAAGGATACAGGAGGAGCAGAATATGAGAAAAATGGAATAAAGAACATATATAAGCATTTTGTTTTAAGAATGCCATTTTTTGTACTTTAAAGATATGTTAATTTGCACTATTCTGTACAATCATATGCCTCTGTTTTCTGGAAAGATCAAAATTTGACCATAAGCCATTGTGCCTGAATATCATATAAAAAGATTCCTTTCTGCCATATAATAAAAATAATAATAATAAAAAATCAAAAAAAAAACCAAAAAAACCCTTTCACAGTACCCGTTCTCCTTTTGATAAAATTCCAGTATTTTTAATTATTGATTTACAAGAAAAATGAGTTTGCCTAGGATTTAATAAAATCCTGCTGCTTAGGCTCAGATATCTTTGCCGCACTCCATTTCTGCTAGTGAACTATGCCACGTAAAACTGGCATTTTGACTTTTACTTCTTATTAATTATAAATGATAACTTGCTTTGAAATTAAACATTAACAATGTTGTAGGTGGGGACATGTTGCAATTTACTGTTTCTGGTCTATGGGACCTCCACCCACCAATGTTCAAACTGAGTGCACATAAACATTAAAGAACTGTATTTTCATACTATTTTCTATGTGTATTACTGAAGTGTTATGAGTCATCACCATCTTAGCCTGTCATTTCCTGTGATTATTTTGCAGGTGTCCAACACTTACAGAGAAAGGTGAGACTGTAGTACTCTCTTACACTATAAAGATAACACAAAGTTTCCAAAAGTGAACAAGAGGCGTTGCCTGTTACGTTTATTATTATTATGGTGAGCAGTAAGTATGGGTTGCTAGATGGCAATTTCAAGTATTCATTCAAACTCTAAATTTTACCCACGCTCTTTTTTTCTAATCAAACAACTTAAGAGTGTAATTATCTTGACATATGAGGGGAGAAAGGCTGAGTAGAAAAAACTAATACTTGTAATGCTTATTTCATCTGCTAGCTGTGAACTTCCCCATCCTTCATACCCTCATGATGTTATTCAATCCTGTTTAAACAGTTCCTGTCTTCTTATTTCTTCAGCTGTGATTGCTGGACCATTTCTCATAGTCACAACTCTCAGTATGATAATGGCTTGAAATCTTCACACACCTGCTCCAAATTTGTTTTACTTCAAGTTTCTTTTACGAATGCATTTCTTCCCGTATTGCTGCCTATCATGAACAGAGTATGTTAATGGGAGTGAACTAAACTGCATAGACAAGTAAGTTTAGAAGATATTTCTGTCAGTTCCTCACCCTTGTAACGTATACACTTAATGCTTGTGGTTCTCTATGTCTCTGCTTTGTGCTTTTGTTGTGCTAAAATACATTTATATTGATAGAATACATTTGAATTACATAAGCAAAGCCTCTACTGAAAATAAAATCAACCCTCTGTTTAATTCTGAATGTCTCACTCTGTATGCAGGAGAAAAATATATCTCCAATTAAACACGAGCACGAAACCACACAGATAGAAATATAGACTGATTTTTCAGAATTGCATCCTTTAAACATGTATATAATAAAAAAGACCAGATTTTCCACAACTAGTATATTGAATAATGAGGGAAAGGAAAGGGATTCAACAATACCTACTGAAAAAGGCAAGTAAAATGATTCTCTTTCTGTCTACATCCTCATTCCATATTTATGAAGTTTTAACTCATTTTGCAGCTGTCCTATGCCAGCTCTGTATCTTATGGCTTAAGTAGGAGTCTAGCTTGTCAATTTTTATCAAGGGCTTTTAGAAGATGCTAATAATTTACATCAGTGAATATAGATTGCCATTACCATTGAGTCTGGCTAAACAACATATTCCTGAAGTCTAATTGACCATTTCTCATGAGAATATTGCAACTCTGTGTGTTCAGTAGTTAAGCATTCAGTGTGCGTCTTTTGGTATTCTTAAGGAACACCTTTAATGTGAATTCTCTATTTAAAAGTCCAAAGGAAGATTGTAAGCATGTAAAAAGAGAAAAAATAACTGCACTCCTCTCAACAAAGTTCCAGGACTACAGGTGGGCATAATCTCCATTCACATACTGGTAAATTTAGGTGTCCAAATACAGTTTTAAGATTTCTCACCATTCTATTTTTTTCTCTTTTATTAACATTTCCCTGGTAACTAGAGCCAGATAACTGAAGCTGCTAAGTCTTTGAAAGTAGATAAAGATTATTTTTACGAGTAAAGGTTTCTAAGATTGAGCCTCCGGCTCCTCAATTCTATCTCGTATCTTCCATTGCAATTAGACTTATTTTGAGAAACCCTGAGTTTGCATGTGCCAGACACATACCCCAAGCCGGTGCCAAAAAGTTTATTCTTCATCATTTCTTTCTCTGCAGCCAAGGACTATTTAACTCTTGGAGGACCTCTGGGATACAGTCTCTATCTAAATGATTACAAAGCGATTGCCACAATACAGTGCTGCTAAAGTAAGAGAGTTTAAAATGTCACTCTTTGGAGGCAAGAGACTTCCTTTCTCTGGAAACAGCCTTTAAATCCAAATACATTCCTGAACCTGAATTTCTCAGGGTAAAAAACTAGAAGATAAAAGCAGTGGTGATGTTTCCAGCACACATTTTGGAGAACCAAGAAGCATCTGTCTTGTTACTAGGACGCAAATAAAGACAATCTCTCTGGAGAAACATCGTAGACACTACTGGCTACAATAAAATGAATATTGTATTTCCCTGCTGGAAATACAGTCGGGACTCTAAACATCGCAGGCTATTGCTTCACACCACTTTTTAGTCCTATTCTTGTGAAGCAGACCTCACATAACCTACTGCTGCAAAACTACTTACATTTCTCTATAGTTCAGTCACATGACGAGTTTCTGGTGAGTTTCTGGCAAGTTTCTAAAATAGGGACAGGGCACGTTTTCTTTTCTTTGTCCCTTCAGCCCCCCCATAATGCTATCTATTTTCTTTCCTCTGAAAACGTGTTCTCTCTCAGTTCTCTGCTCTGTGCTCAGTCATTGCCCGTTTTGTTGACCCTGAGCACTTAACGTTGTCAGCTTCTTTGTGCCCGCCCATTCTGCTGTCACCTTGGTCCTCTTCTCGGTGGTCGCAAGGTCTCTCCTAGTCCCTATTTTTTTGTTTCATTACTCATCCTTCATAGCTCCTGTAGTCTGTTGTACACTGTCTGTGCTGACGGCTCTCACATGCACGTCTTCAGCCATAATGCAACCTCTCCAGCTCATGTTATTTTATACCTCCCTCCTCTCTTCACAAATGTTCTGATACTTCCAAAAGCAAAACTGCTGTACCTCTTCTTCACAAGTTTTTTTCTGTTCCCTTTTTCAAACACCATAGTATTTCAGTTTCTTGACAGAAGATATTACAGTTGGTTTTGATTAGTTTCCCTTTCCTTCTCTTTATGTTCATATCAGTATTCTAGCATACAAACTAATCTTCTTATTCCTCCCTTTATAACTGTTCAGAATTCCTCTGCTGTCCTCCACTGTTGTTTAAAACCACGATATGTCTATAGTTTTCTTTTTTTCCTTCTATTTTATCAGATCAACAAATCATCCTCTCCGTGCCCCCCCCCCCCCCCCCTTTTAAGCCTTCCTGGACTTTTTTACTTTCAAAACTGAACATATGACTATTTATAGCCACAAAACTGGAGGCCAGCATCTGAAAGGGCAAAGCTCGCTCATGAGACTAAAGTCAACAATCTGTCACAGGTCTTACACAAGAATGAAACAAGACCACGCTCATTAAAGATTCATGCTAATTCCTTACACGCAGTGTTTCTTATATGGCTCTAAAACAGTCTAAGCCTTTTACTATTAGCTGGGACTTCCTCAGGAAATAGATATTAGATTTCTGTTACAGTTCAACAAATGGACTGTGCACTTCTCTTTATTTATTCTGTTGGCAGTATCTATACAGACTTTATCCTTGTGAAACTGTTAGCATTATGTCACTTAAGATTAATTGAGCAAAGTTATGAATTAAATTAATATGAATTCATTACTATTTCAACATCATGTTATGACTGCCTATAAGATTATTTATAGTCCTTTGCACATCACAATATCATTGATCTACATTTTTAAACTAGAAACTTCTACAAAATATGCTTGGGATTGTGAAGTAAAATACATAGGGGGAAAGCATATAATAAACACATTAATTTGTAAAATAAATGTATATGTATATTAATTAATTATTTTATTCACATGTCTCAACTAGCAGGATTAATCCACACATATGGCACAATTCCATAAATTAAGCATAATAAGTAAATTGACCTTGATTCACTCTTCTAAACAGCCTTAAGGGGGAGGGGAGGAAGATGAGTGTTTTTGCATATGTAATTGAGCCCTAATCCCTAGATCTATTTATAGAAATGGTCTACTCTTGTATGAAGTCATAATTTTACTTTTACTCTATTGGTTCAAATATGGGAAGAAAATCAGAGTAACGCTCAAAGAACTCCCCAGAGCAGCAGCCACCCAGTGGCTGTGCTATGGCTAACATTTTATTCAGAAGAAAGATTGCATTAATTTACACAGTTTTATCAGTGATGTGGAAAAATAGATGAATAATTTCCCCAAATATACACAATATGCTAAATCAGGAAAAGCCATGAACAAAGAAAATAGGTTAACAAGCAATTTGCCCTGAAATAGGAACTTGAGATTCAAAGTAGCAAAGAATCAGGTCAGAGCATTCTGGAAATAATAATCTAAAACGTAACTTTTCTAATGGAAATACTTGGAAAGCCATAATGTTGGGAAAGACCAAGGGGAGATACTAGGCAGTAAATTGAATATGAATCTGTACTGGGAAGCCAAGGAAGCCAGTATGCTTTTGAGCTAGATATGCACAAACAGTAGATGCTAGAATTCTGATAGCCCCTTTCAACAAAGCACTGATACGGCCACATCTGCAATCCTGCATCTCAGTAGCAGAAGATGTCAACAAGCAGAGAGAAATTTTGAGAAAAATAAATGCATGCATATAAGAAATGATATTTTAACATGTGGGAAGATGAAAATAATAAAAAAGCTAAGACTCTACAAATGGGAATATAATGCTGGACTCCTGAATTCATGGTTCCATACCTTTACATATGATTTATTTAAAATGTATTGTACTTGTTATTCATGATAACAACATAAGCCTACTTAATTAGGAAAAACAAGTGTATTGACACAGATTTAAATTTTGCAGATAAACCACTTTCCTTTTTTAAAAAAATTTTTTGGTTTAGGTTTTGTCAATTAGGCATTGCTTAGGTGAAGTGCTGAAGTAAGAGAATAAATATTTCAGCAGATATAAATCTGAAGAAGCAAAAAAAAAGAATTATGCTCATAGATATAAAAATAGGGAGTAAATAGTATTTCATTAAACTTTTTGCACTTTTTGCACTGAGCAAATGGTCACGTTTTGCTCTTCTTGCAGCTGTAGCAGCCTTTCCCGGGCCCCTCACTGTTAATTTGGAAGGGATACCCAGGATATTTTACATGCTGTAGGTTCCGTAGGCTTTTAATTTATATATTAATGAATAGTCAAAGCATTAACAAAAAAGTTTAAAATTATGATGATCATGTGCTTTGGCATCTTAATTTCAAAGCCTGATTTAAAACACAGTTTTCTTAGACAATTACGAACACTGGAAGAACGTAATAAAATTCCAGGAATCAATTTCGGAGTTTTACAGAAAAGAAAATATAACTGAACAAGAAGACAGTGAATTTTATTTTACGGCAAATATTTGGGGAAGGTTGGTTCGAGCACAACTTATAACCTCATCTGTGACTTAAATGGATTTGTTAATTTTTACCTTTTTGGGGAAGAAAATAGAGGATTGAAAGAAAGAGAACAGATAGGCAGAATCAACACAGGCTCTGTGTAACCACCCAGTGCAAGAGGCAGGGCTACAGATTGGTCTCATTCACCATTTTCTACCTTAAAATCAGTAAGGTCACACAGAGAAATCGGGGTTGTCTAGTATTTTCTGATAGTTTAAATTTCCTCTGATCAGTCATTCTAAAGGAAAGTGAGTCAGTGGGTTCTCTTGTTTCCTGAAGCATCTTTCTTTGCTAAAGCTGTGAGATTTGCTACAATTTATAGTCTTGTCCTGAACAAAATGTCAGATGTTTTTTACCAGCTGTTTAACTGAAGAACAATACACTGGATCCATTAGGGCAATGTAGAAAATTTTTGCAAATGGTTCTTTATGGTTGCTTCTTTTTCTTGTCAAAAAAAATATAAAGTAGGCAGAGTTCACCAGGTAAAATTGGTTGAAAAAAAAATGCTCGCTTAAAATCTAGCATATATAGAATTTAACATTAATGGAAAAAATTTGTGCAATGTCTAGAAGCTACATATCTTATATAAATATTTCTGAGTCTTGGATAATTCAAAAAAAAGACCATACTGCTTAATGCCTTGAAGAAATAAGAGCAGTTTTGTAATGAAAAGAACAGGTATTTCATTTCTTCCTAGACCCCTTCCGAAGGTTTTGTCTGTAGTAACGACTTTAGAGGTAAACTAATTAGCCGATCAGAGACCTACCCCTAAAAAAAGCCTGAAGCAAGGGTCACTTCAAAGGTTTTACTAAATACAATTCTAGCAGATTTCAAGGCCATCACATTTTGAATTTGATACTTTTGATTGCTCTGCTACTAAAAAAGATATTCAACTGGGAAAAAAAAATCTTGTGAGAAATACATGAAAGATCTTACAGAAAAGATGCCTTATTAAAGTGAGAGCAGTATCGTAAGAATACAGCACCTGCATAAAGATGCAGATCAATACTTGGGGGATATCTCTATCCCTTTGTCTCCAAGGTGTTTAAGTGAGTCTCTTCACAAAAAGTTCCTCCAGGTAATTCCTTTGGCAATTTATTTTAGGCAGTAACCTCTAAAATTTCACCACTATACACTGCCAGGATTCATCTGCGTGCCCACTGAGTTGCTTTTTGAGATGTTGGTAATGAGAATCCTTTGGTGCTTGCCTATTTTCTTTCTTTGCAACCTCATGACTACAGTTCTTTAACTTCCGAAGCAGTATACGGAAACAGCAATATCAAGCAAATAAAACAACAAATTTCTTTTTGTCTCGAGGACACAATGGAGGAGGCTGGAGGTAGGTAGGTGACATTGCACAGAACAGCATTATGCTGTCAGTCCTTGAGAGGCGTCGGTAGAAAGTGCACGTGGAAGTGAAGCAAAGTGACACAGAGTTGCCTAGTGCTTGCACGTGCTGAACTCAGCACGAGAAGGCGGCACCCTTCAGAAAGATGGGTAAAATGGAAAGTGAGCATAGGAATATATCTGATGGTAAATCAAAGGATGGTAAAGTCTGGTAAGGGGAGATGCCAAGCGCACCAGCAAAGCCTAGTGGAAGCAGTGGGATAACAGGGAAAGCACACAGTTGAACTTGGATACAATGCTGCCCATTTTCAATGTACTGTCAAATACCTCTCATGATTAAGGTCTGTAATGACAAAGAAACAGGGCTTAGGTATGAGAATGTTTGCTCATTTCTTTGTTTTCTTAGGTGAAAATAGCATTTCTTTTTATCAAACTGAGCAAAATGAAGAAGAGTTTCACTTTTTAAGTCAATGTATCACAAGTTTCAGAGATTTGCAAATTTAGCAGCAGATGCCACTGCCACGGTGTATCTTGATGTGGCAAGATTTTCTTGATTTTCTTTCTTTTGAAGAAAGAAAATAAATCCTTTCAAATGCATCTACTGATTATACAAAAAAAGAATTATGCACACTAAAAATTTCTGCCTTTTTAAAGTGGAACACATTTTTAGTGTATATATTTTTTTTCCCCTAGAAAGCCTTTTTTCAAGTGATCTTAAAAAAAATCACAGAAGAATTAAGCTAACAAAACTCTCCAAAGCTTTAAGTAAGTTCTCATCTAAAGAACTGATATTTATCAATTGAAATCAATAAAAAAACTTTGAAAATAAATTTACACAAACATTATTTTTATCAACATAAGAATTTTCTCCATTTTACAAACCAACTCTACTTGAAAACTACAGGTCATAATCAGTTCAAAACGTATTACTTTGGGCAAAAAAAGGAGCAAGAGTTTGTCAACAAAGCCAGACTATGCTCCATAGCAAAATAAGTAATTAAAGTATGATTACTTGCTACTCTTGCAAAGCATAGTTTTAACTGATTTTAGGAAAATGATGATCCTACTTTTTAATATTTTTTTGTCAAACCTGTAATTCCTACTTAGTTACAAATATACTGACATACATTATAGATATTGCCTTAGAGGCCTATATAATATAATTCAACATTAAAAACAAAGCACAGGCAGAAAGAAATGCTAGAATTGCTGAGGACATAAATTTATTAAAAATATATACTCCTAGAATTTTACTAGGTGCTCAAATATTGATCCCATGGAGGTTAACACGAGTTTTGTCTTTAAATTTTTGGGAGTAGTTAGCCCATGAAGCATATTTAGATTATGCAGGAAAAGCATGTTAAAAAGGATGACAGATTATAACTGCAACATTCCTGCAAAAGCCTGCTTTTCTAAGGAAGATATGATTTATGAATGCAAAATTCTAATGCAATTAACTTCTTCTATCTTCATTTATTCTTGAACTTCTTAATCTTCATTTATTTACATTTTTCATCATTCTTGAAGATAAATATCAACTTGCAATTCACACGCAGATTGTATAATCCTATGAGTATTTTGGACATAATGAAGCTAAGATACAGGTCCAATACCCCTCTGATTTTTTTCTTCCTGAAAATGCATTTTACAACAAGGTAATAAGGCAGAAAAGACACAGGTATAAGAAAACTACCCTCATGCATGTGACTCACACTTTCAGACAGCACCAATATAATGAGAGTATTTCAAACAGGGATCATTTCCCAGTCAAATTTCAACCTAAAGCTCTTTCTCAAACAGTGGTCCCAACAGGTTCATTCGAAGAATGTGGGTGCTCAATTAGACATTTTTACGATGCCTGTTAAAATATACAAGGTGATCTGTGCTTAAACCTGTAAAGCACTCATTAGTGCAGTGTTACAATGATGAGTAAGCTTGATTGCAAAAGCAGGGGCTGAATAGCTCCTCAGTATTTTCTGAATGAAACTGATTTTAATTGCCTACCACATTAGATTCTGCTGTTGCAATGCCTTGTTGTAACAAACAGTGTCAAAGGCTCTACCAGCATGGCTCCCACTTTCATCTTTCTTTCAGTAATAGCTACATTGAGGGTTTAGAAGTAGGACTGTCGCCACTCTTTTGTTAACTGTGAAAAGAGCTCCCAGACTTTTAGCATTGTGGAAAGCATTTTGACTCCAGAACTGGAATAGCTGGTTTCCCATTCATAAGCATCTCTGGGTCACTTACTTCTCCTCTCTTATGTAGAGACTGTTTCATTGTAGAAATAGTGCTGAAGCAACTTGTTCCTTGTCGTATAATTTAGGAGGAGAAGGGGAAACATCACCCAGCTTAGGATGGGCCTCTCTCAGGCAACCCTGGGCCTCTATAGAAAAACAGCTGGTGATCTAGGCAATAATATCAGCACAGCTTTGTCGACCTCGACTGATCAATGTTGCTACGTCCCTGGCAGTACGCTTAACTCTCATAACAGAAATGGACAGCTTGATTTGATTTCCTTGACATGAGCATAACTCTCTTAGCTATTCATAAGAAGTTGCTTTCTAAGGTTGCAAGCTACTGTAGCTAGATGCAAGTTTCTGGGTCACCTTTATGTTCCAAGCTTTTTTATCACTGAATGTTTCTCTGAAACTCTTGTGTGCAAAGGGAGCATCAGTTATGCCAGATCAGAGACTGATAGCTTATATGAGACAAATCTATAAGTCTGATGCCTCTAACTCACATCCTACCTTTGTTCACTATCAACCCTATTGTTACTTGGCTTTGCTGTTAATTTCTACCTGTCTCACAAACGACTATAATTCAGCACTGAGCCAGAGAAGAGACTGAGCCATGACTAATAGTGTGAGTACTGTAGTACGCTATGTGAAAAGTATTTGTCAAAACAGAATAGGAAGAGGTCATAGGACTAACTCAATTAATAATAAAGTAATAGCTGCAGAACCTAGCGCTGGGGAAGTTACAGCACTGGCAGTGTCTTGTAAAAGAAGAGAAACCCCCAAGAGAACTGTGAGTGAGACTGTGCTACCTTTCTTCACGCTTGTTAACGTGTTTGTTGTGCAGTTACTTTACTTACTTTAATGAGCTTGCCTATGAAGTGAGGTGCTGCTCAGGTGGCAAAGTAGGGCTTTACGGAATAATCAAGGTAGAAGGCAAACCACAGGCAGCATTCAGTAGGAATACTCCTGCTTCTAATCCTAAATGCAATTTCAGGCTACATTAGACAATTAGCATAATACATTTTGCACAAATATTTAGTATGGAATGACTAGTGCAGTAGTATTAACATATCTGTTATCGGCTTGCAGCTGTTTCTGTACCCACAATGATCTCCTAAAGAGAGAATCTACACCTTCTGCATATTTCATTTACAGTAAAAGTAATTCAAAAATCATTTTGCCTCTGGCTGCTATGTAGAATAAGGAAAAATGGCATTTTCTAGGATTACTTGCTTAAAAGTAATCTCTCTGGAATTGATCATATTTCTTTTAACCTCAATGACAATGCTCCCTTCCTATCAAGAAGAACAAAACCTGGGCATTTACCTCCTTTTGCTTGAATGACAAAGGGGATGACAGTCCTAAAGCATAGATCTGGTCCCCACTTCCCTAGTAGAAGATGATCTTGCAACAAAGTATGAGCCTGACTGATCACGGAAGCTGACCTACAATCTCTGCTTCCCCATTGAAGTGTTCCTCTGCCACAAGCATCTCCGTCCTTGTGAAGCAGCATAAACTATCACTGCCCAGGAGGTACCTGCTATCTGTTCAGATACTCACAGAGCATTCCTGGCAATGAAACGCTTTTTACAAGCTCTGAGAAGAAGATATTGCTAAAAAAATACAACAACAACAAGAACAGGAAACTTCTCTTTTCTTTTAAATACATCTCTTATCTTCTACAGTGTGAGTAAAGCAAGCTATCAATCACCTGCATGCACATACTTTTTTGGCTTGATTGACTATAAACTAGACATTTCTTCTGTGTCAAAATCTATGACACTCTTTCAGCTTTTCCATGAAAGATTTTATTTTCATTTGTTTCCTGTTGTTATTCACACACTGCTTAGATGCAGGTAATCAGTTTACAAAGTTTAGAAATCTTTCTCCCTGGTGCACTACCATTTGTGTGTACTGTGTAGTGGAGCATATAGGAAAGTTTAATCCCAAATACAAAAAATAAATAACATGTATGAGGGCATGTATGTAAGCGTGCGCGAAGTGCATCCCTTCCAAAAGACCTTCAGCACAGATGTCATATACAGGAATAGCTGACAGCTGCAAGGATGTCGTCTATCTTGTATGATAGCAAGTTTATTCTTGCTGCACCATAAACACTGAATTTCAGATTACACCTGCAGTGTGTTGGGTAAAGTGTCCAATAGGTATCATGTTCTATTTTAGGCACCACGTTTCAAGAAACATTGGAGACAGTCCAGAAAACAATGACCATGACCATGGGCTTGGGAAGTGTGACCTAAAGGCATGACTGAAAGAATTAGGACTGTCTAATTTTAAGAAGATTATGGTAATTAGCAAGACGTATGATAATAATTTTCAAATATCTGAAAAAAACCCCTAAAAAGCAATGTAATCAATTGTTTTCTGCATTCACTGAATAAGAGAGAAAAAATCTCTTCAGTTTCAGCAAAGAATATTTAGGTTGGAAAATTTTCTAACTATGGGAACTAATAAATAAGAATACTATAATTGCCTGCATGGTCAGATTTTGCAGGAGAGGTTGTGTAAACCTCTGTAAAAGATGGTAAGGATTACTTGGGCTTGCCTCAGTGCAGAAAGTGAGAATCGATGATTTCTTGAGATCCCTTGGAGCTTTCCATTTCTCTGACGCTATGGATCGTATGACAGAAATACCAGGCAGATACGGGAATTGTGCAAAACTCAGCACCAGGAATAATAAAAAAGAATATTCAGTGATATCTTAATAAAGAAATAGTATATTCACTAAACTAAACATACTAACACTAGATTTTCTTTAATAAGCAGTTGCACTGCTGAGTCTTACTAACAAACATTAAAGACTGAAAAAAGGGTTAACTGAGAGCAGATTTGTATTTCTAAGGGCTTGTGTCCAAGCCAGTTGTTTGCTTATGTATTATCCCCAGCAGCTATATCTACAGTAAACTAACCATACAGACTTCTTTTTCATGGGAAAAAGATAGAAAAAGGATAATAAGCCAATGTCGAATCATTTATTTTTCTTAGATATTGGATAAATAGATATTCCTAAGGCTTTCCAGAGTCCTGGGAACTTGAGTTTCACACATATGCCTTTCTGTAAAATGCACTGACATACGTTAGAAAGTTAAGGGCAGAGCGTGTATGTGTGTGTGTGGTTCTTGTGACAACAGGGCGAAAGAACTAAGGAATTCCTTATGGGCTGTAAGTGTTAAAGAAAATGGTTAGATAAGGCAGGTGCTAGTAATTGCCTATATGCTTTCGCTAACTGCTGCTGCAAAGGTTGATGTTGATTGTGGAAAAGATCAAAACCTAGCAAATAATTGCTTGTGCAAGTCTGAAAGTTGTTGTTTCTTTGAAGGAGTCTCTGAAAAAGACTCTTTGCAGAAAAGTTAACAGAAAAAACAGAGAATTATATCTCGCTGCTATTTACTCCAGAGCTAGTGCAGAAGAGGAAGGTAGAAAGAAATGTTAGCAGCAGTACAGGGAGAGCTGCGCAGCAGTGTAGTGTCTGCTCTGGATATAGAGAGAATATAGAGCAAAAACAGTGCTCATTTTGACACTTGCAAACCACCACATGGCGTACTTCAAACTAAATACAAAATTCTACAGGTAACAAAGGAAGGGTGAATTCTTCAAAGTACCTTAAAAATCTCTCTTTTGGGAATGCCTTAGTAGCATAAGTTGGACAGCTTGTCTCTTAACATTTCACATCAGCTCAGGATGGAGACCTTAAACACAACCACAAGACAAAAAAATGACTTCGTTACTTTTTCTTTTCTGACTCTTGCCATAGATGATCTGTTTTTGTTTGAGCGTTATCTTTGTCAACCCACGACGTGCTCCCATCTTGGACATGGAGACAAGGAAGGACCGAAATAATAAACATTATATAAGAAGTAAGAAGACATTACCAAATGTGAAGCAATGGATGTGTATTGCATGTTAGGGAGGGGGAAATCTAGGTATTTATATATTCTTTAATATCTCTCCCATTTTGAGAGGTAGGTGGTGGGAGGATGAGGGAAAAGAGAAAGAAAATTTGAATGGTGACAATACTGTACTCGCAAATCAACACTTTAAGCCTTTCTTACACTCATACTAACATCACTCTGTGCTGCCTGAATATAGTCTCCTCTCATCTTTGTGCCTCCAAGAGCCATGTCATAGCTCCTCACAGAAGTTTCAAACTGCATGAGGTCTTCCAAAAGCCCTATTATTTTGCTAGCACTGTTCCAGCCTTCCTTTGCTTTCCTGTATCACGCCTTTCTGTCCCAGCTTTCTTCTGCTTTTAGACCTGCTAGCTTGTTCTGCTAAGTGACTGTTAATCACTCAGAAGGGCCTGTACTCGTTCCAGAGAGGACTGGTATCAGCAGTCAAATTATGAGATGACACGCAAGGATCTGTACACCTGCCGAGCTACAGCAGAGGACTACATTCGGCTGCACACCCGCATTTCAGCATTCATTCAGAGATGTTACCTGACTAGAGTGCCTGCAGAGCGTGTGCTGCCAGCGCATGTAGGCAGGCCGGTCAGCCAAGGCCTGTGGGATGCTGTGAGAGCACATGGTTGTTGCAGGTCACTCATCACTTGTTCCAGGGTAAGGCGGCATCTAGACTCATTAATAAGTATGGTAAGCCAGCAGTTTCCAAAGGAAGATGCCCATTAAGATGATAGACTGTACACAGACACAAAAATGACTTATGAAAAAAAGTTCTAGTTCGCTGAATAGAGAACTGAAGTTCAGACACATCCCCAATCCCACAAGAATGATTTCTCTTTATTCCCTTAGAGAAACAAGGCTTCCACTACTTGATCTTATTATTCCTTTTCTCTAGTACAGTCATGTTCATGCAACTAGAGGACTGAACCCAAAGCACACAGCTGAATGATAATTACTTATAATTAATACAATCAAGAAATTGTGCAGGCAACTGACTGCCTAAAATTTACTTGCATGGAAGATTTTCTGAATTACTTGCTGCAACAAAGTCACAAAAACTGAAGTCTATTCACAAAAGATTCATGAATGAGCATAGGAAAAAATATAGTCATCATTATTTGCTGCTAGTATCTTACCCCTCTCAATACTCTGCATAAGCACTTGTTTAATGATGGGAAAGAACTAGACAATTTTCTTCTCTAGTGGAGTGCTGTTGTCCTCTCTTTTTGTGATGTGCTTCCTAAAAAAGGGCTGTGAGGAATTCCTACAGTGTCTCTGCATTTGCTTGACATTTTGTACTTGTCCAGTCTCAGAATCCTCAACATTTCATTGAGCATCACTGCTCAGTTGAAGTGGTGTTAGTGAGAGGGTTTTTTTTTTCCTGCTTACAGAAATTTGTGCTTTCTTTAAAGACTCTTTGTTTATTTAAATCCTTGCCTTGTAGCTAAAAAGCCTATGCAACAGGCATCAGCATTTTGACTGCTTAATCCCATATGTTTCCCTATGGATCGTTGTAAATCATTTCACAGACAAGACGCTGCTAAGACCTAAGTGAATGGATGTTCCAGGAAACTCAAAATGCCAGTTAGTGAATGGCAGTATGATACAACGTGTTCCTGTTGATTCAGGATCGGAACTTCTAAATCAAACTGGTCTGTCTCCAAAAAACAGCTTTTTTTTAAAAATTATCCTGAAGAAGTTCTGTAAATTTTCTGAATATAACTGAGACAACTTTCTTGTGCCTGTATAACAGAAGTCTAAAGTCAAGTGAACAAACTAGTGATTTTAAGACCCACTATCTCTTAAACAGTTGATTTGTTTTCTGATACATATCACTAGATAAAATTGAAGCATACCTTCCAAATAATTGCTCACCACAGAGAAGGAGCTAGAAAACAGTCAGAATAACAACCTTATAGCATCGCATGTGTAATGCATGCTAGGAGCTGATCACTGCTCTGCAGAGGACCCTTCTTCCTGAAATGTCTTTTTTTACTCCACGGCACATGATAGAGTTTCTGTTTGCTAAGCAGGGGCATTGTGCCTACCTGTTGGGACAATTACAAACAGAATTGCTAAACCAAGACATTTACATTAAAGAATGTGAATTTGTGAAGTGCATAGAACCTTTTGACGATCTACAGCAGTTTTTCAGGATCAGGATCACAGAGATGAGATGGGAAAGCTACAAAAAACAGTAAAAAGGAAAAAAAAAAAAGAATGAATGCTGGAGATGATAGGAGTGAAATTTCCCATCAACCTTACAGTACATATCACCGGAGCAGCAACTAGGAATTTTTCTGAGCCTTTATATCCTTTTTCTCTTGAAAAAGAGTAGACAGCAATTACTCCTAGTAAGAGCAGGTATGAAATAACCCAGTGTCAATTACTGTCTACATAAATGCACAGAAGAATAAAGTTAAGAGAACCAGGGTTTTTCAAAGTTGGTACTTAATTAGCAATACTCTTTCAGTTGTATTCAGACACACTAATAACTGTAGCTATTACTTAACCCAGAAATGTCAGGCTGGATTAAACATGCACAAGACTACAGGTACTGATACAGAAAGGTGCCTAAAGCTGACTACGAAGGATGGAGCGAAATGTGTACAAGAAACAAAGCATTTGTGCTCTCATACAGGATGTGAATGTACTGCTTAGAGTCAGCTTAGACTGCCCCAAAGAGTATGCAATGTTAAAAAGGGAGGATTTCTCCTCTGCTTTTGTCATAGCCTCTTCACAGCTCAGTTTCATGCAGAAAGTATCTAGTTCATGTGTTTGAAGATCTCTCCACAATGTGAACAACAGCACAGAAAGTTGGCATAGCTGAGAGGTGCTACAAAAGTGCACTCTCATCTGACCTGAAACACTAATGTAAACGCACCTTATCAGTACTAATGATAGTATTGCAAGGACTTATCTTGTATCCACTAAATGCTAGCCTGTTCCTGTGGGTTGCGGACACCTTAATCTTCAAGTTGCTTGCACAGGGGCTTGCTTGGCATCTCTCACGCTCAGAATCAGAGATTTTGACTTTAACAGAACCTGATTCTGGGTTCAACATAAACTTGACTTAATGATGTTTGCCTATATCTACTGATACACCCTACAGAGTGGAATATAACTGAGCATTATTGATCAGGAGCAGAGACAAATGTCAAAACAGAACATAAGTCACCTAATCCTTACTGTAGAACAACTGACAACTGAAGAAAAGTCCTAAAGTTGACAGATAAGAGAAAAGTGGGAAGGGAGCACAGCTCTTGCTTTACAAAGAGAGTAGACTGCACTTTTTTTAATGACTAAAGGAGAATCATGGAAGAGGTAGATGAAGTGTGGAAATTACTCAGCCAAAAGATACTAATGTTAAATTTTAACTCAGTGTAGACTTGTTCATATGATACTATCAGATAGTAAAGCAGTTACCCACGCCTTATGCTCATTGAGTTGACAGTAGCATTCTTAAAGTCAACCAATAAAGTCTAATTAGATTTTCCTGTTTTTATGATTTGTCTCCATTCTTTTCCACTAGGATTATTGCTCTGAACTACTCATTTAAAACTACTGATTTACAGAACCCAATTCATGCTGCCTCAGGTCAAAGTGCAAAGCAGCTCCTACATTATTACTCCTTCAACCCCAACATGTGCTGCCTGTAGTGCTTTTAGGAATGAGGTGATTACAGGCTAGTTCTTCCCAAAGTACTCCAAAGAATATTGTCTATAAGTAACCATAGATAGTGTGCGCATGTGATGCCATGCTGTTAAATGTATTAAGGAATAAACAAACATTAGGTTTTATTTTGAACTGACATGGTGCACATTTAAAAATCTTTGTGTGCTGGAAGAATATTATGGTTTACTCATAAATATTTATAGGATTATTCAGTTCATTGTGTACTGAATAACCAAATGAATTCTGATGTAAACCAGCCCAGCTCCTGTATTTATATAGTCTATCTGACAGAATGCAATTATAAAACAGATTTTTCTTTTTTAAATTTCTGACCAGCTTCTTGGAGAACCTAGAATTTGAGCTTGGCAATACAGAACTGTTATTGTCCAGGGACTTGGCATCTTGCAGATTAGAAGTGCATACATTCTGTGAGGACAAAACTCTATACTATATAATTTATACTCACATAAATGTATTCTGTAAGGACAACTCAATATGTTATACACTTACTTTCCTATATTTTTGTTCCTGGTAGAAGATTCTACCACCAACTACACGAAAACCAGAAAAACAATTTAACTCTACAGATTCAAGAAAAGAATACTACATTTGCTTTTTACTACCTTATTTTATATTAAAAATGAGAGGGAAGTTATATGACCCACATGTAGGATGTGAACTTTGACATAACATATTCATAACTGGGGCAACTGGCAAAGTCTACCATTTCTGACAGGTTTAAGCATTCAGATTGAACCCTAAATCTATCTTGTCTTTATGTATTTATTCTGGTTGTTCCATAGCATTCCGCTTATTTCCTGTTGAAAGATTTCTCTTTTATCAGAAAATCATAATCTGAGCCATAGACTGAAATGCTGATTTTAGTGACAAATTGGAAACTTAAAAAGAAGAGAGATGAAAGAAATGGGAAAGTAAGTCTGTGCTGTGCAGATGCACTTTCATTCTCATGAGTCTCTGTTTCCTCAAATGAAAGGAATTCCAACAAAAAAAGCATTTAATTCACCATGGAAATGTGCAAAACTTTTCAAGGCAAAGTCTTTGCATATGCTAAAGGCACAGATGATGTTCCATGTAAAGCATTACTTTTATCATTATTGTTTCAAATATGTTGGATCATAAGAATGGATGTGCTCCAACTGCCACTTCAAAGTTGCACAGATAATCCCACATCCTACTTGCTTTGTTCGCATTTTTAATTTTGCTCAAGTAAAAGCAAAATCAAAGCTCATACCTCGTTCTCTGAAAAACTTCTGTATAACGTCCCTCAGAAACCCAGCTCATCTGCACCAAGGGCAAGTTATGAAGTTCCTAACTTGGAATATTTTTATTTAGTGTGTGTGTTTGCCTTATTTTACATGATAAAGTGCTTCAATTTCTCAGTGGATGGAAGTCATCAATCTCTACCACGCTCAAAAATTCTTCCTCTACAGATCAGTGGGCCCCTAATCTGCGGAGCAGGTGCTGGTGTTGAAGGAGGAGCAGCAAGAGGAGCGTAATTGTTTCTAATGCACATGAGTGTCATTGTCAGTCAGGCTACAAGGCAGGCGTCAATAAAAGCAAGGTCAGACTCCTTGTCCCAGGACATTTTTCTCTGTTCTGGTCCCTCAGCCTAGAAAAACAAGATTGAGAGCAAGCATTTCTTTTGTCACCTAGCTTGCAGACTCTGTGGGTCTGTGTGGTGCCTGGAGTGGCTTGTCCAAAAAAGGGGAGAAACAATAGCAATCGTAAAATTCCTTCATTGATAAAAAGCTCCTAGGTAACAGGCTGCAGCTGGGGAGTAAAGCAAGTCTGGTGCCTCTTTGTATGCCAGCTCTCTCCATTTCCTATTCTATTGGAAGTGATCTCTTTTCTACCTCCTAAGAAGATCCCCCAAAATATTGTTTCCAGGTACACATCTACTAGTGAAAGTCTTTCCCTCCCCTCTCCCCTTCCCCCCTCACAAAAAGGTTGATAACATTAACATGAAAGAGTTGGTTTGGAAGGGCTTATCGATGAAGAACATTTCAATGTCATTTTTGCTCACAGGACTTCAAATGCAAAAATAAATGCAAATAAGGAGAGCTTTAAGTGAGCAAAGCCTCCCTCTAGACAGCATTGCTTTCTCAGCTGGCTTGATATGTAGTGGCTGGTAGTTTGAAAAATTTACACTGGTGTTAATCCTCTGATCTTTCATGAAAGCAACTATTGGTAGTGGGGTCCTGTATTTGGAAGGCCTACGTAGCAAATCTGTGGATTCATTCATTCCTGCCAAAAGAAGGAATACACTGCCTACCCCTTCAGTAAAACCTTTCAACAAAATAAGTGTCCAGAAACACTCCATTTACTGTAATTAGCACCCTAGGTACAATAATGCTGCCAGGAAATAGGAGAAATTCCTGGAAACCACAAGATCTATGTAATCGCCTCCTTATCCATTGCTTTGTACATAAGTTCTTTATCAATGATCACCTAGGGGCTTATTCTTCACTCAGATCAGTTTTACAACTGTGTATTTCCATTTATTTCACTAGAATTTATTTCCGGTTTACAGTGGCATTAGTTTACAATATTTTAATAAAAATGAATGACTCCCCAATGAAAAACAGAGATCCCTAATGAGCTATTTTCAAGCAGTGCCCATAGACCAAAACTAACAAACCAAACGAACAAACACCAGCGGCTGTAAAACATTTTTAGCCTGGAGATATGAGAATTTGCCAACATAACATTGTGAAAAAAAAAGAAACTGGGAAATTTCAATGTTATTTTTGGTTTTTGCCCATAAAATTCCTACGGAGGTATGTTGCGATTCCTTAAAAACCCTGCATCCTTCAGCTGGTGAAAAAATCCCCACATCAGAAAAACAGGAAGAACTTCTGAAAGGTTTAAAACCAAATGTAAACACAGTTCTCTTTCAATCACTCTGTAATAACAATAATTTCGACTCCTCCATACGTGTTTGATATAGGAGCTGAAGAGTGTGATTCTGCGATTCTGTGATTCTGTGAGTGTCCTTGTACGAAATAGCAAACTTAAATAGTACCATCCAGTCACATTCCTGTGAAAGTGAGTATATTTTCCTCAAAAATTCCCAGGGGTGAAGTACGAATTCTTGCTAATGTTGAGCTGCATCTAACCTTGTAACTGGCTGATACAGCCTACCTGTACTAATGAAAACTGGACATGCAGGTGCAGAAATTGTCTAGCTTAGGGAAACAGGAAAAAAATTAAGATGGTCCCAAACCCTGAATAGTTTTATTGTTATTGCATCAGGAACAAACACAGTGGAAATGTCACATTCTCTTTGATGAATTGCAAAGGTAACACACAAGAAAAGAAACTCCATAACATTTTCACTTTCATGGGCAAGTATTCATGGAATAAGGTGGGCCAAGGTAAATTCCATGTTCCCCCGTGGCAAATGCTGTGGCTACTGTGGCTCGTAACTAGGCAGATAAAGTCTCCTCTGTCTCCCTCCCCACTCTGCCCAAACGGGGTGGATTCATTCATCTTGGCTCGTGGGCATAGTCCCTGCCTTGTGCTGTGCCCAGTGTCGGTAGCCAAAATGGCCAAAATCATGCCAGGGTGCATAATAACACTTATATGCAATGAAGGATCAGGGGATGGTGCTCAAACTCATTTTCTGACCCTGTTCAGTTCATTAGTCTAGAAATAGCTATTGAAATTCTGTAATACACACGGAGTACATTGGACACATAAGGCTGTCCCATCTTTAAGTAGGACAATTACACAAAATAGAGTATTGGAGGGGAACAGTGAATTGCACTTATTATTCCTTTCATATCCCACTTTAGCTGCCTAAGGAAAAATGGGGACATTAGAAGATCTTGAAGTCTTTTGTGCTTTTTCCTTGGCATCTAATTACTTGGACCGTATTGTAGTTAGGCAGGACTACTAGGGAGAATTATTGTTGTTGTTGTTGTTATTCAATATATGATAATAGTCATATAATAAGGCACTGCAATATATCAGTTTAATATTATATTAATAGTCTAACTTCTATTAGACAAATGTCCATGGTTAGAAAAAGCAGATAAGCTCTTTGGTACAACAAGACCTTATTAAGGTCCCTTTTATTTAGGGCTTGCACAAGAAAATTTTTGACTGGTTACAGTCAAAAAGAAGCTTGTGATTGGAAAACTTTTCAAGATAGTCACTAAATCTGCTAATCATATTATATCTATTAAGATTTGCAGTTGGAAGAGCGTGTCCCAGCTTGTATTTTGATAGATGATTGTATTACCCACCATTTTGCATCATTTGTTAAAACTTTGTGGTGCGAGGCAGACACTATCCACATTACCAGTGAACAAGCCCATGGCACAGATAATGAGACTTTCATAACTGAAGACAGAAATGTATTTAAATGAGTCTTTGGCTTGGGTCCAAAAATGAATTAAAGGTGACTGCCAGTGCTCTCTAAAAAGAACAAATAGAGCACAGAGGGTTTTTTCTTCTTTTACAGTTTAGCTTGGGTCAAGAGATACCTCGATGGCTCGTTTTCTGCTCACATGGACACTAAATTCATTGCCTTCCAGAATATATGGAAAGCCTTGTCTATCTGCTGAATCTGGCTGATACCCACGCATATGCAGTTTTTGGAGCTATTTCTTTTATTCTCAACTGTAGTAGAGTTGGTGGGCTGAGCTTTGGATAAAAGCAATAGAACAACTTAATATCTGTCGTAAACTAGTACTTAAAAACTTTCAAGTAGATGAAGTACTAAAATAAAACTTCTGTGCCAGTTTTAGAGAAAGAAATTTTGATAAAAATGCAAAAATTGAGAGAAAATAAAATCTTTAAACCTTAAAATTTAAAATCACTTCTCTCTCACACACACACACACAAACACACACACACATACACAAACAAAACAAAGCAAGACAACAAAAACACTGTGCAAACAATGCCAACCACCATTCATAAAAATGCTCCCATGATATTGATCTTGGGTCTTATTCTCCTACACTGTGCTTTGGGCTGATATCAGCTAGGTTACAGGACTGATTTCAAAATCATTCTTCTGTCTTGTGGCCATAAGAACCTGAGTATTAACAAGTATCAGCAAATGCTGCCATGTTTAAAAAGGAGTATTTCGAACCTAATAAGGGATAGGATATTAACAAAATCGTTGCTTATCATTACAAAACACTTAAGCCTCGGCTAGGGTTTTGCATTAAGTTAAGACTGGCTTATTTGCACTGTAAAATTCCATCTCTTTGTATATCTTTTTCAAGAATTGATTTGGCAATACAGAAAAGAAACTGTTAAATCATTCGAAATGTAAGATGGAAGATATGGAATTAAAAAAAAAGAAAAATCTATATATCTTTTCCTCCAGTTTGGGAGAGAGTGAAGAGCTGAGCCTTAATGTAATGGGTCCAGTGGCCCACACTGAACTCTCAAACTCATAACAGGGAATGTGCCAACTTAAGTCACATGACAGTGCCAAGCTTATGCCCCATGGTGCTTGGTAAACTTGTGAAATTTATGTTCTTTTTATTGTTATTGTTTTTAAATAACTAACCTACTTCTTCTCAATTGGAAACTTTAATATTAGGGTTGCTTTCTAAAGCAAAATTAGGTGAAATGGTTTGGGGTGGCTGTAGTTACTACTGAAGTCTGAGCTAGATTGCTTTCAGAGGATAAGCACACACAAAAGAAGGTAGGAAATAGCAGCAGCGACAGAAAATGTAGCTTCTCTTTCTGGTACTGACGCTTATTTATGAAATAAGAAAATGCCAGTACAGTACACCAAGGCTTCCCATGACTGCTGCACACATACAACTCGAATTGTGCACAGTCTGATTCCATTTCATTTTTAGGTATAGACTAAAATCCACTGTATCAGTGATACTTATGTGGTTTCCATCTGTACCCCACAAACTTTAAAGGACTTGCCCTTTGGGAACACTGTGGACAAGCACTATACAGGTAAGCATAAATTGCTATTTCATTTTAGAGGTGAAGTGCCAAGATACAGAGAGACCAAGCACTTTGTTCTAGGTCACTGAAAAAAGTTTGAGATAGAACAGGGAATCGATACTGGGTCACCTGAAGAGTGTATCATCAGTGTCCTAACTACTAAGCTATTTTTCCTTCTAGCAAATCTTCAGTAATTGAATTAAAAGACCAGCTATGAGGAAGAAGGAATTTGTAAGACAAGCCTATAGGTGATGCAGAGGGTATTTCAAATACCTACTATGCAAGATCTCCCTCTTGAAAACTCTTTCTGGAAATTTGTGCTTTACTTGAGTAAAACACTCAGGTAACATGGATATAAGTATTCAGAATGTAGCTTTAGTTTTCTATTTTGCTCTTCATATTTTAACTATTTATTTGACTCTATATGCATATATGTAAATATATTGTGCATTATAAGTTAATAAACAAGATAAAAATAAATTAAACTAATTATAAATAAAAATGGAAAGGGTAATGTTCTTCTAAGAGGCTGCTTAATTATCTAACACTTTTTACTGTCATTCACAATGATTATCAATTAATCTACATAGCAGGAATTTGCATAGAAGTTTACATAGAAAGTTAAACTAGAAGTGTTCCACATCATTCGGAATAATTTCTTGAAAAATCTTTACGCATCAGATAAATTGTGAGACAGAGATCTAGCAGCTGTGTCTGTCATAGCACCTGATTTATCAGATTATCATTTTTGTTCAGATTAACTTCCTAATTATCCTTTCCACATGGGCAATTGTTTCAGCCCACGTCTTCTACACATTCTACAAGGGCCAAGAGAAAGGACATTTGCTGTTCAGGCTTCCATGTTAAGGTGATATATCAGATCTTGTTCTCTTAGAATAGTTAGTTACTGAGATCTGACAACAACCTACAAGCTGAAAGTGATTCACATCAGTCTCCCTTTCAAAATCACTAGCAGTCTTCACCTTTCAAATCATAATCAAACTACATCAAAGAAATCACTCAAGTGCCAATTTCACTCAATCTCTATCTATCCTGAATGTTCAGAGAATATGAAAATCCTTATGTATACTTACGCCTGGCCATAACCTCAGACACCATTCTTCTCACCTGGGTTCTCCTACAGCTTGCCAGTTTTCTTTTTATAACATGAAAGTCATTTCTTTAGCTCTATAAAAGCTTATAAAAACCTGACAACTATCGAGAAATAAATCCAAGTTAAAGGCAAATTCATCTGGAATGCCTACTTTACATACCACTATGATATAGTAAAGTAGCACTTTCAAGGCACTCATTAACCTGCGCTGCTGTGCTCATATATCAACTATTTATTATTCTCTCATTATACTTGCAGTGTCATTCAACTCTGCAGGCTTCTACCTATGTGAACAAGCCTTGCGGATTAAAATCTCTTCCTGTCTTCTTTCCCACAGAGTTATACACACCCCAAATTTGTGAATGAAGAGTGTTGTGGCAGCCGTCTCCTCTGACAGGTAATGAAGTAGCAAAACACCAACTTTGGCACCACTACTGCCACTCAGTTTTTTAAATATATTCCATTTCAGAAAATTTTGCACAAACTGGGCTGTTTATATGCTCAGCACCTTCCAAGGGAGAGCTTATCATCTGAAGTAAATGAACATTAGTAGCGGAGAATGCAACAGCCCCTAATGAATCCACAGTGCCGTGTCCAACCTGCCTTGTGCAGCTGGCACCTGGGAAATACATCCCATGATGCAACTTTCACATGCTGCTCTAATTCTACGTCCCACTTTGTGGACATATAAAATAAAAATAAAGTTTTACAACCGTTTCTGCAGTATGAGGCATTGAACAAAGACACACAGATATATTACAGAATTTGAGCCAGAAGCGCTAACTACAAAAGCTCGTAGAGTTAGCGTTTACAGAACATAGACCTTTTACAATTTATTCTGGATTGTAATCTTTCTAAATCAAAAAACATTCCTCCAGAAAACCTTATCTGTCTTTCTATGAGTTGCTCTGAGAGGAGTGTATATGCATATGGACTCTCTTCCTCATTGAAAACCAAACCATTTCATCAAACCTTGAGAAGCCTGAGCTGCTTCACTGCTTGTTTAGTGAAATCTCTGCTCTATCTTCTCACGTTTCCCTAAGTTAAAATATAGAGTGTTGCAAATCATATGGGACTTTAGTCAAGAGAATAAAAGAATTCATTCTGAAGTCAGGTCACATTCAGGTGACAAATTTTAATGGAAGAGCTAGGCTGTGAGTTCGGTACATGATTAAAAGAAAAATGTCCTGTCAGTGGAAACCCACACAGAGACAGGCTTTAATCAGTGGATAGTTTCCCCCACATAAGAAAGTCTGGTCACGTGGTTATCAACTACAGTGTGCAGAAGGAATCGTTCAGACAAGGCTGTAGCATGAGGCTTCCCTATGATTTCCTGCATTGTTTGCACTAAGCATGCAGACTCAGGTTCAGGATTCTGCCCAGATCGGTAAAATACCTTTTCATTATTTAAAAGCCTGTCTACATGGAAAAATCAATTACAACCGCATTTTCTGGATAAAATAAATCAAATCTGTTTTTCTGATTTTTAATCAGCTGAGCCATAGCTGTCAATCACCATATGATACCTTCTCTTAGCCTAAAGAAGGACCCCCATTTCCTTGCTTGATTTGTCAACTTTGCAAACGCAGCAATCCTAATGCAACATGCTGCTGGAGACAAAGCAGAGCTGTTTGCATTGAACAGCAGCCTAGCAGGAACGTATGAATTTGAGTCCACCTTCCAAAGAAACTATCCTTCACTGACTGTCACAGAAGTTCCTCTGTGAGGCTCTATCTTGAGAGATAAGAAGACAAGTATCCTTGGGAGCACCATGCTCTGGTTTAGACAGGAATTTCTAGGTTCTTTGGCTTCTTGGTAGCCCATCAAGCAGGTAATCGAGCTTCAGAAGATCTAGTCAATAGAATCGACAAAAGTATAAAGGACATATTGCCTCGATTTATCTAAAAGAAAAATATTGGATTTTCACTTTCCCTAAAAAATATTTAAACTGTTAATCTTTGTTCCAGTGCAGAACAATCCTTTTCCCTACAGTTTCCAAATTCCTAGTATAATATAAATTCAGCATTCTGCTGCTGTCTAAAGAAAGCATACAGGAATACAAGTTTTCTTTAAGATATCTTTACTTCTTCCACTGCCTCTCCTGCTTATCTGCGGAGAAGCTGCCTCATATCTGAATCAGCAGACCACTATGCTTACAGAGCCACTGCAATTCCCAGTTCAATGTATTAACTTCAAACTCCCTGGAAATGGATCTGAAGTAAAATGCAGATTCTGCTATGAGAGAGGCAACTTAAGGCAAAAGTTGAAGGGAAAAAGGTTGATATTTTCCAAATATTCCATTTATCTTCAGTGTCTCTGTGCCATTTTTATTGAAATATTCATGAACTTAAAAAAGTTAAAATTAGCAATGGACTTATTTTCATGTAAATATTTTTCACGTAAATGAAAACAGTCTATAGCATTTTCAACACAATTTCATTGAAATTTGTGTTTAAAATTTGGAGATAAGCCATAATACTTTTCATGTAAAATGGAAAACCATTCTATATCAAGTATTGCAAAATGCCTAGAACAATTTAATTCTCACACTGATTAGCTGACAAGGTGATGGCACTACTATATTGCTAGCGCTTAACCTGCTGTCCCCTATCTCCTCACCTTTAGCCAGCTCTGCTGTAGAAGTTACCTAACACTTTTCACAAATTCATATCATAACAGTTATTGAATAAAGGAGGATGCAAATAACTACATATATCAATGGTTTCAGTTCCTTTTAAATGAGATATTTGAAGAAGCAGGACCATCCAGGGAAGGACAACCCAGACTTGTTCTGCTTCATGCAGTTACTTTGTTCACCCAGACTGGTAGCTAGACAAATATGCTTACATTTTCTCCTACCTATGTACTACTATGCATAATGGGACCTAACTAATTATAATACTAAAGGATAAGGTCATTTCTAGAATGTAGGTGCAGATATGGTCTCTTTCTCACTAATTTAGTTTTTGGGGGATTTTGTTTTTAAACACTGAAAGCTTAATACTTGGCATAGATGAAATGGGCTGATTGAATTCTACAAACATTGGAGGAATTGCACAAAGCGCAGAATCCAAGAAAAAACTACAATAACCCAAGTATTATATATCACTGGGGGTAACTTCAAAAGCCACAGGTCAGCCATCTTATCTGCAGTCTGTCCCAGAGACCTATAGCTCTTCTGTAAAACTGCTCAGGTTGGAAAAGATCTTGTGATTTTCTTCATAACCTGCAGAGCACTCTAGATTTACCAATGAATCTTTGAGAAACCAATAGCCCACCTAAGCCAACTTTTTACATGGCTAAAAGACAGTGGAGCCACTAGCATTTCTGGCTACTGTTATTAGATATAGGCATACTATTCGTACACTTTTTTGGAATAATGTTGAATTTCAGCTGTGCAAACACTCTGAAGTGACTCTTCTATGCCACCTGTACAACTTTTTATTACCAAAAAGCGACGCGATGACTATTTCTTGGACAACAAAGGTAACAAAAGTTGCAAGCAAAAGTTCAAGAAGAGATGTAATACCTTTAGGACTAGTATATTTTACCCATATACCATTCCTGTATCCCTCAACACTAAATTACTTCATATTTTGCTATCACATGCTGATGTTGATTGGTTTTCTTAATCAATCACAAGTCACTTGAGGAAATGCAAAGAGACCAAGGAACCTGGCTGAGCACTAGTGTCAGTCCCTACAGGGATTTTCTTTGGAAAGCAGTGTACACGATGTGCTTCCTAGCATGCTTTTCTGTCCAATTATAAAAATAACAGGGCCATAACTAATAGGAAAAAAAGAGGCTGCTGCAGTGCCCTGGAGGAACCACATTATATATTGATATCATTAGCCTTTTTGTTACATCTAAATGAATAAGAACTGAACTGCAGCTCTAGCTGCCTGAAAGGCTGCTTTACAGCTTTTTTCAGATCAGCTCCTGGAGCTTTTGAAATGGCACAGAGAAGGCTTCTTAACTTTGGGAAAATACGAAAAGCCTTCCAAATTAATCTAAAAAGGAGTCAAACTCATGGCTCAGTAGTAAAAGCTTGGTCAATGATCTGAACCTCACTAACTCACTTTGGTACTGCCCTAATAACGTAATAACGTTTATTTTCTTGCTCTTACTCTCTCAATAGTCAAAATGTTTCTCTTGATTAATTATTTACATGAGACTCATAGCCTCCATTTTAATGTGCGTTATGCTAAATATGGTTGCTAATTAAATTCTATTTTTCTCTGATGAGAAAAAGGCATTTAAGTCTACCAAATGTCATAATTCATTTTAGTATTAAATAATCAACATTTGGCAGATTCTTTGAAAACAGCAGGGTAGAAATAATTCACAAAGTGAGATAACTGCATGGGGTTAGTAGGAGGCACTGACTGGTAACAGATTTCTGGAAACAGTGTAATCAGATCACATTGTTTATCATTTCCTCATGGAGGTGATGCTGTATGTTTTGGGGAGAAGAATATACATTTAGGACGTCAGAGAATTATGAGGAAAAAGAAAAGGAATTAATTTCACAAAAGGAAGTAAAAAAGGAAGTAACTGTCTTTATTGAAGGATTGATTGCCTTACTATGAATTGTTATAATAACAATGAAATTTCAAAATATTTGAAATCATCCTATCTGGTTAATTAGAAGAGGGAAAACCTGCAGGTATAAGGATTGCATGTCTAGAAATATTAAAGGTCAGATTTTTCAGAAGTGTTCAGTAACAACTTACATCAGTAGGTAAGAATCTTTTGAGCAGGTAAGTACTAATCTTACAGAAAACAATGTAAATGCCAGAAATACAATTTTTTTTAGCATAACACACAGAGGTTGCAGCAGGAGACATGCCACCAAACACTCATAAACTGTATTGAAAGCTGTTTTAGAAGACTACTGCATATTGGGAAAATACATGAAAGAAAGTGTTCAATAATTATAAATTCAGGAATTGAAATGTGCATTGAGACCACAAACTTTGAGGACAGCTATTTTAACAGTAACGTTGTCTCTTATTGTCTAATCGAAATCCTGGAAAAGAGTGATCAGTTCTATGTGGTTTTGTCACCTCTTGCACGCAGTACCACAGTTAAATATAACCCAGATACGGATTCATCAACCTCTCACTACCGTACAGTGATTTAAGCTGTCTCGGTGCTGTCATGCTCCTATATGCATACAGGATGCATCCCTGTACCAGACTGAACACAGGCTCCAGCTCTCTGCCCTCAGCAACACATACTGACTAAAGACCGTCTTCTTTATCTTATCAGACTGTTGAATGGTTTTAGCCCCAAAGGTCTCCAGAGGGCTACAGAAACTATTTCAGGCTAAAACTGTGGTCAGCAGCCCTGCTACTTTTGACGCTATCCTTGCTTCAGCAATTAAGGTTGTTCACGCAGGAGACAAACCTTTCTTAGGGGCTGCAATGAGGCCAAATACAAATGAAGTGAATTCCCACAGTACATAAAGAACATTATGAGCCTCACTGACTTGTACCAAAAGTTTAAGGTATTTTCAGTATTGCTTTCTGCCTATGCATCATACTCAAAATAGCATTTAGAAATGGCACACAAGCAACAATACTTATCCAGACAAAGCCTCAGTTCCACATACAGCTCTCCTTCTGGAGAGAGGATGGCTAAACAAGTCAAATTTGGCAGATATATGCTGCTTAATGCACAGCTGGAGGTACTCACATGTTCTAGAGATGAGTATGGTAGAAGACTTTTAAAGAACAGAATGCCCTTGAATTAACATCCATCATCATTTCTAGTCTCATCTTTTGTAAAATTAGCTAATGCCAAAAAGGGATATTGACAAGAATAAGAATTCAGGAGATCAGTTCAATTTTGATTATCTGATACTGTGTATTGTCATAAAATGTTGCTGGAACCACTAGGCGTCATCTGAAAACATGCCTTCCTTTACCAAGTCAAAAAGGTAGGCAATCAGTTTCTCTGGCAGAGTTCTAAAAAATATAATTTTAGTAGGAATCATTGACTTCTACTCTCTTCTAGCTAAATAGGCCATCTAACAATTTCTTACCAGCTCCTGCCAAGACTTACTCAGAGAAACAAATTACAGCTGGACTTTTGTCTGCTATGGCTCAATCAATATGTGGAAATCCCACATGTCTGGGAGAGGGCCAGGCACTGGGATGCAGTTACCCATGCAGGGACACGGGCATGAATTTGGCCTGTTCCAGCTAGCATCCCCTCCAAAACATTCCTAGGCATAGCTTCAGCTGTAGGGACAATCCAGGGATTATTTCCATTAAGTGGCTTGGATGCAGACAACCTATTTGAAGGCTAAGAGCATTAGCATAGATGCGAGCTGTTCTGAGCTGGTGGGCCTTAGTACTTGGTTTCCTGAGCACATTTAATTTACTTGGATAGATGTAATCAACCCCTCTTTCAGGTGAATCTTTCAACTCACAGTGACCGCAGTTTCTGACTCCTGTTTTGACTGCCAGGAGTGCTTTTTATTATACTCGTCATTCAGCAACTTTATTATATACAATATATTGTAGAAAGCGTAATATATTTTGCTGTCTATGTTTTGTACTAAGCAGTGTTAGTGATAGGTTATAATCTGCTGATTTGTGCCTGACTTTACCTTAGGCAGGTAAGTTCACTGCTTTTTATCTCCGCTATGGAAAATATCTAGTGCTCTTTAGCTCCCTATATCACATCTTTGCCTGGCTTTACTCTAATGTAGCGAGAACCAAGTAACTCTAGGTTTTTCCGTGAGTGTTTCCCACACACAGGACTGGCCCTCACCTAGAAGCTGTACTAATTGACACTATGAAAGACACTGTATGGACCTCTGCTGAGTAAACATGTGTTTTCCTTCAGAGGATCCTGTATTTAGTCAGCATCAATATGCCAAACAGCCTGACTGTTTTCGGTGTTTTTCTTTCTTTCTTTCTTCTTCTTTTTTTTTTTTTAGGTATCATTTTGTTTTGCTTTAACAGAGCTGTAGCTTTAGAGTGACAAGTAATGGGTCGAGGTCCTGATGGGAAATTAATCTCACATTGTGCGACGCAGTGTTGTGAAGATATTGCTCCTGTCCCCAAAAGCAGTCTAGCTGTGTCAGTGTGTCACTCTGCCAAAATGAATCAGTTTTGCTTTTTCAGCACTGATGAAGTTATACTGCTTCTAATTCCTGAGCTACCTCAGTGAGCTCTAGTTTGGGGATCACTGCTTCAGCGCAGCTTTGGGCAAACTTACAGTGATACGAGGCTCAGGGTCTAATCCAAAGCTCAGTCTGCTAAAGCCAGTGCCTACCTTTTATTTAACATTCTCAGTGCCCGTTATCTATTTTCAAATGACAAAAAAGGCTGTGTGAAAGGCTTCTCTCAAAGCGGCTAAGCTGTCGCCATTTTGACTATAATATCCATTTGTTTTCTGAAAATTTGGGTTTTAGCAAAGATGACATATCCTGTATTTTAAAATTAAAGGTGCTGTGCAGAAGGATTTATTTATTCATCAAAAGAATATGTACTCTGCACCTAAACATCAAATGAAAGTATATTTTAAACAAATAGTTTAAATATATTTCTTTTATTATTAATTGCATCCCACTCCCATATTTTTCTGAGTTTACCCAGTCTAAAGAAACACACCTTTAATGTCCGTTCACTTCAGTAGCCTCCCCAGATTTTGGACCAGATACACAGTTTCTGTTTCACTTGTAAAAGATACTTTTCTTGAAGGCAACTATAGTGCAAATACAGAAAGAGCCTTAGTGTGTTAGAATTAAATAAACGACAGGCTACCTAGCCTATTCCCTGAAGCAGGGTCCAGCGCAGTCAGGGCTGCAGCGTTCTGTGCATATAAAATTTTGTATACCTTAAAAAAAAAAATCAATAAAAAAGTCACTTTTCAAAACATGGAGATCTGCTGCTAGTGAATTATATACCTGGACAAGTATCTAATATTTACCCCGGAGGGATTTCTTCCTACAGAGAGGCTCTAACTCCCTATCAAATGAACGTGTTCACCTTCCTACTAGTCATTTGGACAAGAGTTAGCATGCTAAAATGATTTGTTATGCCAATAAAGTTTTTGTTACACTGTAAAATGGTTTGTTACGCTACTATTGCTACATAAAAATGTTATGAAAATTAAGGAGGTTGTAAGCTCCAGAAAGGAATAGTCTACTTCTAGGACTTCCTGCTAGGAAAAAGAAAAAAAGAAAGATCTTCCGATCTATATGGCCAGCCACCCAGCAATTTTTCAGTATTGTAAAAAGACCTAATTGGCCTTTTAACTAACAACTGAAATTGGTATCCCAATTAGGAAAGCAATTATGTGTCTGAAATGAATGGAAATCCACTCAGGTCAACACTACTTAGAAAATGGGAGGAAATCACAGCAACTCTCATAAGCTAGGTGCTGACTTCTGTCCTGCATGATAGTAAAACAGGCAAGCCTATATTACAAATGGAAATTGAAGAACAGATTCATGGTGTGCTAATCATAACACACCATAGATGGGATAGCAAGATAATAAGATGGGAGGAAAACCTTACTTTGCATATAGGAGTTTAATTTCAATATTGTGTATATAGTCAAAATCAAGTTCTGAAACTGTCAATTATTTAATCCACATTCAAGCCTTATGAGTTTCTGGAACATTTTGAACTTGCAATTAACTGTACCCAGAATTTATTCATGATTGCTCCAGGCAATCATTCCTTGTATAAGAAAGGGAAAGCCTGTGACATCTTATGCTTTACATAGCACCATATAAACTATTATACCATTTTTTTATTTTCCTATATTCACATTTCATTATGTTTGTAAATCTTTTTTTTTCTCCATTATTAAAATATTACTGTTTGTTCCAGTCATTTGGTAAATTTTGACCAGAATTCTACTACATAAACAAAGAACAAAATAGGCCCTTATTTCAACAGCTGATTGTCCTTACACAGAGCTGTGAATTAGTTTTTAGTCACAAAATTTCTATAAATATTTCTGACTAACATAGTACATTTTTTTCTTATAAAAGTGAGGGAATAATTGGAAATATTTATTGTTTTCTCCTTGTAAATCAACCATACTTCAGTTTCCTTTGTGTAGGCTCACTGAAGCAAAGTGAATGGTACTAATTGTGAAGGGAATTTGCTGCAGATGCAAGCTTGCTCCTGTTGGGAGAGGAGACTTGGCTTGAGTATCAGGCCCTCACATGAGTAAGGAAGGTGCATTCAATTAAGTTGTGTTCATGCTGTGTACAAAATTCTTCTTTAAGGCCTGATATCATAGTAGTTTCAATATGGATATTGACATGTGCAGGCCTGGGGACTACAGACTGCAGCTCTTCTCCCACGATTTGACAAGCGCTAGCAAATATGGTTAGGACCACAAACCATGAGCATTTGTATTCTCAGAAAAAGTCCAGATTTCTAGGATGCAGCACATCTATCTGCACCCACTTGGGGCGGGCCAGTCGCTATGTACCGCACAGAGCCATGTAGGGAAGGAAACCAAAAAAGAGCTACTGCTCCTAGAAGACTACATGGAGCCAAATCTAAACAACCCTTTGAGCACAAGGAGAAGCAGCCATCATGGTTGAGCAAAGACTCTGCTGAAGACTGGGCTGTTGCTCCCAAAACAGCTCATCTGGCCCCCAGCGCTTCCCTACCTTGCCCAGAGGCATGCCAATGGCCAGCACTCTGAGGCTGAATAGCCATGCAATAGACAGCAGACTTATTATAAAGACTTGTAACGGTTGCAGTTTAAACTAGTATGGTAACTATAAAAATTAGCTCACTAAGGTAGAATGTTCTGATGCCCCAGGAAAGAATAGACAACACTGTAAAGTATAAATGAATATTCTAATTCCTATTATTTCCCTGACCCTTTTCAAGCGTTACATTCATATCTCACTTTAGGAAGCAACTTAGCTGGGTATCATGGAAAATGCATTTATGTTCAGAATTGAATAAGTGCTGTTGTTGACTGTGAACTTTGGAAACTTTTAGGCAAATTAATTTAACCAAGTCTGGTTTTTTTTTCCATACATATTTTAATGAATGAGAGTCAAGAATTAGAGTTAATGTTCATCTGTCCTGGTAAAGGCCAGAATGGGGCCAAAACACTGTTTTGTCGCCTGTATAGAGCTTTACGGAATAGAGCCAAAGAGAAGACTGGTGTACATTTTAATATTGCAAGTACTATTCCCTAACTCAAAATATAACATAATTCAAAATCGGTGCTGCTGCTGATCAACTATTTAAATCATCCTGTCAGGAAAGACATATGCAATAGCATAAGACTGAATAAGAAAGGACTGCTGGAATCAGAGCATAACATGAAACTGGAACTTACAGAGAGTAATATTTGGATAGCGCTGTGAATGACCTCTAGGTACTGGAAATCAATTATGCAGCCTGTCACAGAGACGTAGGAGTAATCATCTAGGATGCCAGGAGCAGAAGGACGCACCACCCTTCGTATGCAGCCAGGCCCGTGTTCTCGCCACCAAGATCGGTGCATTGAGATGTTAAAGGTCATGAGATCAGTTTCCTAGGAGACAGGGAGAGAAAAAGGATGAACTCCTCTAACTCTGCATCATGTAAGGTAAAGAAAGGGAAATAAAAGATAGTTTTAATTATTAAAAGGAAAACAAGCTATATAACTCTCCCCTGCCCAGTAATTTTAATGTGAAACCAGATTGTTGAAAAGGAGAGAGGAAATTGTAAACATTTGTCTTCTGTTCTGCAGTTGTACACAGGAGCTTCTCTCAGGTAGAAGGCCCATCCTACGAGGTACTGTACAAGCTATAGCGTATGCCCCTATGGACTTATAGCCTGAAAAGCAATTTCATCGTTACTTGATTAAAATGTGACTACAGGATTAATTTTTTGAGTAGACAACAGGGAGAGTTTTATCTCATGATACTGGACACAATCTAAAGTAAGCTTCCATAATATTTATTTAAGGCAATAACTGTAGTGGAATAATCTATTATTATAAGTAGGTCCATGGCCAGGCAGATTGTCGAAGCTGCTGGTGATTGAAATTGAAGGTTTTCTACCTCCAAGCACCGTGCTCTGCTTTCTTCTCTCTCCCGCGGCCTCTCATCAAAGTTATCATCTTCTCAGTTTAGCTAAGAAACCCACTTCTGTGAACTGACCTGGGTTAAAAATACAAGCAAGAACCTCTTCACTCGGATCAGCTTCAGCTTCAGCCACAGTTTGTCTGATCAGGTCTTAGACCTTTCATAACATTACATATTGTAACCCACACAGTATAATGCACATTTCAGTTAAAATCAGTCCACTTCCACTTTCAGTAATGAAAGTGGCAAACATTAAATATTTTCTAACTGCTTACCTGCAAAGTCCAATCAGGAAAATTCGCCTGAATTAACAACAGATTTATGTCTTTAGATCCTGCTGCAATAAAATACATTCAAGTTGAATGAAGGCCATTTTAATGCCAAAAATAACCTCTTCACTGGAGATTAATGTAAGATTAATTAAACGAATACTCTAAATAATTAATTCAGATTTAGTTTTCCAAATTACCCCATGCCAACAAACTCCAAGGTAGTTATAATCATATGCACAAAATTGTCTGCCATATGCCCACAAAATACCACTGTTTTGCATACATGCCAATTTGTATGTATTGCAGGTATTGTGATATTGATTCACTTTTTGCCTTGAAAAATTTGTCTTGTAAGTTCATCTGTGGAAGTTTACTTTCATACTGACCAACAATAAATTCAGTATAAGGTTTAATCTATTTTCCAATATAAGAAGGAGACTTTTTGTTGCTTTCTTCTGTTAACTTCCTTTATTCTGTCCACACATGAAATTCACACAGGTGAATTACATATTGCTAATTTTTATTACTGCTAGTAAAGCAGTAAATAAAAATTTGCTTTTTTGCTCCCTATGATTTCTTTACCCTTAAAATATAAACTTATTGGTTCATTATTTAAAGTTGATGAGGCATTTGTCTTTTGACATTGCATGCCATTCCTTGATGCTAGATTCAGTGTGAAAATAACTTACAAAACCTGAATTTAAGAGATAATTCAATTTAATTATAATGTAACTATAAATAAGAGCATCGGAAATAACCAGAGCTTTCTCAGTATAGCAATGCCAGTGGTCTCAAGTGCTTTTAACAATTGCCAAGAGTAAGAAAATGCCATTTGTCAAGCAGCGCGTACAGACGCTCACTCATATCTATTTCAGTAACTCTTTGCTGAGTAGGAATATGAATTTACTGTGTGGTTTGTGTCTATACCCAATGTTGCAGGCTGATGCTTTGTCTTGACAATCGCGGGGAATAAAATAGTGATGTCTATAAGTTTATAGAAGTCCCTCTGAGTTTGCCTACCTTATCAGAATGTGTTTACTATAAAACTCCTGAACATGAAACAACCATGGATTTTTTTTTCATATTCCATACACCAGTGATGCAATGAGAGAAGGGAACAGCAATATAACTAATTTTTTTTCTCTTACTCAACAACAAAGGAGATGTCATCACAACACTTATTACTTTTCTATTATTGTTCAGGAATGATGGACAAAGGCTGCGAGAAGAGCTTTTCCTGATTACTTCTTACAGTGTGTAGAAGTAATTCTGAGTCCTTAAAGTAGGTAAAAGAGGATAATGATGACCCAGCAAAGACCAATTTTCTAAATGAAAACAGAACCACCTGCCATATTAGCTTGACCTCTAAAATACCACTTCACAAAATGGCAATGGTAAGCTGTTTGAGCTGATAAATGTTAAGCTGCCAATCAATAAATGAAAGACTGAAAAAAATCAATCATGCAGCCAAAGCACACTCCTCTCTAATTTCTTGACGATTCTTAATCCATAAAGTGAGTCAGATGAGCCAGACTTTAACAAATTAGCCTATAGCTTTATTGTCATTTATTGAAATATATAAAATTCAAAAACTGCTTGCTAGGAGGTATAAGTTTTAAGTATCAGTGTAACTCTTAGAATATTTCAGTAGAGACGTGTTTGGAAACCTTGTGCAGGGGTGGAAAAGCTGCTGCCCAGGTGGCTTATTCTTAATCTCATGTTTAATAAAAGTTAGAGTTCTTTCAGAAACTACAAGCAGGCACTTGACATTTTTTCAGTAGTTAATACATTAAGCAAATGCTTGTAAAATGCTTAATCTTCAGCAGGTGATGTAATGTAAAACATTTGTTTCTAGTGGAAGAATGCTGCTGTTTTACAGTGCGTGAGCGCTCACAACGTGAGTGCATTTCAAGTTTTATATACTACAGACATCAGATTTAACACAAATTTAACGATTGAAATTTCTGAGCTTCAGACTCCTAACACATAACTTGACCTTAATTCACCTTAATTAACCTGTTAGACATATACCATAAAGCGAGAGAAGGCAGAACACAGATAATAGTATTTCTGGGAAAATCTTGAGAATTCCTACGTCATACTCATCTTCTTTGCAGTCAGTAGTGATGCAGCATACCGCTACGTGGTAAGAAGTTTCCCCCTTAGCACAGGATCAGCAGAATATCCATGCTTCTGCTTATGGGGCATCCCACTTAACTTTATACACTTTTTTTTTTTTTTCAGGTGTTAAACTATGTATAGGATTTGTGTTTGCTGTCAACCCAGGGATTAATTTTGATTATTATTGGAAATGATTGCAATGGCAGGTACTGTCTTTTAGCTGAGATGTAATCCCTTAAGGCCCCAATAATACTGTTTTTTAAGTGTTTGGAGATTAGATTTAATTCCATTATGTCTATGAAGTTCTACATGTGATTTCAAGGGGACATTTCCTATTTTTTGGTGATAATTCTAGATAAATGTTAACAGATGATAACGTAACATGTTTTAGTTTACAGCTAAATAGTAATAATAAGAATTATGCTCTAGCATTTGTTTGTGTATACTCTATGCATGGTGCTTACAGCAAAAAAAATGCATGCATGATTAAAGTAAGCAGAGGTCAAGAAAAATAGATTTAAAAACTAAAGAAAAATATTAATATAGCTGCCTTGTATAATATGCAAATTCTATGCTGTGACATGATTAAGCATTGCAGAAATTTTCTTCTTCACTGCATGCTTCTGCTTTATTATAGGCTATTTTAGACTTCTTTCATTTATTGTCAATATATGAAAATATGCTCCTGGGAAAAAAAAACAAAGACATTAGCACATGGAGTTGGATGCAGGAGAAGTATTTCTTTTTTCAGAAGGCAGCAGTCAACACTTGAAATATTACAGAAAGCTGCATGAGCATATGGACCTGGCAAACCAGTAGAGATTTTGCCTTTGTTTTTGCCTGTGCAGTACCTAGCCCTTCCTGTTGATTTTTCTGTTTTGTTGATACACACTATAACGCTTATTATAAATGAACATTTGTAGTTAGCATGGATTGACCAAAGGGAAATCATGCTTGACCAGCCTGATAGCCTTTTATGATGGGATGATTGGCTGGGTAGATGAGGGGAGAGCAGTGGATGTTGTCTACCTGGACTTCAGCAAGGCTTTGGACACTGTCTCCCATTACATCCTTATAGGTAAACTCAGGAAGCGTGGGCTAGATGAGTGGACGGTGAGGTGGATTGAGAACTGGCTGGATGGCCGAGCTCAGAGGGTTGTGGTGAATGGCACAGAGTCAAGTTGGAGGCCTGTAGCTAGTGGTGTCCCCCAGGGGTCAGCACTAGGCCCAGTCTTGTTTAACTTATTGATTAGTGACCTGGATGAAGGCACAGAGTGCCTCCTCAGCAAGTTTGCTAATGATACAAAATGGGAAGGAGTGGCTGGCACACCAGAAGACTGTGCTGCCATTCAGAGGGACCTGGACAGGCTGGAGAGATGGGCAGAGAGAAACCTCCTGAACTTCAACAAAGGCAAGTGCAGGGCCCTGCACCTAGGGAGGGAATAACCCCAGGCACCAGTACAGGCTGGGGGCTGACCTGCTGGAAAGCAGCTCTGCAGAGAAGGACCTAGGAGTCCTGGTGGACAACAAGTTAAGCATGAGCCAGCAGCAGCAAGAAGGCCAACAGGATCCTGGGGTGCATTAGGCAGAGTGTTGCCAGCAGGTGGAGGGAGGTGATCCTGCCCCTCTACTCAGCCCTGGGGAGGCCTCACCTGGAGTGCTGTGTCCAGTTCTGGGCTCCCCAGTGCAAGAGAGACATGGCACTACTGGAGAGAGTCCAGTGGAGGGCTACAAAGATGATGACAGGACTGGAGCACCTCTCCTATGAAGAAAGACTGAGAGAGCTGGGCCTGTTCAGCCTGGAGAAGAGAAGACTGAGAGGCGATTTGATCAACGTGTACAAGTATCTGAAGGGGGAGTGTCAAGAGGATGAGGCCAGACTTTTCTCCGTGGTGCCCAGTGACAGGACAAGAGGCAACGGGGAAGTTCTGCCTGAACGTGAGGAAAAGCTTCTTGACTGTGAGGGTGACTGAGCACTGGAACAGGTTGCCCAGAAAGGCTGTGGAGTATCCTTCACTGAAGATATTCAAAAGCTATCTGGACACAATCCTGGGTAATGTGCTCTAGAGGAACCTGCTTGAGCAGAGAGGTTGGACTCGATGATCTCCAGAGGTCCCTTCCAACCTCAACCATTCTGTGATTAATTAGTCTGAAGCAATAAACATTGCCATCACATTTTCTAAAAGGAACAAAGATGCTCTAGGTTTGACTTGCTACCCAGCTTCTGTTCTTAACAGGGAGGAGAAAAGATTTTCATTCAAACACGTGATCGATACATAATAAAAGATAATACACATAATCCTAGGAAAACATATTTCCTTGTAATTCTCTACAGTCAATCAAATGTGTAGTTATTATGAAATGGTGTTGAAATAGAGCACATATATTCTCTACTACCTAATTTCAAGGAGATATTAATTCTCATTAGATGCAAATGAGGTCTTGCATTGTTAATGAAACCTGCTCCAAATGTAGGACTAACCTAGAGGATGAGCATCGCCTCTAAGGTGAGGTCCCCATTTGGCAGCATAACCTTAATCTTCCACTTGGTTCCTTTCCGAAACCACAAGTTTGATCCCAGCTAATTCTGCGTTTGCCCATTCACTCTCCATCTCTCCTTACTACTGCTGAACAGAGTGATTTGGAAACCCATGGCAGATAAAGCTGAAAAAGTCACTTGGAAAATAGAGGAAACTTCTGTCATTAGCACCCACACTGTCCTGACTGTGCATCAGCAGTGATGCTTTCTAAGGATGATCATTTTTGAATATTGATTCAGTTTTTTAAGTTTATTTTTAATCTAAACTTTTACTTCTGTGTTACAAAGATAGCTTTTACTTGCTTGTAAGCTAGAGATAGAACACAGCCCATTAAATAATTGTGATGTTCCTGTTCCTGCGATGAAATGATAAACCATGCAGCTTTAGGGTAAGCTTTCTAGGTTGAGGTAGGTGCTGAAAATATAATAGAGTCAATATCTTATCAGGAGTTCATCCTGAACACTCTGGCCAAGGGATTACATGAAGAACCCCCTTAAATTCAAACACATCAATCGACCTTACTGGGACTATTCAGCTCTCTGAACTGACTGATAGATGGAACCCAGAAAGTTCAGCTCTTCATGGGATCTATTCAGCCTCTATTTAGCCTCCCCTTCACACTTCACATTTAATAATTCATGATAATGCTATGTGGCTGTGTTAGATACCACATCACAACATAGCTGAACATATACTTTTAGTTTAGTCTAATGCCAGCCTTGTTGTGCCACAGTTAAGAAATCATAACTAAAGAACAATGTGAGGGACACATTATGCCTTAAATGTAATAAGTATGTTAGTTGCCTGTGTTGGATGTTAGTGCCCAACACTAGCTGCCTTACAGACCTTGCTTTATCTTTTGAGGGCCAAGTGAATCTTAAATGATTAAGAAAGAAAACTTTCTGGAAACGTAGATGCAGTTATGAAACTCCTGTTTCGGGAGTCTGACACATACTCAGATAGACATTCAGCTGGGGGTTGTAAACATTGCATCTTCTAGGCTTCCAGGTAGAAGAAGTACACACATAGAGCACTCAGAATTTTAGAAACATCTTTTCCTATGCTTTTCCCTCTTCCCACTGAGGAAATCTTTTAAGGTCTATTTCGCTTCACTATATCAAACAATTAATTACTCCTCAAAGAGAAGAGTCACTGTATCAGTGAACACAGCCCACGAGATAACCCCAGCACCACAGACTGAGAATGGTGAAGAGGAGAAAGTTATCTTTAGGGGATGGATTAGACGTCCATGGTTCTCATTCACTGAGATTAGATGTTCAGGAACAGGGCAAACTCTAACTATGACACAAGACCATGGCTAAAGTAAAGGTTTTCCACAACAGGCATAACCACAGTTAGGAAGTTACACAGATTTAATCTATCTTTCATCAATCTAGGGGAAAAAGTTACATTTTTTACACTTTTCTTTTTAACCAATTGACTATATGCCCAGAAGATAAGGGAATGGGAGGGAGCGGAAGGCCAAACAGTAAGGCCTCTTTTTGTTCTCTTATTCCTTGGGCTACGTAGAGTGTTGTCAGGTTTTATTTTGCCCCCCCCTCCCTTTTTTTTTTTTTTAAATAAGCAAAGGAACTTTCGAAAAGCGATTTGAAAAACAGATATACGATCTACCTAAATGATAAAAATGGTTCCTTTGTGCTGTTTAATTTGCCACACACTTAGAAATCTGTTTCCCGCCTTGCAAAATAAGCAATTTTAAACTTAGATTTTACAGAACTTCATAGCCAAGTGGGATTTCTTTAGAAAGCCAGAAGGCAAGAACTTAACAAGAAAAGCAGACTGCTATCTCTTTTTCATGTACTGTTAGTAGTAGTCACAAGATCAAGTAACAGTGGCTTGTTTTCTGAAGCTTTTGGCCACTAAAGATGAGTTTTGATCTTTGGCAATATTCAGATCCACACTCAGCTTTACGGTTCATGCCTTTTCTGCTTCACTTTGTTGGCAGTTTCTGTGTCTGATAAGCGGCCCAGAGATATCATACAGTATCAGAGAAACAAGCTCCAAGACCAAATGAAAAAAGGGCTGGAGACAGGGTGACTGGATCAATATGAGCCCTAATCATCACTTGTCATCCGAAGCTCAAAACAAGCATGCAGAAGTCACGGCAGCCCAGGAAAGCTGCTTTGTTCCCGTGGGCTGCTGGGTGTGCGATTAAGCTGAGCACTTAGTCTGAAAATTGCTCTCAACTGTTCCCTTTAATGACTGATGATCCAGACAGAGGTATGAGACAAAACAGCTTTGGAGTGGTGGCAAATGGTAACCATGGCTTTCTGTTTCGAAAATTGGAAATAGGATGAGGGCTTGTGCAAAGTCAAATGTGATGATGTGTCCTTCAGTCAAGCTGTATGTGATTCTGACTAAAACAGAAACTCAAGAAGAGACTGAAATGGGTAACAGCGCAGAACTGGCAGAGCAGTGGCAGGCCTTCACAACCACAACAAAAACGCTGATAGGAAATGTTCTCAGGGCAGAGGGCCAGGAAGAGTAAAAGAAGGCTTGAAAAAGTGTTGGCATACAAAAAATGGGTGATAAAATTCCAATTATTGGCCATAAAAATTTTCAGCGCAAAAGGTTCATAAAGTTTTGAACATTTGAAAATGGAGTTGGTAATACAAAGCAATTTTCAGTCTCAGCAAGAACTTTGTAATCCAGCTTTCATTTTTTTCGTGTAGTCTTTAAACAAAATTGCTAAGATCTCTGTGGAGTTATACATATATTTCTCTTATCATAAAATTAAAATTTGTCCCCATCATACCTTCCTTGAAAGATAAACTGCCTCAAATTACTATAAAAAAGCTGCTCCCACACTGTCTGGCGATATATTATTTGTTGATAACGTAGCAGAAGGGATCAGGCTCATGCCTAAGTACCTCACCACAGTCTCTAAGCATTCTACAAATAAGTTGTTTGCTTAAGGAAGTACAGGTGTATAGAGAGGTCTCTTGCAATGTTAATGGGAATTGGATTTCTAGGCTTAATACAGATAGGTCTGATGATGCTTGACTGTGCTAAAGTTGCTTGCTGTTCTGTAGTTCTCTCTCTTTCGTACTATGGACATTCTAGTGTGGCAAACCGAGCAAAACTGATCCTTTTGATGGGATGGTATTTACTGGGAAATGTATGCAAAAAGGAGACACAATTTTTGCCAAAACCCCATGTAATTCAATATAACAAAGAGTTGTAATCTAGCCTCTAGCGAAAACAGGATTCAACTTTGTTATTATCTAAATAACTGTATTTTGTGCACAGTGGTTGTGAACAAAGATGAAGCATGATGATAAAGGCATGATTAAAAATACAATGTTGTAATAGTACTACAGTTAATTTTAATAATTTCTTTCATTTCTGGTGGGTTCTGTGCTCTCTCTCTCTCTGTTCAAAACACCATAACTTCCTCTGCTATACAGGAGATAAATGCTAAGCAAGAAATAAATACATGAGACAGTAGGTCTTAAATTTAAGGGTCTGCATCAGACCCCAATCAAGGTAAAAAGCACCTTAAAAGACTTTTGAAAATCAGCTTGAATGTTAAAATTTCTGAGTGGAAAAATAATTCCTGTTTTTGAGACTAACCAAAATGTTTCTACCTGCATCCAGGAACACTTCTGAAGATTAATAGGCCAGTTTAAGCAACTGCTGTTGTGTTCTCTGCATAGCTTGCTCGAAGCAATGCAACTGCTCATGATATTGCCAACTCTTGTTATTTTATGGCAAGTCTGGTTATTTTCAGCATTTATATTAAAGCCTCCATTTGCAAGGACATGAGATTCCATAGGAGGTTTGGCTTGTTATAAGAAAGTGAGTGTATGAGTACAAGCTTCAAAAATGATGAGCCCTACTGGTAAGGCATTTGGAGTCTGTGCCATAACTGAGAATAGTTATTGCTTTTCTTAAAGCCTAGCACCTGGAATCTAGGTGTGAAGGACTGCATCACTCATGTCAGATCCCAGTTATCTAGGGCACCATGTGCTATAGTCCCCCACCTTGGACAACAATGGAGTCCCTTCTCCTTTGCTGTGCAGAAGAGGAATCAACTGTTTCTTACTGCTTGATTAAAGAGAATGACTCAAGTGGAGGTGACTTAAGTGTCTAAAAGCTTCAGAGTAAAAAGTTATAAGAAATATCCAATTTTATTCATATTTTAATCAAAATGCATGCTTTATTGAAACTTCAGTCAAGGTCCTGGAATACTTGATCAGAATCCTAATATTTAAGAAGTAAAAGGCCTTTTTGTTTTAAAAAATAAATCATTAGTTTTAAGCCATTCTCATAATTCTGAGCAGTCTGAAATATGTTTATCAGATGTACAGGGCTGCCTTCTGCTTCACAGGTGCCTACTTATTTTCTGCTTCACAGATGATTCTTATTTTAGAGTGCATGCAAAGGGCAACCAGAAGATGTATTAATTCACTGTGTCTTTTGGGTAGACTTCTACACCGCTCATTGAAGAAAACTGCCTGCCACTAACAGATTTTCAAGGGGTGAGTGACTGAAGGTCTCCCAAAGACTCAAGATATAAAATGAGAAAGGAACTAAGCAGCAGAAGTACATTGAACTACTGGGATTCTGTTTTCATATTATTTTCATTTAAACAAAGTGTAAGATATAATACTTTTTTTCTGATCTTGGAAACATATACCTGTGAGTGTCCTCATGACACTTTACTGTTTCTTGTCTGAGATATTAGGCTATCATATTCTTACTAGTCTTGCAGTGATACTTGCCAGTGACCTTGGCTTTAATACATCAATGCTTTTATCAGAGGCTTCACATTTCACTGGAGCAATGGCAATCTCTGAAATGAATTTTGATATATATTTTTAAAAAAGCAAAGACAGTCCTTATGGAAACTTTAAAGGCAGAGGATCAACTCTAAAATCCTCTTTTAGCCAACAGATGAAGTGAAGCACTAAGAATGATTATGGAAATTAGAATCTTCTGTAGCAGAGCTCAGTTCATATGCTTTACCTAATTATTACCTGGACTTCAGCAAGGCTTTGGACATTGTCTCCCATCACATCCTCATAGGCAAGCTCAGGAAGCGTGGGCTGGATGAGTGGACAGTGAGGTGGATTGAGAACTGGCTGGATGGCCGAGCTCAGAGGGTTGTGGTGAATGGCGCAGAGTCAAGTTGGAGGCCTGTGGCTAGTGGTGTCCCCCAGGGGTCAGTCCTGGGCCCAGTCTTGTTTAACTTATTGATTAGTGACCTGGATGAAGGCACAGAGTGCCTCCTCAGCAAGTTTGCTAATGATACAAAATGGGAAGGAGTGGCTGGCACACCAGAAGACTGTGCTGCCATTCAGAGGGACCTGGACAGGCTGGAGAGATGGGCAGAGAGAAACCTCCTGAACTTCAACAAAGGCAAGTGCAGGGTTCTGCACCTAGGGAGGGAATAACCCCAGGCACCAGTACAGGCTGGGGGCTGACCTGCTGGAAAGCAGTTCTGCAGAGAAGGACCTAGGAGTCCTGGTGGACAACAAGTTAAGCATGAGCCAGCAGCAGCAAGAAGGCCAACAGGATCCTGGGGTGCATTAGGCAGAGTGTTGCCAGCAGGTGGAGGGAGGTGATCCTGCCCCTCTACTCAGCCCTGGGGAGGCCTCACCTGGAGTGCTGTGTCCAGTTCTGGGCTCCCCAGTGCAAGGGAGACATGGCGCTACTGGAGAGAGTCCAGCGGAGGGCTACAAAGATGATGACGGGACTGGAGCATCTCTCCTATGAAGAAAGACTGAGAGAGCTGGGCCTGTTCAGCCTGGAGAAGAGAAGACTGAGAGGCGATCTCATCAATGTATACAGGTATCTGAAAGGAGGATGTTGAGAGGATGAGGCCAGACTTTTCTCCGTGGTGCCCAGTGACAGGACAAGAGGCAACAAGTATAAACTGAAACACAGGAAGTTCTGCCTGAACGTGAGGAAAAGCTTCTTGACTGTGAGGGTGACTGAGCACTGGCACAGGTTGCCCAGAGAGGTCGTGGAGTCTCCTTCCCTGGAGATATTCAAAACCTGTCTGGTTGTGATCCTGGGAAATATGCTCTAGAGGACCCTGCTTGAGCAGAGAGGTTGGACTCGATGATCTTCAGAGGTCCCTTCCTACCTAAAAGATTCTGTGATTCTGTGATTATTCATTTCAAATTGACTATAAGCCAGATCAAGTTTTAAGTTCCTTGAGAATATATTTTATATACTTATGGAAATATATAAATTGTATATCAATATACATAAAATATATATTAATATACATATATTTACACTTACCTCCATAAATTAATAACTCACCAGTGCCAGAGAAGGTCTGACAACTGGGTCAAAGGAAGCAGCATTAACAATCTCATTCAGCAATGCATTGTACCCTGGCCTCAGTCAGATGACTCTCATTTGCAGCCTGATCCACCTCCAAATCTCCGTACCTCTCACAGATATTCCCAGAACTCACGGAAGAGAGTTTTTGTTCATGCTCGCTAGTCATTTTCAGATTTCCAGGAGACTATTTCAGGAACAGTGACCCCTTTTGCTCTAGTATATGCTGTCTACAGCAGGTTTTCATGCATAATCAAACATTCACAAGTTCATTTGATGAGATTAATCTGGAAGATCTCATGATGCCCAGTAACTTTTGGGTAATTTTATGATTGTCACACCAAAGATGATCAGTGAGGTGATTATTTTAATTTTTTTTTTCATTGCAAAGAAATTTCTCACAAAAGTTTTAATAAAATGTGGTCTAATATGTTCCCCAAGAATGCATTTTTAATATTTTTAGTCCAAGAAGGAAATACATAAAGCTCTATTACAAACTTCAAATCTAGGCCGATTACTTAATAGTCCTATTAACAGATGGTATATAAATCTGGTCACTTTAACAAAGTAATAAAGCTGCAGAGAAGCCTAATGATGCATATGCTCTCTAACGTCACAAACTTATCTGTAATGCATTATCATGTAATGTTTAATATACTCTAGTCTAATAAATAAAATGAAAGGAGACTACTGCAAAGATATAAGAGCATACTGATGTTTGAAATGGTAGTTTCATTTCACTGTCAAGCTTGAAATAATGTTAACAAAGGGAAGAACAATTATGAGACATTAGATAGGCAGAGAGGGGAGTTGTGAATGACATCATGACCCAACTGTAAAAGGACAAGTAATAGTAACATTGCTTTGCATAGTTACTGAAAGTAGAAAATCAAGGCTATTCCATAAAGGACCTCCTGAGACTTAAGAGATGGAAAAGGAATTTTCAGTTTCTCTGAGAAAGATGACATTGCTAGTATGAGGTCAGTTGCTGCAAACCAATAACAAATTACAAATTCTAGTACCCTTTAGAGATTATTCATCTTTACTATAAATAATAATTATTACCACTATAATTTTCACTTTGTAAGTATTGTTATTTGTAAAATTATGGGTATGAAAATGTCAGTGTGACTTTAGAATCCAGCTGAAAGTCTGAAAAGTCTACAAGGCTGTTTATCTAACATATATGCATGCACGTTACTTAATTTCAACAAGTACCCCATTGACATTAGGGATCTACATCCATATGCTGGATTACAGTCTACAGGAAAAAGAGAAGAAAGAGGGAATGAGAAAGATTTGAGAGGAAAGGGTAAGAACGATAAGAATATAGGAGTATATTCTTCTTAGCATAATTGCATATGTCTTAGAGGTAATACAGAATTTCTTTCTGGAGTATTCTAAACAGATTTCTGTGGCACAATGATGCATAAAGAGGAAGATTTCCTTGAACAATCATACGGCAAATTATGGTCTAAAATTCTAGTTAAGTCTGTGGAAATAGTCCACAGATAATTATAGCTGATGTTAATGTCACTTTTAGTCATTTAATGTCTGTGTACTAATTAGCAAAGACATGGACATGATCAGGTTTAAGCATAACTGGGGGAGAGGATAAATAGGATCAAGCACGAAAATTTTGAGATGTGGAGGAAGTTTCTTCCACTGGCCCTGGCAGGATTCACCACTACAGTTGTTTCAGTAACTGACACTCAATACGACTGAATGTTAATTTTGCTTCTTAAAACACTATTGAGAATTGGCTGGATGAGATGGTTCAGCTTTGCTTGCTGTCTGGGCATAGGATGCCTTTATGTGGTTATCAAAGCAGCATTAGCTTAGGTGACAGCAACCATGGTGAAGGACAACATGAACTAGCCCTGCCTAGGAAAGTGTGTGTCCCAACTCAGTATAGTGCATTTGGATGTCACCTAAAAGGCCTAGGACCAGGAAATATGGTGTGAAAAATCTCATCAAATGCTGCCCTAGGTACTTCTAGATAATACTAATGTCTTTACATGTGCAACATTGCAAGTCTTGACATCTACATGTTCATTGGTTCAGTTTTAATTGTAAGTTGTCTAGTAGAGATATGACCTAAAGGCCATTGGCAGTAGAAAGACAGTAATGAACTTTAATCAGCTTTGAACTAGATCCCTTCAACCTTTACTCGAGGATAGAGAAGCACTTACCAGTTCATCTGAAAATAGAAGAATCTGAGATGACAGGGTGGCTATAGATGAATGGTTATAAGGATACATAGACACACATACTTAGGAAGATAGATATACCTTCAGTGTTCTCCACTGAACTTTGCTTTCCCATTTGGATTCAAAATAGATTTTGCCTACTTGATATTTTCTCTTTTAAATATGGAAACGCTAATGGGTCATTTAATGATATAATTAGGTATATATTTTGCAAGTGTGTGTGGATTTAACATTATGTGGAGGTATTGGAGTACTTAATTTTGCAAGTGAGAAAATAATGTATACATTTGCAGTCCTCTGAAGCTGGTAATACTTTTAACAATGCAAATTACTTTTTCTGATTTTTTTTCCTCTTGTCAACAGGAAAAGTGAATATTTCACTGTAAAGACTTATGATCCAAATATAGACCTTTAAAATATCCTAATGGGGAAAAAAATCTGAATGTTCACATTCTATTTCATTTTAGATGTATTTAGAAGGAAGCAATTTTTCTTCTGAAAACATATTTCCATAGTAAGAGTTCTAAAAAACAGCAATAAAAAGACCATATGCCTCAAGGTTTATCTCCGAACAAAGAATATGGCCTAGTTAGAAACTCAGGAAAATGAGGATTTCTGATGAGATATCTGATCTAATTCCACAGTTTTGAACATCATCTAGAATATATTACTGTATAATTCTGCTACTGGTCTGTTTCTTAAAGAATAACAGATATATGACAATTATTTCACATGATTTGTAATGTCAAACTCAAATGGATCCAAATTTGAAACAAAATGAAATATTCAAGATGCTACCTTCCAGAATGCCTCTTCTCATAATTTTACTGAACTCTCTAGACTAAAGTTGGTTGTTTAGTTATAGCTTCTTTTTAAACAAAACTTACCAATAGAAGCTGCTGGTTTTCAGGATATTCCAAAAACTTTACAATCAACTTGCTATACTTTATCAAATTCGGCTTTTATATGAGAGAAACAAATATGAATTTTAATTATTTTACTGGTATAATTCAGAAAGAGTGAGCCTTATAAAATCATGCTGATTTGGCTATACTGTATTTTAGAAAGGTGAAATCTATGGGAAGCAGTACAAATTTGTAACTTTGCAGTTGCCCATCACTTTCTGACAAATAGTCTCTGTAGGAGACACTGTGAGCTGCTGAGTGCTGGAAGTTACTAAACAAAGAAACCTGTGGAAAAGAAATCACAATCCCATAACCAACCACATTGCTCAGCTTTCCTCTTCAAAAACAGCAGAGCTGATTTTATATTTTGTTGGTATAAACTGAAATAATTTCGCTGAATAAGGTTCCCATAAAAACAGTTTATATAAGCCTATAGGGCAGTGCTGCCTTTCCTTTTTGATAGCAGAATGGGGAACAATAAAAGTCACTGTGAGTCAGAACTGTCTTTTAAGGTCGCCATTAACTTCCCAAGTCAAAAGTGAGACTTCATAGTCATTTGAACTAATTATTTTTAAAAATGTAGGTGACTCTTCTGAAATCAGCTTTAAAAAATATCTGGCGAGAGATGACAGAAGCAGAAAACAATATCTAAAGAATGTATAAATAGATTATGGTGTTAATAGGTATTTTTTCACAATACATGTTAAATAATTTTACGTAATGTCTGGCAGAAAGGAAGCCATTCACCTGAAAGGTACTGTCATGGAACAATACCCCCATATGACCCAAAATGAGGCATAAATATCCTCAAATTTTTTTTCAGAGTAGAGCAAATTCTTATGATATTAGACAATGAGAGGACAATTGGTTACAATGAGAGAAAAATATTGGAAATATTGGTACAAATAAGGGCAACTCTTAATGCTGACATTATGACTCCTGGTGGTATAACACTTTTTTTTTTCCTATTTTAATGCATGGTTTCATTAAAATTCACTTTCTTATGATTATTGCACAATATCTATGTTCTTAAAAATTTGTGCTAGCCTGACCTGTTGGTCTAAATCCATATTACTGTGATAAAATAAAAAAGTTATTATAATTACTTTGGCAAGGTAACACAAATGAACCTGTCAGCAAAGCCATGTTTCAACAGTTATGACTAGCTTAATTGATTACTTCTGTGGAAGGTACTTTCAGAGGTAGAAAAAGCACCTCTCATATACAATTTAGATTCAGTTGGAGTACAACCCCTCTCACAACACTTTAAATTCCAAAGTATATATCCCAAAGACCCACAAAAAATCAAGAAAGAAAAGCTGCCTTCTACAAAGTGGCTAATTTCTACAAAAGCAAACAATTTATATTTTCTTTGAAATAAAACTCATTAAAAAAATGAAAAAATTTATACATGAATCCTCTTTGCAAAATGACTTCTTTGAAATCCTCTTACTAAAGAAAAAGAGAGAAAATTGTTCCCTAAAATAAGGTAGATTTGTTCCTGCTCATTTGAAATGAGCAGACTTTTTAGACGTCCTTTAATTTTTAAGTACTGTACTTGTGTAGATTGTGCTAGCCCAGGAAACGAAAGCCAAAAAAAATAAGCCTCCCCCGCCTCCAAAAAAAAAAATCAACCTCCCACTTCCAAAAACTCGGACAAAACAAAAAAAAAAAATGTATTGACATAGCATGAATAAATCAGACAGAAGTAAATTATACAGATTGCCATATCCAAAGCCTTGTCACAGAGCGGTAGTATTTCAACTAAACTGATATAATTAAATTGGCATGACTTCTACCACACCATAAAAACAATTATAATGTTATACAGTCATTTTAACAGTGTATCTTATTGTGGTACAGGATGGAAAATAAACTGTAATGGTATAGGGCACCTTTATAATATAAAGCATAATAATGACCACAGTGGTGACTATACCATTTTAATAATTTAATTAAAACTAAAATTTCACCCTTAACTCCTGTAGTAGTGTTGCTGTTTAGCCTCTGCTTCCTTTAAACTGTAAAATGGTCTATAGAGGAGTAAATTACCCTGCAAATGTCATATAAAGGGGCCTAATAAAATTACAATTGGCAGCTGGCTATTCCCTGCTGCTGTGACTCAAAGTCTGCAGAAGAGTGCTCTTGTGTAAGGCCCTTAAAGACACTTTTCAGGAAAGGAGAAAGCCTATTTGGCCTGTACCTAAAAACTTCACCAGTCTGGATCCATAAATTATTACATTGAGTGTTAATCCACTAAATTTTTATAGCAATCTACCAAGCTTCAGGAAATCCTGAACACATGACGACAGTTCATGCACGCAGCAACTTGTGCAGAGCGTCTGCCTTGCTGCGCGCGTGTAGATCAGTTGAGCATTTGCAGCACGTTCTGGTGAGAAGTGTTGGGCCTATCAGTCTTCAATGGCCAGTCCTCACAGGTGTATCAGATAACTCTTTTAGCCTGATGCTGTCTGATTTTAGTTTGGTTTCCTAAAGAAAGGAAGCTAATAGCAGCTCAGCATGTATACCTGTCTGTTTTTCAGTCCCCTCAGTACAATTTAACACATTTATAAAAGAGGAAAGGTCTCAAGGATGTTAACATTCCTAAAGATTTCATTAAAATAAGAAATCAGGGAGAGGAGAAGGACCCTCGGGAGTGATTGCCTTTTTTGAAATCACAGAGTCCATGAGGGAGATCAATGTCATAACACATAGAAAATGAGGCTTCATTATTTCTGCTGCTCATACAACTACCTAATTCTATAGTGCATATTTACTAGTGTGTCAGTAATGCTATGCCTGAATGTTGTTAGCAATAACAATGAAATTTCTACATTTTTGGAAAAATGGCCCAAAAAAAGCTCCCATTACTGGAAGTGAAGAGGCTTATACTGATTTTTTCTTAACTGCTGTGTTCAGGCAGGAAGTCCAAGGGTGCTGGATTACAAGAAGCTCCTGCAAGAGGAACCTTAAGTGGAAATAAGGCAGCCATCTCGCATGCGGCAAGAGGTTTAAAAGCCTAGAAATGGCTATAGATTTATTGAAGGCCATGAAACAAAGTCTGCCCTCATGGCCAGTTTTGGTTGTTGCACTACAGATGAACAGCAGAAGAGCTGTCGTCATTGAGTTTTCTTGGCACAGAAGGATGTTTGAAGATTAGGTGAGGAAGGCTCCCAAAAAGAGTGCAGGAAGATGTCTTGAAAAAAAGACGAGGAAGGCTTTAAAGAAAACAGGTGTCAGATGGGTAGTTCTTAATTCTCTTATTAATCCCTGAAGAGATGTGGGAAACACAAGTATCCAACCTGCAGTTTGGGTGGAAACATGCTTAAAAAACAGAAGAAAGAATGGTTGTAAATAAGCAACCAGAGAGAAACCGGTGACCTAAGGAAGAGAAAATAGGAAAATGAGATAAGTTGACTGCAGCCCCTCACAAAACTGAAATGAGGTGGGGGAGGTGGGGAAAGTAACTAGCCAGAGCCTCTTTCCAAAACCAGGAAACAATGGCTGCTAGTTTAAGGAGTATATGGCTTAAATTTGAGATGATAAAGTTAAAACATTTCATAAGTAGGGAAAAAATAAAGAAATATTGAGGTATAAGACAAAATCTTACGTAGGGAAAAAAAAAAAAGTCTGGGAAATATCCCACCATACTTCTGGCCTGATGTGACCATGAAGAACTGATGAATGAGAAAGAGAAAGCATACAGGAAAATGACAGTCCTTGGGACTGACCTCGTTGAACTTTCTGTAACAGCAAATACCCCCCAACATGAGGTAGGATAGTCAACAGAAGGCAGTTCCCAGTTTTACTCTCAGAGTTAAAATTTCCCTCTAGCTGTGTTACTTTCAGTTCCTTCCTCTGCTTCTATTTCCATGCTCTGTGTTGAAACTTGTCTGCCTTCCAGACCTTATGAGATCCCCAACTCAGTCACTGTGCTGGATTGCTGCTCCTATTGCAGTTATCTTTGCTCCTTTCAATTTTGCCAAAGAGTAGATGGTTTTTCTGTGTGTTTTTAATGCCTAAAGAAGTAAACAAGTGACATTAACTACCATCTACTGTAACTCACAGTATTTTAAAAATGTTCTTCCATAAAGGAATTAAGGAAAGTACTTTTATTCCACAGTACAATACATAAATAAAATACACAGTCATGTAACATGACTTGAGGGCTATGGAATAGCACCTTTTATAATATATGCATACTCATCTACAACACTTGGCTCTTTTTGAATGCTGTAAACAGTTACAAGCCCTTACATATTATATAAACAACAAAGGATTACTCAAGTGCGAGATAAAAGATAATTCAAAACTAATGTTATACTTCAAGGGGGGAAAAAAGAGGTTGACTGTAGAATACTTCCTATCCTTCCAACCAAAGTTAAGATTCTCCACAGGTGAAAATGGCAAATGAAGTGCATTGGTGTACCCACACTAAAGCCAATGCAGCTGAGAGTATTTAGCCTATTGAAAAATCTGGCCTTAATAATGTAGTAGTTAGGAGAGAACAGAAATTAGTCATTAGATTCTAGCATGGAAAAGCCAATATTGAGAGAATACGAAACACCAACAGTTCTGAATACTGACAGCATCACTTGGGTAATTAGACTTTCTGCAACAGCAACATTCTAGATATTAATGCCATCATCATCTCTAATCATAGAGTAATTATTAAAGGTTTTAAAACCTTCTGTGCCTGAGGTTTATTGTTACACATTAGACTTCAATGATATAACTACCACCATCATATTTTACAGTGTTGTCCGTTCTCTTGAATAATATAAGGGTTCTAACTGGAAAGATACAGCGGTGCTAACATTGTCTTGTTAATATGTCATTCCTATCATTTTTCATGATAGTCTATTTTCCCGTATTTTCTTGCTTTGAACATATTTGAGGTGGATTTAGAGAAGTATTTTCACTAATATATGCACATACATTTAGTTAGAATTATAAAATTGCAAATATCTTAAGTATTTTTTCTATTTCGATACTTAATTTTATAAACTGCACATACTATCAAAGTTGGCATTCAGAATGTTGATTAGTTAGTCCAAGTTCATTGCAGACCTTCTTATTATGAATTTCTTATGCTCAGTTCTTACCTGCACCCCTGGCTACCTAAGAAAGGGGAAAGTAGCTCCCAGTCACCCTTATGCCTCTGCTAAGTCTTGGCTTCAGGCTAAATCACAGCAGTATTTTTGCTGCTCCATATTGCACCAGCTAAAATGATCCATGTCAACTGGATCTGCTGTACGTAATGTGTTTCCTCTCAATTATTTTTTCTACACACTCAGGGTTGCAAATGGATCATATAGATGTATGATAAAAGAGTCTCTAGCTTTGAAGGAAATTCACATCCACTTATTTAGAGCAGAATTATTTGCATGTTCTTTTCAAGAGTTTTCCAAAGGAGTATGATGCAGAGCGGTGTCTGTACCACCCTCTGTCTGTTCCTCCTCCAGTTCATCACAAATATCTAAAAGTGAAACCAGATAGACATCATCTGTAATGACCAGATCACCAGTAGCATTTGTAATAAACAAAATGCTGGAGGCTACGTCATCATTAACAGCTTCCTCAGTTTAGTCATGATTTTTTTCCTTGAAACGTAAGACAATATAAGATAGATTGGTGAAGCAGTAACAGGCAGGCAGATACCATCAATGCCATTAGCAATCAAGTGTATTGCTCCTGCTGCATCACTTAGATGCCATAAGCTTAAATGTTTAATATTCCAGAATGTAGCTAGTTTGCATGTAGTCAAATGATGCAATATCATTGAAAGAGCTGTTTTATTTTCAGAAACTGCCTATAGATTGTTAAGGAAGAGTTTAAGTGTACTGGAAAATATGGTGGTTGCCTCAGTGCTCCTCTGTGAGTGGCTTATGCTCAGTCCACCATTCAGTGTAGTCTTCAGTGCTGCTAGTGACAGTTTGAGAAAGAAAAATAGGTAAACAGAACAGCTAATGTTGAGAACCTCATTTTTTAATGATTTCTTTGGAAAATTTCCCAGATTACACAACTGCCCTGGCATAATAGCCTGTACTTCAGAAAATAAGTCTCACCAGAGATGCAATGAGAACAGCTACATAGGCTCACAGCGGGTAGGCTGCTTTCCCTCTTTTAATTTGCTACCCATCCTTTCAAAGGATCTGGCTAATTAGTACAACCAAGAACAATTTGCTCTATAAAGGGCACGGGTAGGTCACCTTCCAATTCTCAACATGCCAGTTGCAACACCAAAAGCAAAAAAAGTAGAGAGAGCTATGTGACAGAGAGAAATTTTAACACATTAAGATGCTCTTTTCGTTATTTCATTGTGATATTTGTAGATTGTCTCCTCTGTTTCTATCTATAGTTATAATATGGAAATGGTACTGATGATTACAGCACAAATGATACTGTCTCAAATTTAATGCTCCGGATAATTCTTCTTTAGGACAAATATCGGACTCAGTCTCCCATATGTAATCTTTTATCTCTCACAGAGTTTAACTTTTATGGTATCATCATTCCCATTATACATGGTTGATAGCCACATAACGTGAAAAAATGCTAAAATAAACAATTGCATGACTTCATCGAAGTCAGTGTGTTTATTCACAATGTTGCCAATCAGTGAAAAGGACATGCATGACGGAGTTTCATTTCTAACAAAACAAATCTTCTAGTGTTTTGTCCAAGATGTCCAACCCTAAAATGGTACATACTAGACAGACTGGCCATTATTTTGTGATACTCTTATGTCAGAAAGCTATGTAAGTTTGGAAGCAGCACAATCTCAGCCAGAGGTTCCAGTGCTCGCAGTCTATTCTTCCCCCTAAAAACTCTCTATCTTTTCCTTATGAGGAGAATGAGGTAAATAAAATCATAGCAAGAAAGGAAAAAAATAATGACAGAAGTGCTTGAGAAACTTGCATTTGTTTTATAACATGTAAAAGTTCAAAGAAAGAAAGCACCATGTTCACTCCAAAAGGATTTTTTTTTGTTTTGAAAATGGCTGTTTATACTACTGTGTGAGGAACACTAACTGAGCAACTATATTGCATAGTGTGAGAGTGTGCTTTCTTTCCTTTTTATGACTAATGTAAAGGACTACTCCCCACAGGACAACCCTTCTAGTCCTTTGTCCTTTCCCTTTGCTCTCAAATAGTCATTTTCCTGATGGCCCCAGCAGCTCCAGTTCAAATCCCTAAAACAGTTTATAAATAACAATGTGAGGCCTCTTTTTCATTTCATGCCTATTAATCCTATGAGCCAACTAGGTGTTACATATCTGCAAAGAAATCTTATTTGTACTGCAGTCCTCTTAAAGTACCAATATGCATGTTCCCCAAGGACCAGAATATATCTCTAGACAATCTTCATGGGCTCAGGTGTGCTAACAAGGTTATTCAAGATAGCCCAAGGGCATTCAGTGCCTTTATTCACGTACCTTTTGTCCTGGTAAAGGTCCAGCATGCACATACAGTACATGCACACATTTTTTGTTGCACGTTTGAGATCTTTTCTTATGCTGCCTTTGTGGTCCAGTTAGCTGTTTTTTTTTTTATAAGTTCCACTATCATTTCATTAAAATCTTATGGAAGAGGCTTGAATATCCATGTAACCATAAATACAAATAAAATCCATTCTCGATAGGCAAAAGAAAAAAAAAGTAAAAAACAAAGACAAAACTAAAGAAAAGAAAAGCTACTACTAGTTGAAAGACCGAGAAAGGAGAGGGAAAAAAAAATCAGCATGCCTTAACTCACTTATCTATCTGAAGGAAAACAAAAGTGTTGATGATATTGGCTAGAACTAAAAGATTATTGTTTGTTAACTGCCAAAGATTATCTTATAGCAGTGGACCTGAGGAAAAGAATAACCGATTGTTAAAGCTGTTTCACTTAGTTCAGAGGACTGTAAAGATAATGAAAATGAATAAAACAGAAAGTGTTACCTGAGTCAGTGACTTGGGAATAAGGTGGGCACTGTTCCTAATATGACTTGTCACAAAAATGATCAGCAAGTATAATAAGTTAGCCTTCTCCAAATAGAAGGTCTCCGCAGGGTACCAAATCTAGTGAGAGTGGGCAAGTGATATCTAGCATTACTCTTTAACAGTCCAACTCTGACTGAAACTTTTATTATATTACTATTATCCTTAAGCCCAATGATTTGCTCAGGAATTATTTGTCTGTCTTTAAAGAATAATCCAAGTGCAATGTTGTTTCTTTCTATGCAGCGTTTTGTATTCAGAACACACGCAACTTACCAGGCAGCAACTTGATTTTCTTTAAATGTAGTAATCATACTAATAAATTGTATTAGCAATTTTTAGCAATAAGATTTTCCTTGAATAAAGTACTGAGTTCTAGATTGACATTTCTATCTTTTTATTTCAAGATGAAAACCTAATCCAATTTACAGCTGTAAATAACATTGTTCTGAGCTGCTTGGTTTTTGAAAGATGTTGACAAATAAGGACTAAAGCAGAAGAGAATAAAATGATTAAGGAACTGAAAAGTCTGGTTTATGAGGAAAGGTTAACAGCATTTTAACTTTGCCAGAAAACGAGTACAGGAAAGCTATCACAACCACATATAGGTATGTTGAAAGGTGCAAACACCAGTGGTAGAGAAAACTCTCTGGAGAATTACTCAGAAAAAATGATATGTATTTTTCTCTTCTTGTTTCAGACTGAGAAAGGATTGCAGCTGCTGAGTAATGAGGCTGGATAGAGTCTAGAATAGATTAATTCTCTATCTCACACACCACTTCTGTCCACTCTCCTGTGAGCTCCAGACCTCTTGGAAGGCCACGCTGGTGGCCACCCCTCCCGAGCCCTCTGGATGGGCCCCTACTGCACACTCCAACTCACAGTGATACCTCTCCCCTTAATCCCAACACATAATTGCTCCATGGTGTCCTCTCTTCCAGAGAAACTTCTTCCCTCTCCCCCACAACACGAACAGACAACCTTCACCATGGTCTCCACTGTGCAGCTGCCCTTCTCCAGGAAGCAGCCTCTGCGGCTCCATGAGGCAGAAGAGGGGAGTGGGGAAGATCGTGGGATGAGACTGCAGAATGATGTACTCTGAACAACAACAACATCTTCAAGCGAATGATTGAGCTGAATTTGGACATTTTAAAGAAGTATAATGGAGTCTTAAGAAGACTGCCAGGGATATCTGGGAGCATGGCTAAGCATAGCCCACTTGCAGCCCCAAGAGACTGCAGCCGCCCTAGCGGTTACTGCTCTGAACAGTAACCCCTGGTGATGGGATTATCTCATTCCCGGGGTGGGGGGAGGAGGGGTAAAATGCTGAAATAAACATGGAAATGTCTTGTTCTTCAGGCCTTCTTTCTAAAACAGACTTTTTAATCCACGCTTGCTCAGAAAGGGCAGTTAAAACTTGGAGGCCCTAAAATACATGGCATTGAGACTTCCGTGTGGATTTTCCACAAATCTCTGGCTTGCAGATTAGATTCGGTCCAACAGCAAAATTCCTGTTGCTATCAGACTGCTCCATCAGACCACCACTTCTCTTCATCTAACCTGATTTCTATTACTGTAGGTATATGCTTTCCTTTTCCTGATGTAAGAGACATTTTTTAACACACAATTTCTGCTTTTCCCAGAAAGACTTTCTGGGAATGGCCAAATACTTTCTTCATAACTTCATACGCTTATATATGCACTACACTTGGGGGAAAAAAAGCAGATTTTGTGTATTCACAACTTATCACTATCTATGAAATATGTATTTGATAATTATCTGCTTTCTTCCAAAAATAAAACTCATATCTTCTAAGTAATTTGCAGTTAAAATAAACAGGAGCACAAAAATTGCTGTAGTATTAGAATGACTTGGCATTTTGTAGTGAATAACTTACACCGCATTTATCAAACTGAAAAGATCCTTTCCTCAGGGGTACATAATCCTTTCTGCTCTTCGTGTAATGAACTATTTAGCTGTAACCTTACCTTCTGTGTAAAATTCTGCAGACCACAACATGTAAGGTTTAAGCCAAATCTGCAAAGACATTGCTTTCCAATTTTCTCCAGAAAAACAGTCTGACCACTTCAAAGATATTTCCTACGTTTCTTTGCTGTTTTGTTTCTAGGCACAAAAATCATACCATTAATCTCCATAAGAGGGAAAAGAATTAAAGTCTCTACCAGACAACAGTTTGTGCGTGAGTGGGTCTTTAATAGCTGCAGTTACACTTACAAGTACAGTGGCAATTTCTGTACTTAGTGCTGGTTATAGAATTGTGTTAAACATGAAGATCCCAAACTAAATAATATGCTATGTCTAAGTGTCAGCGGTCTTCTTAGTGAACAGAGTTCAGCTAAAGAATATCAATGACAGAGTACATCACAGAAAAAATTTTCAAATGCTCCTTTAAAAATAGCAAGAAAATAAATGATTCAATAGTTCGCTACATTTCTTCGCTAACTTTTCATCCATTTCTCATTTAAGACTTCCAAAGTCAAAAACAACTAAGGAAAATAATAATTTTTTTAAAATAAAATCCTAAATATAATATTTTTAAATATAGTCTTTCCAATCAATGTAGTTTAAAAACAAAATGGTTTAGCAAAGCTAGGTTGTCCAATAATCAAAAATGGATGCTAATGTATTTAGAAATACTCAAATATCTGCAAAATCAAGTCAAATTGGTTTTGATGTTCTCTGAACAGCATCCAGCCTTATCAGCATAGGAAAAGATACAGACATGAATCTGACAGAATGGCTCCTCTCTTGCAGTATGTAATCACTTTCATCTAGAACAAAGAAGGTGCCACCAACATTTTTCCTCGTGGAAATGGCTGTCAAAGAAGAATAAGTGTTTAAAGAAATTAGTGACACTAAGGTAATTGAATTATTCTTTCAAAGATAAAAGTTTCAAGAAAGTTCTGAAAGAAATCCTCATTCTAATGCATCTCAGAAGAGAAAAGTGTGACGTAAGCTTATGTTTAGTCTGTTGAATCCAGCTCATGGGTATGAAATTGAAATGCAATAGCTATGAAATTGCTGGGATTAAATGACACAAATACACTATTGCTCTGTATCAGATTTCTTTACTACACTGGATTCTAAACACAGGAAAAATCAGAAGCAAATTTGGTGGCTTCCTCTTAGGATTAATTTAAACACATCAAAATCCTAACAATTTTGCCAATTTATTTTTTTAATTAAAAATAAAAATAAAAAACATCCCTGGTTCATAATAGTAGTCACATCACATCCTCCAGTTTGTTATGTATAATACATGCGAAGTTACTGGCCTTTCCTGGTAGCAATGCCTTGTGTTCACCTCATGTTATCTTTGATAAAGGGGCACTAATCAACCTAGAACCTCTATGAAAACTAAATTCTCCAACAATTTTATGGTGAAAATAGAAAAATAATAAGTTGTACTTTAGGTGTTCTTATATATTCCCTCTTTCTTGACTAGTCAGTAGGTGAAGCAAAGAACACAACAGGAAATCCTCTTTGAGGGAGGCTAGCGGAAGCTTATGATTATGCTTAGTGTGAGAATTTGACTAACGGGCTACATTTTAAAAAAGGCTGGAAAACTTGCCCTCTGTTACCTGGCATCACATTTAACTTTGCACAAAATCCACAAAGAACATTGTCTCCTTGCCTTGCAGATGAAAACAGGGTGATTATTGCAAGTTAACTGGAAAATGAAAATGAATATTTTTAACCAAGGATTTTGTACAACTTTTCTTGCACCAGCAGAAATTTTCATATGAGGGAAAAGAAATTCAAACATCAAATCTCATCTGACGTCTCTTTTATCTCCATATAAGTAATGGTTTCTTTCCTTGTGGATGACAAAGCACTGCAAGCGCACCCTACCTGTAAAGTTCTGCCAGTAGATTTGTGTTCTTATATCCACAAACGTACCATGATGGAGGATATTATCTTCAGAACCGTCAGGCATACTTTAGAAGTATCTCTATATAATCTACACTGGCATAGATGACACTTATGTGACTTCAGTTTCTATACTGGATACCAAAATAAGCAACTACTGAACTAAATTTCAGACACATTATGGCTGTAATTTAAAACATTTTAAGGTATTTTCCTTGTCTGTTTTATCTTTTAAAGTATGCATGAACATAAAATGAAAGCTTTAATAATTCTGTGAGAAATGCTATCCACTTCCTAAGTAATTAACTGTTTCTACAGAACATTTGTCAATCACATTTGAAATAACCCAGTTCCTTAGTGATCAATTATCAAAAAAAAAAATTATGAACTACTCAGGGTACTGTGTCATCAGTTTTTACAGTATAATTACTAAGATGTTACATTATTGTAGAGAAAAATAAGAGCTGACAGACAGTGAAACTGCATAATTAGAACATCACCTCAGTGGTGATGTCAGATGTAAGGCCAAAGAGTGAATCATTTAACCTCCCATACAGAGAAAGTAAGGAGTACCCTCCCACAGTGTTATGGCTAACATGAAATATGATTTCTACCCAATGAGAGAAATTAGATTCAGGTGTTACTGCCAGGCTATGGCTTTTACCATCATTGTGACCACCTAAGAACACTGTGATGGAGAAGTATGTGAAGTACCTTGTAGACACATGGAAATAGATGGGAAGTGAATGCAATGGTTTTTTTTGAGCTTTTCAGGCTATTTTTTAGTTTCTAGCAAAACAAACCTCAATCATGATCATATTTCCACAGCTTTTAAACATTTTTCACAGGCTTTCACCACTAACTCTCTCTATGGACTAAATAACTCCCAGTTTCACATTCTGAAACACTAAAATGTTTGGCTGACCAGCTGAAGAAAGTACTGTTTTAAGTCCTTCAAATCCCATCTCTACATCTCTGATGTTCTTTCCAAACTGAAAAAAGAGCCATAATCAATGCTCTAAAAAAATCTCTCAAAACAACCCTCTGAATTACAAAGAGATGTTACAGGTTCATCAAAAAATATTCTCAGGAAAAATTCTTTTTAATACAAATGAAGAGTTACTTCAGCAATTTTAGTTACAGAAATTGCTGCCACAGTCAAGATGATAATTTGTATGCCAAACACAAGAAAAACCACAGAGAAGAGCTTCCCAAACTGTTTCATCTTCTACCCCACTTCCAAGAGAACCCAGAAGGGACTTTTGCAGGGGACATCAGAGCTGTCAAGATCAGTTCTCTGCGATCACAGGCAGCTACATAATAGATTTTTAGTTTAGAAAAGTCCACAGAATAATCATTCCACCTATACCCAGATCTATCCATAAAACTCTTCTCATACCCTTCTAAGACCTACAGTACAAAATAACAAAAACTGCAAAAAGTTAACCTAGTCACTCTAAGTTCATCATGACACCAAAGTGATTGATCATACAAATCTGCTACAAGAAGTTTACTTGTATTCAGATCCCTACATCTTGTGCTTTCACGGAGGATTTCTTAAATCAAAATTGGGAGTTCTACAATGCCATCTGATGCTCTTTTCTCTCCAGAAGTTTCCCTCCTTTCCCTTAAACAAACCCAGTACTGTGTTATCAGAGCATCCTTTATGGTGCAATAGATGACTGTCAACATTTTTCCATCTCAATCTGTTCCTTTTTCTTTCCTTACACTTCTTTGGGGAAAACTGTTTGCATCTGGGTTTGTATCAGCAAAGGAGGGATCAAAGCTGTGTCCCTGCCATGCCTCCCATCTCTAAAACATAGCTGAGGTCTCAAAACGCAGCGTGTAGGAATCGCTTGGGAAGGAAGAATTACAAGGCCAAGGGCAATCTATTTTATTTTATATATTATGAACTTCCAGCTGGGCTCCTGGCAGGCTGACAGTATGAACCTCAGGTGAGAAAGATTTTGGGCATCTCAGCTTTATCTCATGTATATATATTTATATCTGCCAAATGTCATGGCTCTGACCCTTTCTGAAGTGCCACTCTTTCAGAAGCTTGGTAGAACAAGGTAAGAAATTATTTTCACTTTCCACTTTTAGCCATTCATGTTTGCTGAGAAAGTATCAAGATCTGAAATTGTTTCTTTACCTCATTCAGAAAACTGTGATTCTCAGCACAGTTCTCTTTTGGGAACAGCATGAAGACATTTCAATTCCCTTTCATGTGAATTGAGTCAACTAATTTGGGAATATTACAAAGGTTTCTCTCCCTGGCCTTCTTCCAAATCCTAAGGTCTTCTCTGCGTGCACTATAAAAGACAGATAGAATAACAGATAGATATCACTAACATTTGGTGCCGGGTGCAGAAAAAATATTTTTAATAGCTCAAATGAAAAAACCTAAAGCTGTTCTAAAAGCACAGCTAAGTCAGAAAGAAAGAGAGGAGGAAGAGGAAAAATTAACCAGGAAGGGGAAGAACAGCAATATCTGCCTCTCCTTTTCTCACTTGTTTTTTGACTCTGCACAGTAACAGAATCAGATCAGATAATCTGAGGTTTAATCTGAGATTAGATAAGTGAAGTAAAATATTGGGAGGAGAAGAAGGAAACTAGTAGAAAGTTTATGGAACAGGAGGAAAGTCAGACACAGAGGAGAAAAGGACACAGAGAAGACCAGAGCAGAAAGAAAGAGAACTAGCAAATATAAGAAAGAAGTAGCAGCACAAATGAATAGAAAAAAAGCCAAAGGATAAAAAGATAAAAGGTATTTGAAGAGAGAAAGAGGTGAACAGAGGAGAGAGAACACTGCAGATAAAAATAGATCTAGGAAAGCAGGCCCAATTATAAAAAAGCTCACTTACTTCCCATGCTCACACTGATGAAAAATGTCCCCCTTGTAGCTGCACAGACCTTAACCACCATGCATCCTGCCAACCACAGAATCACTTTTCTATATTCTCTGATACATGCTCACCTCTTTACAAAATTACATTACTTGCATGAGCCATTAGCAAAAAGGTACTTAAAATTCATTGGCTAGCACATTCATTTCTTTCACCTCTATTTTACCCTCTCCATTTTCTTACTGTGCTGCAGAATCTTCTGTGACATTTTGTGCAAACCTTTATTTTTCAATGCCCAGAAAAATTTTAAATGCTTGTCACTGAGTATTTTTGAAAATAACATGGAGGTAAAATTGTTAAGTTCAAATTGATCCAACCTTGAGCTTTTAACATTATCTTCTTGACTTACTGCTGAGATACTGTAAAATTATATTTAATATTATTTTTTCTAGATCTTCAAAAGCTGAGAAGCATATAAGAAAATGGAAAACCCTCAAAATACCTTTCTTCCAAACATATGTAATGCAATCTGTCTCTGTAATATTTCATGTATTCACTGATGACCTGGAAGGGAAAGTTTGTTAACAACAATAAGGTTCATGTAAGATGCCAAACTAGAAGATATTTCAAACAGCCGCATAGCAAATGGATGTATGTGCAGCTGGAGGGCTGGGCATAGCTGGGAAGGGTACAATAGATGGGAGGGAGAGTAAAAAAGGAACACAGGCAAAACATCCTAAAGGGGAGGTTGTGACTGTCAGTCTTGATAGAAATGGAGGAGGCAGGAAAGACGAAAGGAAGCAGGAAAAGACAGAGGCATCAGAAAAGGTGTTTAGAGTGAGGAATACAAATTAAGCAGGGGATAATGTTTCTAAGTGGTGGAGTGAGACTTGCAAGTGAGGAGGAGGGATCAAAAAGGAGGAGGGAGAAGAGACTGACACAGGTTGGAGAGGACAGAGCAGAAAGTGGCTAACACTTCACCTCCCCAAAGCTCTGTGCTTCCTAAAGCACATTCATCTCTTTGACTGGGAATAGAGTCCAAAAACTGCTATGCCCCTACAAAACCCGTGGGCAAAGACCCAGCCCAGTTTGATTCACCAAGATGACAAACCACTGTTTCTAGTCATGTTCTATTAGTTGCAGTGACAGGAGTCTATGACATGGATCTGAAAGCTCCAATTTAAGTAATGACCCACATGTTAATATCATTATGCACACAAAACTGTGCCTCAGAAATATAACAAAGATCATTATCCAAATATAAAATTTCTATTTTGCCAAAAAATTGCTACCTCAAAATTTCCTTTTGTCTCAAGTAGGGCAAACAATAACCCACATTTCAAAACACTTGAAATATTTTGCATTTAGTCACCTCAAAACGATCTGGATTAGCTTTAAGCATTTCTTTCAGTTTCTTTACTTATGCAAAACAGTGTCATATAAGACGAACATAAAACCTGAAACAATAAAGTGGAAGAGAGGCTTCCTAACTGAACCAAAATAAAATGTTTTAGAAGAATCCTACCAAGATGAAAACTGAAAACCATACACTCCCGAAATTTCATGCTTTGGATTGAATATTTTCTAGTAGAAAAGTCCTTTATCAGGAATTTTTAGCCAGTTGTTAGTCAGCTGCACATTTCGGATTCATTGCCAAGCTGATCCCTCAGGTGTCCAGACCTGGGTCGAGGGGGAAACAGGGCCATCGTGGCAGTTCCCATAAAGAAGCCCTTCTTTGCAGTTACAGAGCAGTTTGCACAAAGCAGATATCATTCCAATTTGTAAGGGTGGTTTTTTTTCCTGTTTCTTTTTTTTAGGTGGTGGGGGGGGGGGGATGGAGCTGTGCATGAGTAGTGCGGAGATTGCCATTTCATGCTAACAGCACCAGAGTGGGATTGACTGTTTAGGAGTGAGACCAGAGAAACTGTGGCCTCCTCTCAATCCTGATGAAGCGACAACAAAATGACCGCTCAGCTTCTCCCTTCGCCCTTGCAACTGCAGGGGGTACTCACTGCAGCCTTTGCACTGTGTGACCCATGATGTAATAAAATAAAAATAAATACATTCATTATTAAATCAACACTCTGCTTCCCATTCCACACAACCCGCTGTTAAAAGGAAGGGAGGAAAAAAAAACGCAAAACCCTAATCTGATTTCTTTGCTTCCCACCGTTTGTGTCTCAGAGCTAGTCTCCAATTAGCCCCATTTCTGGTCCAGGCTGACAGAGCACATCCGCTCACCTCTTGGAGGTGTAAGCTAGCCCTTCTCTCTCTTCTTGACCCCATGCACTAGGCAGAAAGTTCATGTAACATTGTGAGAAGCCAGTTTCCAAAACAAAGATAGCAGCGTCCACCATCGTTCCACTGTCACTTTCTGGAGCTTGGTGACAACTTCTAGCAGTTGTCCTAGCAGTTCCTAGTTGTTCTAGCAGTTACCTTTACTCTGTCTGCTAGAGTAGTAGTAAACTAAAAACAGAGAGGAGAAAAAAAGATAAGGACAAAGACTTAACAGTAAAGGGATGAATAAAACAGAGAGGTAAGAAAAGAAATACAGGACAAATACCTCAAAAAATGAAACAATCTCTCATGGGAAAATCAAAAGTGGCTGGGGGCGGGAAAGGAAGTTGAGGAGAAAGCTGAGAACAAAAATTCCTCCTCAAAAAGGAAGAGACTAGAAAAAAATACCACTATAGACATTAAAAATGGAGAATAATATACTGTAAATAGAAAACTCCAGAAAAAAAACTATTATAGGGAATCTATGTTATATAGATATAGAGAAAATGAGGGGAAAAAAGCAGAGAGCAAAGATTAGATATGTATAATAAGACTTATTATCTTGTATAAATTTGAAGTAAAAACCTCAGCCCTACTAAAAGTGTGAATTTCTCTTCCCAAGTACACTTATACAGTCTATATTCACAGAGAGATGATAATAATTGAAACCTTAAAATGCTTATACAATGAGTAGGTGAGAAAAAGGAGTAAAACAGAAGTGAAGAAGTAAAATGCTTCTTATAAAAAGCCTTGTAGATTCTTAAGGAAAACTGAGAAACCTCTGTTGCTTAAGATAGCTTATAAGAGAAGAGGACAAAGCACTAGCAAATACCCTGCTAAAGACTAAGATGGGATAAGAGCACGGAAGAAGCTTTTGCTAATAGACTTCTTGACTCCCTGTATAATTTACATTACTTCATACTCCTGCGATTTTGGGCCCACAGTCTATTTTTTAAAAAAGGTATATGTAAAATTCCATTTGCTTGTTAAAATTGGGAAGGAAGAAATCCATTTCATTGGTATGCACATATCTATATGCACATAAGAGCTTCTGGTATAAATGTTGATTCAGGAAAATCTGTAAGTCTCAATGTGGAGGATGAGTTGATGATCATTTACAAATTAGGCTTTAACTTTGTCATTGTAATCTTTGAAATTTCAGACATTTTGTTCTTCCATAACTCTATGGCCAAGAGCCATATTACTTCCATAGGATGGCAGATGGGCATGCAAGAGAATAGTTTAAATCGTATGGAAGCTGAAGGCCCTCGGAACAAAGGTGGAGAGAACACCGGGAATTGCTTGGTCACTGATTGCTGCTTTCAACCTCAGAGAAAAATAATTGAGGAAAACAGAGCATTACTGATAGCTGAAAAATACAATTATTTCAGTTTCATCTGGCAATATTGCATTTTCAAACGTCACAGAATAAAGTCTATTAGAATAGCAACAGTAATGATAATACTTCTGGAAATTATATTGGAAATGCTGTAGCTCTATTGTAGGATTCAGTGCAGACTAACAGAAAGAATCAATAAAAAAAAAGGAGGCTGCAAATGCACTGTGTTCCACAAGGAATTAGCAGCACTACAATGTAATTTGTGGCTGCCACAATAGCAATTGTTTCAGAGACTGAATTCTTGCTCCTTATTTGGAGAACAGATGAATTGTATCCAAGGGAAATAAGTTCCTCTCTTAAACTAAAAGTTTCAAAAGTAATAAACTACAATTTCAGACAAAATAATATCTTTATTGTATGATATTTTGAGAACTATTGCTTACACTGTTTCTTTCAGTCGTGGTTGTGTTAGCTGCACATTATTTAATGCAGAGGTGTTTCAAAACTCTGCTATTAGATTGTCATCAACTACTGACATACATGCATTCAACTCTAGGCAGATTTACACATGCAGATTATACATATGTATGAGCATATATATACATACATGTAGACAACTTGTTTTCTTGGTAGTTCCTGGTGTTTTGTAGGTGAAACTTTACATAACTTTGAAAGTTTAGACAGAAAAATCTTTATATTAGATATTAACTCATATAAGCCTGCTTCCCAAGATTTATTCTCAGAGAAAGGAAGGAACTTAATAAAAATTATCCACAGGAACACAGGAAGCTGATTCCCAGGAAGATATTTGATTTAGCAAAACGCCACCACCACAAGCAAAAGTTGGGTGTAAGATAGCTATTGATAAAGAACAAGGCAGTTTGCACTGTTTTCACTGATACACGGATCATTAAATCGTAATAGAAATAAAGGACAAACCTAAAGAAACAATAGATGAGTCCTTCATTTACATCTGAAATCTTTGGATTCTGGCTAAATGATTTTAAAATGGTACTAATGTTCTCCAGTTAATATCAATGCACGCCCAGAACAGCTAACTTGGCACATTTCATTGGCAACAGTCAAAAGACATAGATGGCAGCACTGAATCCGTAGTGCTTGTTCTTACCTACGATCTCTATGTAGGACTAGTCCTACAGCACACAACAAACTGGATGCTAAAAACATAACCTTCTTCCTTACCAGGTATTATGGGTTGGACTCAAGAAAGTTCCCATAATTCATCTCCGTTTCAGTCCTCATGAAGTAAGAGGACACTGTTTCTACTGGCCTTCCTGTATTCATATTTTTTATGCTTTTGCTACAAAATAATATCATATAGAAGCTTAGCCAGGATAGCAAAGTTTATGAAAACAAATGTCACAGTATTAACAGACATTTATGGATGCGTAAACATTGGTAGAAAAAGTAGTATAGCGCTAGTAAAATTTACTCTCTGGGACATATCAAAGGTAGAAGGAATCTCCAGTTTAAAAGAAAAAAAGGAGAAGGAGAGAGAGAGAGAATCAGAATAATAAAGGGTATTTACCAAAGGAATTTGAAGAGTTAGTAGCAGATGAAATTCGATAGTCCAAAGGTTCTTCACTAAATGAATGATAAAATGCTATGAAATGATTAGTGAGGAAAGGTCGGGTTTAAGTGGGATTAGACGTACTAGGGTGTCTTAGAATGACTCAGAAATGCCAGTGCAACAAAAGAAAAGGCAAATTCCCACAAGAGGCAGTTCCTGGAGAAATAAGGTTCCTTCACAAAGTCCTGGTGAGACCTGGATCAAGTAACCTATGCGCAGTTCAGATCACCTAAGTTCAGAAAACATGGACCGAAGCTGGAGCAGATGCAAAGAAGATTTACAGGGCTGCTCAGGGGAATCTGAGCAGCCTGTTTAGCCCTAGCAAAATGAAGGCAAAAATTGTGTGTATATATATCAGGGGACCAGAGGGAGGGAAGATAGGAAAACATCTGTGTGATGGAGCCATGGGAGGGGGCTGCCACCACCTCAGGGAGGTGAGCTGGGGCTGGCCGGCCACACTGTGCCTGCACCCCAGGGTGCCATCCCCACCATTCTGCAGTGCCCCAGCGAGGTGACCAGGGCTAGGTCGGGGACAGCAGCCAAGGTCAGCTGCGGTCCAGAAATCACCTGGCAAGTCTGTAGTAACAAGGCAGGTCTGGTGTTGCGCTGGGACGTCAAGATAGCGAGGTCCATGGCCAGGTGCAGGCGCACCAACAGCTGGGTTGCAGAGCTGCCCTTGCACCAGGCAGCCAGACCCCTAGAAGGAGGCAGGGGGCTACAGAGCCTGGTGGGGCACTCCAGGCCCTGACACCTGGGACAAACACTGATGGATACAACCCAACTTGAATGCATTTAACAATTGGAAACTAATTATCAGACTACACAATTCATATAGGGCCATAACTCGGAGCGCGGGGGACAACTGAATAAAACTCATTTTAAAAGGAATTTGATGCCAGATGCACTATCAATAAGCAAGGAAGTTTATGCTCTTCTTCCTCTGCTTAAGAAGTCTGCTTAAAATTTATTTGATTTCATTTCTTTTAAATAAACGTAGAAAAGCTTTATATGTTATATGTGACTCTGATTAGTCCTGAATTCATATAAGCAGGAACCCATTCCCATTTTTTACACAAACCAGTCATATGTGGCCTTTTGTTAATATTCATTAGGATCAGAATTAGCCAAAAATCTAGGATCTAGGGGAGATGTACATGAAGCTCACTGGAATAAGTGCAAGCTGTGGGTACTCTGTGTCTCTGGCAACCAGATCGCTACTTTGGTGCCTTTCTCAAATAGACAGCTGTAGGAAATTAATTTTAACTGTCATCATCAATAGAATGAGGCCATTATGACCCAGCACAGTTTTGAAGACTTGTTTGTACGTTATACACATCCCAGTTTCCAAAGACTATCAGAAAACGGGTGAAAGAAGGGTAGGTTACTGTTTTTTATTTCTCAATGCTTAATTCTATATTAAAAGTAACTATTTTAATGATCTATATATTTCGAATAACAGAATTTAAAAGTCATTCTAGAGGTAGGTAGATGGGCAATATGAAACTGGCAATTGGTTCCTGAAGTAAATCTACAGAAATCTTCCTGCTCTTCATTATGGAAAAAAGATTCATGGTATTTCAAATAAAGATAAAATATTTCACTCAGAAGACTTACGGAATATGCGACTGCAGCTTCCCCTGAATACAGAAACAGTGAAAGACTGAGAGAAGTTATCTAGAGGTAAAGCATCTAGTATTTTAATTTGAAATGTCAAAGTGATATGATTTAGAAGGAAGAGTAGGAGAGAAACCATAAAATAGAAAGTATTATTGTTTTGTCCTTTCATGACACTCCTTTTCTCTTTCTATTAAAGTACTCACAATCTTAAGACTTAGTCTCTAAGTTTCATCCAATAAATATGGGGTACTGTCATGGATACATCTTCGATCTGTGCTTAGGTTAGAAGGGCACTATTCATTTTTGAGTGAAAATCTCTGGGGACAGAACCTTTATGAAATCATCTGTCTGATACATGTAGCCTGGACAGCAACAAAAAGTACCCTCTTAAATTACTTTTGGATCTATATAGGTTTTTTCTCCTATATTCTGCTTTCTTAGCTTGAAAACAGGAGGGGAGGGCAGCCACGACTTCCCACCATATAGCTGTTAGCAAATGTAATGCACTGGCACAATAGTCAGTTAAATACCCAGCTTGGCAGGATTTAAGACAGCTCCATCCATCACAGCACAGCTCCTTCCACATAACTGTACCAACCAAATAGATGCAAAATAATGGTTGCTGTAAGCAGTTAAATGAAAGAAGACAGCGAAAGCCTAATATAAAATCTCTGGATGCTCTGGCATTTCTTGGAAAATTTTCTCATTCTGCTTCCAGCTAATTTATTTTCTATTCTTGCAATTTTATTTCTATAGTAGAGAAATTAAGGTGAACATTGCCTTGCAGGGCGTATCAAGATTTTTTCATCCAAAAAGACATAACAATAAAGAAAACAGGGATAAGCAGGACTGACAGCAAACTATATGAATACAAGCAGCTAGATTTTGGTCTCTGGTCCAATAGCTGGATGCAGAGGGCTGTGTGCATAACTTTTTTTCTGTTCAGCAGATGACCTAGAAAAAAAAAGTCAGGCCAAGCCAAAATCATTTTTGTACCATTTTCTCACTTAATATAAAAATGTTTTGATTTTCTCACTTGAGCCTTAAGAAAATATTTCCATTGCTTTTCAGAAATCTTTAAAAAAAGCAAGCAATAGAAGTGAAGTATTAGATTTAGACACCACTCACGAAATCAAAGAAAATGAGCAAGTTCACTTTTATTCAGATGGAACACAGGAGAAAGATGCTGGAATTACTGCTGGAGAGAGCCGGGGAACAGAATCTAATAGGTCTCAGAAAAAGCACAATAGAACTTTGCTGTGTTAAAGATTCATTTTGTAGAAAACATGCAGAAGTTTTATACAACTCGGGCATATGGCCCCTGTGAAGGACTTGAATATGTATTTAGAAGCATAGGAGAGTAACCTGTAAACTTTTTATCTGAGGTCACCTGTGGCTTTTGAGATTGTATGCTGTATTACAGATGAAGGAATAAACCAGTCTAAGCAAGTAAATACACATATTAACGTGTATAATGAGCACATTCATTGTAATATTGATTAAAACATAATAGATTAATGATCAGCTTGAAGGCAGGGCTCAGATTAAACAGTATACCTTCAGGATTAGATAATAAATTAATACAAATTCAAAGGAATAACATGAATGAACAGAGTGGAAGATTAAGATCTGCATAATCTATTTTGCACTAAGATTAAATGTGCAACTGCAGCACTTTTACCTTTGCTGTGTGGTACTCAGGGAAGGGTAACCACAAAAGTATTACTCAGTTGCAGCTTTACGTTGCAATTATAACACTACTTTCCCCTTAGTTTAAAGCTAACTAATTCTTGTTAGGAAAAACAGTTAAAGAGTTAAAGATCTATGAAAGTGGTCAGAGAGTCAATGCCATATATTGATTTGGTTTAAGGATATAGAACTACACAGATATACCTAGCAATTTTATATTAGCACAGCCTGCTTATCTTTCAGCACTATCAGAAATCACTGGCTGTTTCTCTAACAAAAGATTCTATTAAGAGCTTCAATGACAGATTGGTTTAGTGTGCCAGCATATGCATATACAAGCAAATAATAAATGATATTAAAGTTTGTTTTCACTAAAACATAAGTAAAAATAAAGAGTTTGCACTCCTTCTGCCTCCTTTCTTGAATAATCTAATTGACATGCCTGCTATTTTCTCCAGCCAGGTGGGACAGGCTTGAAGCCTCCCTTAAGGCTGCAGATTGGTCAACTTGATCCCACCAATCATTCGCAGCTTTTACATCCTTTTCTTCCAGAGAGCCTGTTCAGAGGGCTTAAACTTTGGATCTTGACAAAGGCACAGGCAGAATGAGAACTGCCTGTTTTCTACACACTCTTTGCTTACCTATTTGTTCTGATTCAAAGAATATTTCTACAGTTAACAGCTCAGAGCAATAAAATTTTTTGAAAGTCAGTGCTGATTTGTTCCTTTTATAGTGGAAAATCCTTACGTTTCTTCATGTATGATCGATAAAGAGCACAAGTGTGCTCCAGAACAATTTACTCTGAAGAGTTAAGCATATACGTAAACACTTTACTGCACTGGGCTGGAATAATCAGAGAGAAGTAACATAACAAAATGGTCTTGTTTTCACAAGGTTAGCTCGGATATTCTTTCGGAGACATGCGAAGCAGGATTTATGAGGAAAGCTTGGCTTTCAAAATTGAAAGGTGAAGGTGGAAATGACAAAAGGTCAAGAAGGACTGGAGGCATTAGCTGCACCTTGTGCAAGGGAGATCATACAGATGCGTCTTCTCCTTCTTCTCCTTCTCCCTTTCACTCCCCACTCCATGTCTCAACAACACAATATGGTTCATCAAACTCCTAATATTGAAATGCACTTAAGAAAAATCATTTCTATATAAAATAACTAATTAGCATGTTCTAAACACTTTTCTCTTCCTGGTAAGTACTTAAATGTTCTCCGTACTGCTTAAAACTTCTTCCAAACAAAGAATTGGGAGATAGAAAAGCTGTCATAACTTGCCCTAATGGCTTTTGACTTAAGACGACTTAACATTTTATTGGAATAATTTTGCTCATAACTGAAGTTACCTCCAGACCTACTCAAATTTGGGCCTACATTCTTTACAGCCTCACTGAGGGGAAAATCAAAGTCGTGGAGTAAAGAAGGAGCTCCAGTCTCTTCTAGTTCTGAATTACAGATGAATAATTCACAATATTTCTCCACCTGTTCCTAGAGGAGCCCTGGAGGTATCTCATGTTCTTTATTGTAGCTGTTGGAAGATCGATAAGGAGCAGGGCAGGTGATTGCAAGAGGAAAGTCTTTTTAAGTCCCTTTGCAAACTCTGAGAAAAAGACCTCTATTATGTCCTCAAGGTTTTTTCCTTTATCCCACCTAGCCTGCCTTTCCTGCAGCCTGATGTTTCTCCCTGATACCTCTGCTTAGTGGGACACCACTCCCCAAACCCTGCATCCTAATCCCCTTCTTTTCACTGTGTCCGTCTCCACTCAGCATGATCCTCGTTCTTCATCTACCCACCATGGTCCCTGTTTCCTTCTCTGAGCTTTTTGTCTGAAATCAACTTTTTTTCTTACCAAACCTTCAGTCCAGTCCCAGCTTTCTCTTCACAGTCTCCCCACCGCAGACCAGCTATCATCTCTTGTCATTTCCCCAGCTCCTGAACCAGTCTGCGTTTGCATGCTTCCATTAATTCTTGTCTCAGATTCCTTGCAGCTTTATTCCTCCTCGCCATTTAGTCAGATTGTCCTGGTATAGGCTCCTTAACACATTTTAATGTTTTCACCTTGAAAGTCCTTTTTCATACAGGCAGGTAGTCTTCTCTCCTACATTCTCCAAGCAAGTGCCAGTAGGAAGAAAATATACGGATTACAGAAACTCTCTGAGCTCAGTTCTTGCACTTAGCAGTGAAAGAACAGACAAGTTGCAAAAATTCTGCGATGAAGCACACCTAGCTGAATAGAATCTTTCATATAAATACCTATTCAATTCAAACAAGTTTCTGCTAAATAAATGAAAAATTACCTTTTTTTTGAAGTCTTAGATCTTTGTTAACATTTTTTAAAGAGTTCATCAGTATAGCAAAAGAAACATGTCTAACATAGAAATGAGCATATATTCTCCCTCTATCTCCACAGCCCAAATCAAATTTTAAGTTTCTTTCTGCAAAGAACTTAAGAAGTTCTTAAGAAGGCTTTTTCAATATTCCAAAATAGCTTATATTTCTTACCTGCATTTGTGTCTGAATCACTTAGCTGGAACTTTCCAGAAATAATTTAAATTAAAGATAATTCAAACCTCAGGTCTGGAAATGATCAGCATAAATAGCTAAAAAAAAATCATCATTTTTGTTTATAATGACTGTGAGCAACAGACAAAGGGTTCAAATGTACTAAATTCAGTTTTAGTGGGACTAATGAGTTGCTTTCCCAGGCTGGACCGCAATGATCAACACCTTGAAACCTATTACCGTTAACACATTTCCACACTGTCACATAACTGGTATTTTCAGTCATTTAAAAACCCTTAGCCAAATGTTAACTTATGCATTAAGGCCTTGCTGCCTTGAACTGACATTTTCCAATCACACCCTATGGACAGACAAAGAGTTTTTGCACACACTGTAATCACTCAGTGAAAGCACATAGACTTTTGCTTGACTGCACCTAAGCACAAAAACTTTCACTTATTCAGCTGGAAAGAGTCCTACCTATATGTGATCAAAATGTACTGTTAAATCTTGATCCGAATGTACTAAGCATCAAATACATCATTTGTGACCGCTTTGGGAGGGCACTGTTTCTCATTTTGTCCAGCAGACCATACCACAATATCCCTTTCATATAATGAAGTTGTTTATGACTGCAAGGAAAGAAATCTGTGCTATAATGCATCATTAAGTCAAATTAAACCAATCATCCACCTGTTAAGAGAACAAAATGAAGGAAAACCTTGCCCTCAGCAAGTTCCCTTGCCCACCATGGTCAGGGAATGGCTATATAATGCCAGCAGTCCTTAATGCCATTAGTGAACTTTCATTTCTTTTATACCCAACAATGTACCTTGCTTCTAATGTTTCAGCAGATTTATTACAGCCAAACACAAATTTCTTATCAAACTTAATTTTAATTGAAAAATTTTATTTCCTGTGAGCACTTAAGTTTGTTTTCATGGGAAGTGGGATGTGTTTCTGTTGGGAGAAAAAATCCTCAAAGAAGAAATATTTAATTTTGAAGATGTCACTATGGTACTTGCTACTTTTAGTTTGCTTGTGTTGTGTCCCCATCCCATTTTGGCTTGGATTTCTACATAAAACTATTTTTTTATTTCTTTACCTCCTCTTCACAACCAGTATTTGACTGGATGCACCTAGAACTCACAGCCTTTGCTGCTTAAGAGTGCAGACCAATTTGCTCTTCTTTCTTAACCAAACATAGCATCATGAAAACAAAATAACAAACCTATCCCATTCTTTTTCCTGTAAAACTGGTAAGCAATGGAAGGTGTGTGAAATTGCAACAGGCCCCTTATTAGATGATAAACCGTCATCGATCAGAATGTAATCTTAGTCCTGCTAGGTGCAGATTATTTTACAAATTGAAGCATCATACTTAAACTTCCTGCAAAAGCATTTTTGTTAATCTATTCTAGGACTGGACAGTTTTATTATTCATATAAACATCTCTTGCTTCAGCATTCACTAGTGTATCAATAATAAACAGTTTCCCTATCTAGTGGAAAAGTATTTTATTTAAAAAAAAAAGTCTATTTTAAAAGGAGGGTAGATGGGAGAAAGGTCATGATATATTGTCTGATACGGGAAAAATTACAGGCCATTTTCCTATTTTTAATTGTACTAAACTAAAACAACAAACTAAATGATATTTGGATTTAAAGAAATATTTGAGCCTTCTTATTTATTAAGGTAAAGTGGTCAATACTTTAAGACAGAAATGGGAAAAGTAGAAGGAAATAGCGAATGATTGCAGCAGACCTGACTTCAATCGCTTCTGGCATTTGAAACACTATGGATAGAAAAATTGGAAGTGTATTTAGTATTTTATATAGTAATGAATGAAGGGAAAAGCTTTGGGTAGAATAATAATTTAAAAGAAGGTAAATATGGAAGATCATATCAGAATATACAAATTGTTTCTTATGAAAAGAGATATTTCTTGTGCTCCTATTATGAAGCCTTAGTTTTGAATCTGAGGGCAAATATATACATATCAATGAGAAGATTAAGAAAGAAAAAGATTTAGAAAACTAATTCAAAGTTATATGCTAGGGTTTCTACCGCAGATTACCTTTTCTCACATGCTGGTCAGTCTTGCTATTTTGTAACCGTTATTCATGTAGTAAATTTTGATTTTAAAATATGGGACAATATAAATACGCCAAAAATCCTGACATCCTAAAATTGATAACTAATGAGAATGTAATTGAAACAATCATCTGACAAACAGAAAGCTAAGAAATGTGTGAACAATAAATATTTTATTTTTCATCTTCCTGAACAAAAAATAGACCTTCAATCTAACTTTCAGAGCAGATACAACCATTGATTTAATAAAACAGGATATGCGACTCAAGGGTGAAAAATAATTAATGCAAAAACCTTCTTCCAGGGATATACTAGGCCTTAAAACAGTTTATACATCTTCCATTTCTAAAAATGTGATGCATACCTGGTGTAAGCCTGTAAGATTCATTGTCTGCAGGATGTGTGTGAAACTTAAGGGGAAAAGGCGATTGTGATCAATGCTGTTCAAGCACAAAGCCTACTGAATAAGAAGCAAGGCTCTTGGCCCAAGGTAAATTGCTGTTGCACGCTATAGTAATACAAAAGGAAGGATTGAAGGGCAACACAAAATCATCATCCTTAATGGCCTAACTGCCATCAGGAAAAAAATGAAACGTAACAAAAACAACCCTCCCTGCAATCAAAATAGGATGTCTCTTCTTTCAAAGCAGCATAGTACTAGCAAACTAGGAGTGTATGCTAGCATGTCATTTTCTGGGTCATGTTAAAGCTTGATGCTAATTCTGTGTCACAGACCAGTAAGGAAAACTATATTCATGTTAGTCCCCAGAACTCTCTCTGTTATTAACTACTGACAGACACCAAGTATATCTGTCCTCTCTTGAAGAAGCTGCAAGGATGTTTGAGAACAACCTTTAAATCGCTCATATCACTCAAATTGAATCTCTACTGGCAATTTTTTGTCTACATCAAACCCTTTTCTGTGAGAGCCAAACGGATCATCTTTTTCCTCTGTTATTTCACGTGGTTGTCAAGGCACTCTGAGATAACACAGGTTGGTTTGTGAAGCTAAAACAACAATAACAACAAAAAAAAAACCCTTAAGGACTCTTTTATATAAAAATAAACTATATATCTCTTAGTTTTCTTTATGACTAAAGAAAACTCCTGAAGGGATATCGGTTTTTAGCAAAACACTGAAGAGAGGGGTTGCCTGAAACAAATAAGTTCTTCAAAGAGTGTGATTCCTTTACAACATCCCCCACTAGGAACAGTACCTTCATCTACATGTGTCTGAGACACTGAGACCCTTGTGAGCTGCTTCTGAATGTCAAGTAGTCAATGCTCTTGAATGTCCAAAACCAGAAAAAACAGAGAGAAGATTTCACGTAATACAATTAGATGCAGAGCAGAAACAAAGATTCTTGCACATGTGACATCTGGGCTTGAATGATACTGGTAAAAAAGTCATATGGATTACAGTAGTACCATCAGACAGTAAACACGTTAGATTCTCTGCTGGATATAACTGGTTATTTTGAACCTACCTCCCCTTTACTCTTGTTCCCTGGTCAAGATCTCTCTGATGATATCTACAGCCAGTTGGATGCACACTTAGAAACTGTTAACTGAAGAGTAGCTTAAAAGTTTAAATTCAAGGAGTAAAAAAGCCCTCTAAAGGGAAAGCCCAAAATTGTATATGATCTGGACCAACTAGGAAATGATATAGCTCCAAAAATAACACCACTTGCAGAACTTGCCACTTTCACATTTCTCCCTGGATAGGTTCTGCACATGCACACACACAAACACCTCCCCCCGCAACCAATCCTTCTACCTTTACTCACTAAAAATTATAAGCAAGCAAAATGACTGTATTATCTAAGTTATTTCTCTTTCAACCAGACTGAGAAAGGAAAGAGAAAAGGATCGCCTTGCTTATTACTCATGAAATATCCATGAGCTGCCTAGGTACCGTCTTGTTGTTATCCTGCATAAGAATCTAAACGGAAGAACAATCTAAATAAGAATCTAAATTCAAATTACATCATCATCCTGACAGGTAACATGCAAAAAATTATGCTCTACAAAAATCATATTACTGTAGATGAGGATGTTAACAAAAATATGATATAGGTTTGGCTAACTATAATGTTTTTTGCTGATACTTAGGATAGAAGCTGACAGCTGCTGCAGAATCCAGTGTGGGTTTGAGTAATGGTGAATAATGCTGGGTAATACTTATGCTGGTAGGCTAAAGGACACAAGGGGCCTATACTTCAGATGGAGCTGGGCTTATGAATATCCATACATATGCCACCTTCTTCAAAAGGTCACTTGCAAGATGGAGCTACTCCAAACATGCAGGTCAAATTCAGGGACAGAAAACATAAACACATATGTGCATATCTGTGCACACGAACTGTACAACTATGTTTTGAAGATAGCTATGTAATGCATTGGAATATACACTGCACAGAAAAGGTTTAACCACTAAATATTGGATTTCTAGCTCTGAAAGCTGTGTTTCTTTTTGCTGCTGCTTCCCAAGCTATAACACATACTGTATTTTTTACTTCACAGCTTGCTATGCTGCCTGCATGATAATTCTGTTGCACCTGAAAAGGTTGAGGAACCCAGCAGGAGGGGTAGATATTACATGAAAAGAAAAGATTAAAGCAGAGGTCCCCAGATAAGTTGCACATACCACTACATGGCAGGTATACCATCAGAAAGCGAAATGCAAATCCTGTATAATCAATAAGCATCTCAACTCATATGTATATGTTACTATATAGTGATGCTTTTGCTTCCTCATTGGTTGAGAGCAAATTATGAAATCCCTGCATAAAAACATGCCTGAAAAGGAAATAAGCCATAAGTGCCTAGCTCTTTCCTTAACAAAATACAGATAGGAGAAATTTCCTGCTCTGCTTCGAAGACTTTCTGTATCATTTCAGAATTTTTCAATCCCAGTTTCATGGTCACCTCAGCTGCAGGATGGATGGCATGAAAGAGGTTTTTAGAAGGGATGCTAAGCAGTCCAAACATCTGCTTGGGTTTGGAGAAAATTCTTTGAAAATCCCTTCAACACTGACAATGAAAATTCCATCTTTAGGGTGATTCATTCCATTAAAAAATGCAGTCTGAAGTTATAGAATCACCATGAAAATAGTAAGACAATATTTCATGCACCCTTCTGAAAGGCATAGCAGTCTGTTGCTATCAGATAAAGCATGGTAAATCTTAGAGGATTTACACAGATTACTGAAAAGGGAGATGATTTTAAATTTTTTATTTCATTCCTAGTTTTCCTCTTATAAATAAATTTGACTTTGCACAAGAGTCTTAAAAAAAATGTGCGCCTTTTTTATCATGCAAATATGAATGCAAAAATGTGAATAAAAATTAAACTATAGGTTACACAAAGAAGAAAGAAACATATCAAAGTTGCTCTGAAAAGCTGCTTCTCCCTGGGGAAATTAAACTTGCAAATGTAATCCCTTTCTTTTCAAATATTTTTCTTTTTTTTTCTTTTTTTTTCTTTTGCAGGTGCTAGTGGGAAATCAGGGATGGTATTCAAATGTAGATTAATTTAAAAATATACATTTGATTGGATACCATATTTACTGTGAGCTTTCACTGACTGCAGTTCAAAGGCTCAATTAAGACAAAGAGAAGAGATTAAGAAGAGGTTCTTCTAAAGGAAGCCTTTTCTTACTGTGGAGAGAAAAGACTGTCAATTTAAAAGAAAGATCTAGTACAGCTGATCTCATTCCTCTTCTCTAATCCAGAGAAATCTCTCTTTTCAAACACTCTTCCATGAATGATGAATAAACAAACATACACAGAGACAGAAATAATCATTAACATGTTCTGGACACACATTGAACATCCAATATTTAAAACTATATATACTGCAAACCTGCCACTCAACTACTGCCCTAGATATGAGAAATCAATAAAATTCTGCCTTCAAGTGATTATAAGCATTGATGACTATTCAAAAAGATCAGTCACACTGATGATACTAGATTATTTGTTTTCTTCGCTGAGAATGCCTGGTACTGGGCAGGAAAGAGGAGGAGGCATGGGATCAAGTGTTTTATTAAAAAAAAGACCGTGAAACAAGTAAGAATTCATGAACAATATGGACAAGGCACTTTTTTTCCCATTCATACCCTTTTGCCATGATCACTGCCCGTGTCTCCCCTGCCTTGCTGGAGCCCCCCGTGGGTCAGTCAGGTGTGCAAGCTCCCTAGCGTTTCAACTGCACCCGGCTGCTGCAGCTCCACTGACGGAGTGCAGACAGCTTCACCTAGAAGAGCAACTGTCAGACAAATCCAGCCTGTGTTATGATCATATCTGCAAGTTGCTTCTCCTAAAGCATCCTGAGTCCTCCAGCACCTACTCTGATGCATCACAGGGCACAGCGCTTACACCGGTGCCCTCAGCCTTCTGTAAGAGTTTGTGTCAAGGCATTTAGTAGGCAGTGGATTTACTCAAAGTAATGTCATAGCCATAAAAGAGCAAAGGATGGCAGAGGGCAGAGGGTGTGGTCTCCTGCCAGTCAGGGTAACGAATGCCATAGCAATTCCCATGAGAAAAAAAAAAATGCCCAAAGATACAGACCTTTTCTAGTAAATGAAGGAATGAGAGCAAATCTGCCCATTCAATGGCAACAGCTCTCCCTTTCTCCAGTGCCTTTCAGCCACTATCTCCATTTCAGAGATCGTTCTTTATGCATACCCTCCTTCTCCAGAAACAGAAGCCCCTGACATCTATCATATCACATCATATCATATCAGCTGGTAACCAGGCCCCTGGTTTTCCCCTGGGAGTTTTAAATTTTGACCATGAGGAAAATGCCTAGGGAATGGTGAGTTGAACTCTCCTCACTTGCTGTCACTAAGCAGAGCTGAATGGTGCAAGAGCACGGAGCAGCAGTGTGTGCTAGCATATTTCCCTACGCTGCGGTGAACTGTGGTAGAAGGTATGCTGCCTCTACAATGAAGTAGGAGTTCCAGCCTGAGGGACCACTTAGTGATCTCCTGCCCTGTACTGAAACAAATGCCACCCTGAGTATCCTTTTAGCTAGAGCAATAGAACTTCATTAAAATTTCCATTCACTTCCCAAGGTCTCTCTTGTGCTGACAAAAAAAAGAGGACCAGCTAATGTAATCAAAAGTCAAGTCTTCTGAGACTCAATGCTGTCTCTCCAGTATTAAATGTATTGAATTTATTTCTTTCAATTGTATTTATATTATTAGCTCTTACATTAGATAATGCTTAAACTGATTTATCCTGGGGAAAGAATTATAAGAATGATGTATTTATAATTTTACTTCTATTTTCATCCACATTTATTAATCTGATGTGTTTTGTTTATTATTGTTCTTAAAACATTTGTTTTTATGACTTTTTTCCTGCAGCAAGTTGTTTTTCTATTAGTGTCATTGTTTATGCAGTTATGAGATTTGTTTGATGTATTATTTGTTTGGGCACTAGAATAGATTAATTAAGGAGCAATGTCATTGCTCTCCATTCAGGCACAGTTGTTACTCTGTTTGAAGATTTATTTTCTGCTGAGCTATATTTGACTATAATATTTTTCAATTGATTTAGATACTCCAATTGCCAGTTCTCACTTGCTGATATGAATTAAGAATAACTGGAGAATTACGGAAGAAAAATATTTTACTTGCATAAACAACTTTAAACATTTTTTCATTTATCAACACCATTACCACTAGCAAGACTGACCATCTTTCTTCCACAAAGTTCATTGATGATTACTGCTAAGCGTAGCAAAAATAATTCATAGAAGTTATAGGTATTAAGCTATACTTCATGTGAACTGGAAAAGCACGAACACAAATATGAATGCCTTGTGTCTTAAATGCTAGCTTATGCTTTAGTAGGTGGATTATATAAAAATACCTGTGAAACACTCAGTGTGGCGTCTGCGAAAAGAAGAGCTATCCTAGAGTGGAGATATTTTGACTTACTTTGATACATTGGTTTGATACACTCAAGCAGCACTCCTACAGTGTGTTTTCAGCTAGGGAGGAATGACTAGGTAATTTTTAATTGCTCAAACCTAGGTTTAATATAAACTGGCTGTGCTCATCTGTACTTCATGACTCTGAGGCCTCCTGCTATGGTGGGATAGCCTGTGATAATTACCACTTCTGCAAGAACAGGAGGAGCGAAACAATAATCTTAGTAACATTCAATGACCTTGAGGCTACATGGCCTGTGCACTTATTTATAAAATTGTAAATGCCAGGAGGAATAAGTGCTTATCTTGAAAATGAAAATGACTGCTGCTAAAAACAGGCCGCAGCAACAGCTATAAACTGGCAAAGCCCAGAACTTACTTGCAAAGATAGATAGGGAAAAGTAGTATTCGGCACCAGTGAAAAAAAGACTGTAAGTGAACACTGTTAGAAAGAGAAAAACATGATGCTTGCTGCAGTGCATTACTGATCTTACTGGTTATGGGTCAGCAAAAGTTAGGGACAGCTACCTTAGGATGTACACCCTTGGGCCGAGTGTTTTGTCATCTTACTTGCCTGTGATGTATTCTGGCACTCTACATTCCTGAGATCATCATCATTCATCAAGGCATTTAGGCATATGCTGGATTTTACAGGGAATAACTCAAAGTCAGACATATGTTTAAGGGTCTGGCTGAAAGAAGGTTTGTACTGTGAGAAATAATAAAATATCTACCCTTATACCTATTTTCTGGTTTATTGCATATCCAACTTGATATTTATATTGCCTTTTACAATGCAATCAGATTCAACTCAGTACTGAAACTAGCAATACTAGGCAATGAGTTTCAGCTGAGATGACCCATAGCATTCAATATCTGGATTTTTTTTCTTCTGCAGAGATGCACTGGTGCACCAATTCTGGCATAAATATTTACCATACAAGTGTTAGCAAAGTGACTATTCACACATACGTTCCTATGCTTTGCCCTTCTTTCACCACAATGCAATTCATATGGCGGATAATAACGCTGAAGATGCAGGAACAAAAGTTTTGTCTGTGTGGATATCCTCCTAATTTCTTAGCAGAGAGTCAAAATGGACTACATATACAGTAGAATTTGCTTACAGAGAATGAAGGTGTCAATACCATAACAAATTTAGAAAAGTATAAGAGTGGAATCTACAGATACTAGTGATCCACATAAAACTCACTATAAAACCTGTTTAAGGGGATGCAAAACATATGAATTTTAGCTTCGTCATGGAATCTCTCTTTCTGATTCTTTAAATGAATACTTTAATGATCACTGAATGAACTCTTTAGCAATTTAACTGGGGAAAAGTAAGAATTAAAACAGTTTTTTGTTGAAGAAATTCATATTAATATATAAAAATATAAAGTTAAAATGGAAATGTTATACCTTACTTCAATAAGAAAGGATAAATTGAGGTCAACCGGAAATAAAATTAAGTTTCCACTGAAACTAGGAATGCAGTTGACTTGAACTAATAGAATTTATCTAATCTGCAAGACAAATAAGTAACAGCAGCTACAGTCAGTTATTACAGTTCAGAGGATGTTCAGTAATTTATTAAACTGGTGGATGGATCATCTGAGGATGATCACCTGATGGATCATCGTTGAGCACTTGCCACCTTCAACATTGTGAGGTATACAAGGTTTGGGTATGTACTGGCCAGTTCCAGTATCCTTTTTCCAAAAGTGGCCTGCATTATAAATTTTAGAGACTAAAAGATTCACAACTACACTTATCTCATTGTATGACAGGGTACATGGGGTAAAGTTCCCTTCTAATCCTAAAGCTTATGTGTAGATGCTTGTGAACTGTTATGTCTGTTCACAAAGACTATGCTTCATCCTCACAGCAAATATACAGATAAGTGGTCTCCAAGCCATTTGTAACAGAAGGTTTTCCAGCTTAATCTGCAACTTGTATGTCAAACAAAAAAGTGAAAGACAAATGTTTCCTGAAATAGGAGATCCCCATCGCATTAACAATGTCTCATTTCAGAGGCACTTTATTTGGTTCCAGAGAATGAAGGTGCAAATACCGTAACAAATTTATAAAAGAAAAGCATAACACTGGAATCCATATCCCCAAGTGAATTATGAGGAATGGGGTGACTGAACACAGCCATGGAGATGTGAACAAGCTGCAGCTTTCATTTACACAACTGGCTGTCTCCCAAGAGAGCACCCAACCTACATCTGATGAATTGATGCATTTTACAGCTACCGGTCCCGCTACAGAACAAAATGGTCAGACAAAATAAGGTGTAAGGGACAAGGTGTTATTAATACAAGCGCAAGAGCAGTAAATGATGTGAAATCTGTTTAAGATGCATAAAAAGGTAGGCCTGCTGCCAGGCTACCTATTTTATTTCAAATATTGGAAGAGGTAAAGCAGACAATGAGTCTTTTCTCGGATGATTGCTTTAAGAAGCAAATAGTCTTTTGGGGATGCTTTGTTAGGTTTTATTTATTTATTTCAAAATCAAAATGCAGGAAGAAGAATCCTCCTGATTTCTACAAGATACTCATGAAATAGCAATAAAGCATCCATTCCTTTGCAATAAAACACACCCTGTCCCCCATTAAGGCATCCACTCTTTCTCATAATTTCAGCTTTTTAGTAAGCAGCTATGGACCTGCTAATCTGTGATGATCAAAACCATATTGAGTTATAGAAGCCTATTTATGGCATATATCTAGTAATTTCATTCCTATTTGGATTTATCTCAATACACTTCTACAAGGCTGAAGAAATGTAAAATAGCATAAAGAAAATAAGCAACTGAGCAGCCTCAGTCATATTTATCATGCACCACTACATTTCTGGCCTATAAAAACAGTAAACTTGTTCATTTAAGAGCACAATGGCAATGAACGTATCTTTCAGTCACTTCCTCATTGTAAAGGCATTCTCAAAAGAAATGCCTGAAAGAACAAAATTGCCTTCTTTTATAATGCTTTTACATATAGAGTTCCACATGATACAAATTATCCTCCATGGGTTAAATTAAAGTACTGGGAAACCTTGAGGAGGCAAGAATAGGTGAAGTACCATCATTTTACGTAAAATGCCCAAATCTGAATCTCCTTTAAATACTGTTAATAACACTACCTTTTCAGCTTTCAAAATCACCCTGCATAAAAAGAAGTGCTAATTGTAGGATAACCTAACATAACATGGAAAAGAGAAGGAGTACTTCAGATAAATAAAAAGACAATCTCATTATTTTGGAGTAGCGTCAGCTTGATTGGTTTGGGGACTAGCACTAATGAAGCTGTCAGCCTACAGTGGGAAAATTTTCAGACGAAAACTTTCAAAGGGGCTAATAAGCGATTAAGATGCCTTCCATTCAAGAGTGTAAACCAGTCACAGATTTCTCTACGTTGCAAAATTAACTCAGAAATTCAGTTCTCTAGATTTGATAATTTTGAATGCACAAGGACACAACTTACCAATCCATCTGCAAATGCAAATGTAGTTAAAAATCTAATCAAGAGATTAGAGACTGGGAAAGAAGCAAAAAGAATTGAGGATTAATAAAACATGAATCATTGGCACAGGTTTAGACCTGAAATACAGACATTTCTAGTGCTTTTTTTTTTCAAATCCTATTACTAAAAAACCACTAGGAGGTAAGCTTTATATATCTCAAAGGACTCAGGATTAAGGATGTGCTGTGTTATTAGCTGCCCTGAAAGATGTTGCTACACTTGCTTTGATTTTCGTCTGAGTGAAAAACTGGACATTTCTGTGAGCTGATATTAAAACCAAGGAGGTGACAAAGAGTTCTAAAATTTAAGGCTCAAGAAGTTCAGCTTGCCAGTGGTTTTCTAATGTCTCTCACTGGAAGCACGCACACCTAAGTTAATGATCCATTCATTTAGTTACTACAAACCAGAAACTTCCTTATTGCAAATGCAATAAACCTGTCGATATTACTCATCTACTAACCTGGGAACACCTTCTATACTAAAATAGCCTGGCAGGTAGCTCTGTTAGTAGATTTTGGTATTTGCAAAGAAGGCTTCTGTAGCTGGATGGTTTCATACAGATTTCATGGTTGATAGGAATGCTTGTATACCTTTAAAGTTAGTGCTGTGTTACAGATCATTGGAGCCTTTGAGCTATCTGTTGGGTAAAAATGTTTTTCATGGCTGATCTATGTCCTTTCCCTGGTGATCTGTCTCTGTCAATGCGTAATGTAGACAGAGCTCCACTGACGAGTCGTATACGAGACATCACCTGACTCATTTCCCGTGCACCTTGGGATTGAGCCGTCATAACATACCCTCTTCTAGATAACTTGAATCTCTTCTTGGTTTTAGCTTCCATAGGTCTATTTATTTTAACTTACTCTGTAGCCATTTACCATAATTTTATCAAGATTTGTAACATTTACTAAGTTAATATGCTATGCTACCATTCCAGCAGAAGAGTGGTTACTGAAGAACTGCACCTTGTTCAAAATACAAGGTTTTAGCCTTTATTATTATGGGGGACATTGTGAAAATACTCCAGAAGTCTGAGACATCTGAAAGCAAATTAAGAATAATCATTTTTTATTTTGAAAACTCATTATCTTTCTGGCCTTGATTCATTACTTTTGATTGTCTAAGTTAACAATACTTGAACTTAGCAACAATTCTGAGATAGTCCTGGACTCAATTATTTTAACATATATGCAAAAAAATTCTAAATAAATTGCTGCTCTCTAAAAATCATTGTAACTTTTGCCATATAAAATAACAGCAGCATTGTCAGACTCTACTTGTTTCACAGCAACTCCTCAGGTATTTCATATTACACAACAGCATTGCGGAATTGCTCAGGAATTATCTTACGAAACGCTTGAAACAAAAGATATTACTTACCCAAATATACTTGTTTTGATAAAACACAGGGGTCTCTTTTTGTGAAGAACTTTTTGTGTTCTTTGACCATTTTTGTCACAAGCCACTGGACAGTGTGAGCTTTCAAAATTTTTGGCTAGTGAGTCAGATCCCTAAAAGACCCCTGGGATAAGGAACCCAAGCATTTCAAATTTTAGAGCAGCTTCGATATGCCTTAGAGACAAGTAAACCTCAAGACTTTCAAACTCCCAAGAGCCCAGAAGGCCTGGAGTCCTGAGGCCTCACCAGGAGCAGGATTATTAGGGCCTAATATATATCAGGGGACTTCTATGACTTCTACCTATTTCCTAGGAGGCACCTGACTTCCTGGGAACATCATCTTTTCAGGCCAAGTATAGCTGGGGAATCTGCAAAGCTCATTGTATCCAGTGGTTCTAAGTTGGGGTTTTTTTTTCGAAAAAAGTATGATAAAATGAAGACCTACTCATTCTTTCCAAGCATATTTTTCTTTCAGAATGTCTTTTTGTGGAGGAGTTTTGGAGTTTCTCATTTCTGCTCTGAATAGAAACAAAAGCAAAATATCCAAATTTCTCCTAGAGTGAAATCTCCAAGGTTGAATCGCTCATTTTAAATGAAGTATTTCAGGGTCTGCAGCAGTCCTGTGAAGCACTCAATAGTCACTGCAAAAGCCTGTAGCCTGTAGATATATACAGCTAAAAAGAAATGTGGTGCCAACTTTGACCTAGAGCCACTAGTGGAAATATAGAGGTTGTGTGTTCATCTAGTTATAATCTCCATTTTTGCCCTTTTATTTTTATTCTTTTAAAAATCTATATGCAAGATTGAAGCATGGATATAGAGAGGTCTTGCTCTTCTCTAGCTCTGGTGGCTGCAGCCAGCTTTTGAGATTACATGGTGACAAAGTCAGTGACAGAACTGACCTACTTGGAAGCTGTTCCTCTCACTGGTTCCTTTGGCTGCCCATAATGAGGTCTTGACTCTTTATGGATAGATAAAGCATGGATAAGCACCTGACCATGCCTGGTCACTGCACACAAAGCCACAGAGCCCCTCTGGTTTCATTCTTTCTGAGTCACTTAACAAAGTCACAGTGTTGCTACCAAGGAGAACAGAAACTTTTGGCACAGAATAATCAGTGCTGTTCGTCACGAGACAGACTTTCCTTGGTCCTTGCGCAGGGCTATAAATAAACATATGAGGAGGAGTTTTGCCCTTTTTGAACCCTCTGGACAAAGACAAGCTTTGGAGAAGGAAAAGACTATTCCTTCTACCAGTCTCTGAGATGCAGATTCTCCTAGAAGCCCTGGAAATGAGAACCTGTGATTTCAGCATGCTCCAGACTGCCGCTGGAGCATTGGCCAGCTGAAAAGTAGCACGTGTGCTGTTATCTCTTTTGGGCAGAATCACTCAGAATTAATGCATACCAGCACAGATTGCTTTATGAACAGTTTAGCTATGAAATGCGTTGAAGATGTGTAACTCATCACCAGAAGAGTCAAGACCTCATTTCTTCCCTATGCCCTTAAAAATATCAATACAAAAAGTATTATACTTCAAGACTAATTCAGTCTTGTTAAACACTAGTATAGATATCTGTGCTTTTCCCATTTAAAAAAAATCCAAAATTAATTCAAGCATCAAAATAATACCGGGATATACAGTGCTCTAAGCAGATACAACTTGCAGTATATCTACTTGTTTTGCTATAACTTTCATACTAACAATTCATCTCATCATCTATTGAGCAGAAGTGAGCTTGCAAGAAATTATTAAGTTAATTTTGAAAAAAAAAGATGCAGACAAGAAAGCATTTTCTCTGTTGGTAGTTAATGTTACAGCTTTGTTGTCTTCCTTTAACAGCTCACCTAAGAAATGTTCAAGACAATTCCAATTGATTGGACAATTCTAACTGAAATCTTACACACTATGCAGTATTTGGAAACAGAAAATGCCCAGAATAAATGGTTAATATATGATTGTTCCAAAACCTGTTTGAAAATTTGCACCCCTATAGCTTCTGCAATAAGACCCCTTTGATACTTAAGGAATTTAATATGGCGATCAGAAGCTCACAGAAAATAGTTATTTTTATGACAGGGTTGCTCAGTGTGGATGCAACTTTGCAATGCAAGACTGGTTATGGGTTTTGTTTTATTTTATTTTCTATTAGTTGGTATCCAATACCAAAAATGTGCCTGTGGCTGGTAATACCAACTTTCCAATTCCATTAATAATGAATTCTATTACCAGCAGTGATTTCCTACTCTTTGACAAGGAAGTTGGTAAAATGTGCTTCTTTATTAGACCCACCTGATGATAAAGGCGCCCAAGAAAGAATGACACAAAGTTCCTATTTTTAAATGGGCTACAGTAGGCCAGCTGACAAAGAGCTATTTGAAGGCACAAACATGCACACATACGTATGCACAAACAAAGCGTTTCAGAAAAAAATCCTGTAGCACACATTATCCTCTCTGTCATCAACACCTACTATTATTTATTTCATAGTTTTTCAAAATGGAGATGAAAACATTGCTCTTCCGACATCCATCTTTAATGGCTAAATTTACAGTAGCAAAGTAGTGATAAAAATATATTTTTGAGAAATGATGCAGTTCTTAATTCATGATGCTATATCATAATGAGAAATGAGGTCCCTGTCTGAATGCTAAATCCGACTAGTTAGGAATCAAACATCCATTTCTGTGGGTGCAAGTTACACCTTCATGACAGAACTCCAGTGAGTCTTTTTTATCAGTATTATTAACTTCACTGGACCTGTCTGATCATTTTATTGTAACACAATAGCCACAGTACCATGTAGAACTTTCAAAATTTGATTGCCAAGAGCTATCACTCTGTTTACAAATTTTCCAGTATGGTAATTTTCTAGATAAAGGAAGATGTCGCCAGTCAGTATAAACTACATGGGACCTCATTACTGAGTACAGACATTCCAATTAATCTTAAATTCATGCGGTGCCAAGAGAGTAATTAGCAACAATAAATTGCTGTGATTTTTTTAAAATAACAATTGCTCCTACAAATCTCATTAATGCTTCACAAGCCGCAAAATATCAAAGTGTATTATTTACTGGTGTTATTTTTTAAAGAGATTAGTTCCTTCTGATTCTCACTTCTGATAAACCTAATTTACAAAGTCATTTTAGCAAACTCCTTTATGGAAGTCCAAAGAAAACACGAGAATTTCACAAAATAAAGCACTCAAAAAGTTATTAAGTGCAAGAATGAAAATCACCAATGCAGTCTTAACTTGACCCCTTTGTGCATTTACAATTTGATAGAAGCTTTAGTTTCATGAACACATTATTGTTGTTGTAAATGTTTTTTTCCTTTAGAGTTACAGGTAATTCTAATAAGTATTGGCTTAATTATTAACTATTTATTTTTACCTCTGTTATTCAATGCATAATCTTAAATCTTTACTGCAAACAATCTTCTGAATTGTACTGGTTATTGCTTAGAGTGGAAACATTCTCTAAATTTGCCTCCACACACCTTGCTTGTGAAATGAAGAGGCATTATTGTCCCCATTTTACAGAAGCAAGAGCAGCTCAGAAAGATTAAGACTAACACTTTTTATGGTATCTGGAGTATTTCCTACTTTTGAACAAATCGACAGAACTAGGACGTCCAGGGGAAGGGAACAGCACTGCTTCAATGACCACTGGGAACTGATTCCTGTGGGGGCTGCAGCCAAACCTAGTAACATGTTTGGGGGGGATATCCTTACTGAGGTTTGCTTTTGGAAAATTGTAATTGTTAGGATGAAGGGTTATGGAGCAGCTGTTTCATGCCATTTCGAGGGGAAGAGAGAAGCAGTTTACTAGTGACTCTTGACATCCAGCTGTGAAGATGGCCTTGCTCCTGTGAGAAGCAGGAAGGTCTGATGCCATATTCGTACACTTTTTTTTTAGTGGAAAGACTTTAGTCCTTGGGACCAAGAAGAGTTTTTGCATAATAACTGTTGGCTCCAGGCGATAGACACTTGCACATTATGCTGCATCATTTCCACCTGCTCAGTCACAACTGAAAGTATAGCAGCTGGGTTGTTACAATTTTGTGAGAACTGGCCTAATGAGATACTGAAGAACACATTTCATTCTCAATTGCTGAGAGACAAACCAACCCACAAACCAAGAAATTGATCTGAAGCTTTAATCAAAAGAAATGAAAAAAGGCTTCACATAGATGTGTCTATACCACTGGGAGATGATTTTCCTATAATTTCAGACTGCTGTAAGAGAAATCTTGCAGGCCTCAGCAAGCTTTCTTTCTTTTGCTTTTTCTTTTTCCTGGGAGCATTTTTAGCCTAGCAAGAGAAAGCTTAAAACCACAGATGGATCCATTCCCCCATGATACAGAAAAATTTACACAACAGAGCTTCCAGAAAGTCCAGCTGGTAAAAATGGATCTGCAGAAGGCATCTGCCTAAACTTGGTAATTAATACTAGCTCCAAATTATTGAAAAGGAAGGGACAATATGAAGCTCCTCAGAAGTACAACTTACAAAGTTTATTAACCAGACTGCAAGAAGAGAAACCCTAATATCAAATTAGTCATAGGATCATGGGATAATTCAGACTGGAAGGGACTTTATGGGGTTAATAGTTCAACCTCCTGTTGCAGCCAGGATCAGCTATGAGAACAGACCAGGTTGCTCAGGGCTTTATTCAGCTGGGTCTGGAAAAATCTGTCAAAAATCTGGAAGAATTTCATAGTCTTCTACTACTAGTAGTTCAAACTGGGACTCCATATAGATCATTTGACAACAAATCTTTACCTTCACCATAGGAGTAAATATCATGTATGAGAGATGCCTGCCATGTCCTCATAATATTTAGAAGAGATGGAGGGACAGGAGGGAGAATAGAAAGAGCAATATTCTGAGCCCTTTTAGCTATGCCAATTTCTCTTTCTTCAAACCTTCATTTCTCTGGGATGAAGGCAAAAAGTTTTTACATGGATCTAGGCTGCCACAGTGTTTAGTTTGGTTACTTACAGTAGAAAGGTTACAAAAACCAAAACATTCACAGAAACGATTCTGTAGGAACGACAGATGTTAATGTTTATAAATGGCTTTGATTCTCTAACATAAAGCCATCCCCAGGAAGCCAGATTTCTTTAACAAGAGCTGGTGAGTAAGCTTAGTATTGCAGAATACAGACTGCAGTCATCCTCTTTAATACATCTTTGCCGCTAAGAGATTAACTGAAAAATGCCAGATCACAATAACAAAAATTCATCAGTAATCCACTAATGCCTAATAGCGCATTTACTTGTGTGTTGGTTCGTAGTGGCTCAACAGGAAACAGATACTCAAGGTAAACTGAGCTGAGCCTTAGGACTACTTAATAACTCAATCTCAAGACAAAGTTATTGAACACAGAGAAATGTTTCTTAAGGGAGCTAATGCATCTATTTAGTAAAAGCTACAAAGACTTTGACTACATGCCTATTTAGGGTAGGTGCTCCAAAATAAGCTAGACGGTGGCATGCTAGCTACCTTCATTTAACTATTGGTGTGGGTATCGGCATGTAGTTAAGTGAGCTGAACTAATTCACATGTTTTATGTGCCCAAGATTTCCACGGTAGGTGTAAAGATGCCATAGCTGGTTCGCAGGGAGTTTGAAAGCTCACCTTCTAGAGCTGTGATTATTTACAGAGAGAATCTGACCTACGGCATGCTCTTTGCACAGCCATGTGAACCACTCCCATGGGGTCAGAAACACTTTATCTATATATGTTCACAAGTGTAAATTTATACTATATATAAACAAGTCTGTGTTGAACTTGAATACAGAGCAAAGGGACTGGAACTTTGAGACTTCAGTGTTATTAGCTTACGATTAATGAGAAACCACTAATTGGCTTCCCTTCCTCTATACTTCTAGTAAATGGCATTAGCTCCCCCTTGCCAATTGATTTGTTGCGATGTGGTAAGCACATGACCACATGTACTGGCCACTCTCTTCCACAGAAGAGAGAGTGGAAAGTAAATGTTTTCTCCAAGTTTGTAAGATCTCTATTTAATTAAACATTATTGATATCTCCATTCTACATTTGCTTTTCTATAGATTTTAACTTATAAGTATAGGCATTTCTGAGTTCTTCACATCTAGAGCCTAAGAAAAATATAACTCCTGACTCTTAGCTACTTAAGACAAATGACACATGTAGTTAGTACAGTGTTATTGCACCAACCCTCACCTTCTTTTAAAAATATAATAGTATAATGATGTGAATATTCAGTAAAACTCATTAACTGTAAAGGAAAGCTGTGTTTCACAGGAGCTGTCAAAGGATGAAAAATTCTATTGCTCTCATAAGGAGGCAGCTGAAGCCTGGTCGTATCTGTTTATGCAAAAGACAAAACTATGCTGCACCAACTTCAATAGTCTTTCTCATATATGGTCTACTTTCTGCTTTTTTAATTCATTATCCTGTAGGGATTTTCAGGAGCAATGTGGAAAATCTTTCTGCCTTCCCTTTTAGTTTGCTCCCCTCTTACAAATGAGGTACTAACTGCAATTAGCATCCTTATCTATTTATTTAGTGCTGCAGTTTGTGAAAAGATATAATATAGCTAGCAAAGAAGAAAGCAGTTGCTGAACTGAGCTTGAGAAAGGAGTCTGCAAGGCATTTGACCAGTGGCACTTAATCTATAACAAGAATGAAAGATGTGATCTCCTACAATCTTCTCCTCTCTCTCCCACTCATGAGAGTTGAAAGATAGCGCCCTGATGCTCTGCTCCCTGGGAGACAGATCTTACTGACCGAATAATACACAAGATCATCTCCCTCTGACATATAGTGCAGGTATGCCACAGCATAATCCTCTGTTGCCAGACCACTAAATGGCTGCTGAATGTCTAGGGTGCTTGACATCTAATATATCCTTTTCAAAGCACAGTAAAGCAAACAGTCCACTGCAGCAGCAATTCTTTTATTCGGAAATCTTGGGTGTGTATCTGCTTCTAGGAAGAGGGCAACTTCCTTTGGAAAGGAAGTTGCATACATAACATTTGTGTATGTTAAAGCTTGGAATATTTTTTTGTGAGTGGGTATAAATTCTCTGAATTAAGAAAGTAACAATGGTTTGTATTTAAATGCTGCCTTTTTAATTAGTGTTTTCAGATTCTTTACGGATATTAATTGTTGCTAAAATATAACCCAGCATGTAACAGAACATCCATATTAGGATTACTTCGGCAATCTCTTGGGTAGGAATAAAGCATTCTTATTTAATATTGGTAAAAAATACCTCATCATATTGAAGCGCTGTGGTGGATGCAGATTTAGGAACCAGAGCCCTCTACTTTTATACCTAACCGTGCCAGAGTATCTTTAATGTTTACAAAAAGCCAAAGCTAGATTTTTAAAAGATGGCAGCAATGTGCCTTCTGGCAACATGCCAGACACCAGCTGGTTCAGGCCTGATTTGCAGGAAAAGAGCAACATAATTTTTTCCCAGATAATCCACTTTCTATTTATGTTTGCCTGTTGGAAATATCACAAGAGAATGGCTTGATTACAGCTGCAAACAGAGCTTAATTTAGAAACAAGCAAGTACAAATATCTTCCCCTTTCTAAACCATATTCTTATGTCTCAGTTCTGTATATAGCATCTCCCCACCAGAAAAATCACATAGGAATTTAAGGCGATGCTTGTGTCCAAATGTATTAGGACACTGTTCAGAGAAAATATAGGGTAGATTACAAAACACTATTAAGTTTCCATCAATAACAGCTGTTTAATTGCAGCATCCATTAAAAGCCTATATCAACAACTTAAATATGGAAACTCTGATGACTTTTGTTAACTTTTTATAGAAAATGTGGAGTCAGGTATTTAAAAGAAACCTTCATTGCCAATTTTCATTTGGGGAAAATAAATACAAAATACTCTTGAAAACAATTCTCCTTTTCTTCTTTCATTTTGAGCAGTAAAATTAATCCTAAAATAGGAATATACTAAAAAGTTGGAGAGAGTAACTTTTTTGTGAAAACTGATACATTTGGTTAAAATCAGACTTAAAGCACTTTGGAGAAACAAATTACATCTTTATTTTGCTTAGCACAAGAGGGAGTCTGGGCTACGAAACAGAGATTCCAAAGTGCTACATTAACACAAATGAATAATATTATCTTTCTGGGAAAGTTAGTGATTAAACCTACAGAACAGACTGGGGGGTGTTGTTGCAGGACTAATATGCAGGACCACACTCCGGACCACATGCCTAAGCAAAGGTCTGTTGCAGGGCATGATAGAGAGGAAAATGCTTTGTTGTTAAAAAGCACTATGGTTTTAAGATTCGTTTAAAAAAGGACCATTATTATTATTTGGTGTTGCTTTGAAGCATTTTTAAGGTTTGTTTTGTATGAACATAATTGTTTCCTTATCTGTTTTCCCTGTCAAAATGAAAAAAAAAGTAATAGTTTAGGATCAGATAATTATTTCACTTTAACAGAATGTTTTAATTCAGGTAGATTTTTAACAAAAATAAAGTAACAGATATAAAGGTGAACAGAAATAAGAATCCTTTCCCATTTAGACTAAACCTTTTGTTAGACCACTTAGCTAAGCTGTGTGAAATCCGGTTAATAACCTTTTTCTGAGCAAAAGGAGGGAGTTAAATCACAGCATCCTGCCTTTTAAGAAAATTCCTCTGAGAGCAGGCTACATGCTCTTCTGGGAGATGTTTTCCTTTTGAAGCCATTCCACTGCCTAGGAGATTTTTCAGCTTGGGTAAAATGAAAAAGAATTTCTCTCTCACTTTGAGAGAGAAAATATTAGAACTTAGTTAAATATATCCTGTCCACAGCAGGCCTAAAATATAAAAAGATAGTGGAGGAGTATCCCCTCAGCAGTAAAATCAGGAAAGTGAAGTCCCTACGCCATCAATTCCCAGACTAATTTGCCTACAACAACCTCTCTCTCAACATTGAAGCTACGATTCTTTGCTCATATCCTCTTCATTAGCAGCTGCGACTAGAACATTTCACTAATTTTCAGATATCTCTTCTTACGTTTTGCCTTGCTGCAGACACCCCGTGTGGCTCAGTCAGTGCTAGCTGTGCATTAGCTGTTTAGAAGGGAAGCAATTGCTCCCACATCGTGGCTAAGTGCTCTGACCCCCGGTCACTGCAAAAAAGCGGGCAAGCCCGTCACCGTTTTCACTCAGTGAATCTAGAATGGGGATGGGGGGAGCCCTCCAAAGCAAAACACTGAAGTTATTCAGGGCATTTGGGTGACTCTTGCTACTTGATGCTTTTCTCCAGATGAACTGTATGTTAGGAAAAAAAGAGGCCTTAGGGTTCACTATACTACTTGTCTCTTCTACATCCCTTTAGAGCACCGAATATACTCTTCTCGACTCTAAGGCAGTCTCATCTGGCTGACATGAGAGTGTGCACACTGCACGCCCCACACCTACTTAGTGCACCTCCGACCTTTTCTGATGGGAGCTGTGCACAAGCACTGCCTTTATTTACTACTGTGAAGTGGCACTACATAGTAGGAAATGCTGCTAAAATCCTTATCGCATTCTTGCATCAGACCCCTCACCCCACTTCACAAAGCGTTTTAACATGTTGCTATATTAGCGTAGTGGCAGTATGTGGTGTGTGCGTGGACGACAGGTTGTGCATACATTTGTAAAGGTTTCTTTTCTAGTATCAGCTTTGGGAATGGCGCCAGTTACCGCATTTGAAAAAGGACATCTTAAAATGCAGTTTGTGAGTTCTCGGCCAGTGGTAAAAATGACTTCCTAATGGCTCTGTTCCAGCAACAGTGATTCTCTGTACCTCTGTACCTGCCCCTATAAGCTGTCCTCTATAAGCTCATGCTGGTCAATAGAACTTTAATAAATAGGTTGTTTAATACTTCAACTTTGTCTAGCAGCTTGGGTAAAAATATGTTGAAGTTGAGAAACTTAAAACTAGATCAAACTAAAGAACTGCTCAGATGTGCTGCTGTCAGAACTATTTTTCTAAAATTATTTTTCTAAAATTATTTTCATCTCTGTTCAGTGCTTTTGGGGAGCGAAAAATACCTGCTGTTACTGACATCTTAGGCTTAATTTATACAATGAAACACAATCAGCCCCCCACAACTAAGAACTTTGTGCTAAAAACTTGGAGTGGAAGAGAAAGGATTCTGAAATGCCATCTCCATGTTAAGGAGAACGATAATTTACCTGTTTCTTGCTCATATTCCTTTCAGCTGACCGCAGATCATAACTCCATGGCGGTTCAGCAAGAATGGAGAACACGGTTCACTGTGGGAAATGTAATCAGATCACAGATCTCCAGATCAGAAAAGAGAATTAGAGACAGGAGGCTGCACTACTGCTGTGAAATGCTGCAGCAGTACTTCTGAGCCAAAATAATCTGATTTCAAGTAAAAAAGCTATTATTTCATTGGAAAATATTTAGACTTCTTTTTATTTTTCATGAAAATGTTAATTGCTATCCAAATAATATTCTGACTGTCCGTGTCTATCTACAGAGCTTACTTCTCACGAGCATACAAAGCTGCAACTATCATAACAAATATAGCATTCTTAAAATGTTGTATGAGCTACCCATACTGGGCCACTGAATTGCTACAAATACTGCTTCAAATCAATGTGAAACAGTCGTTTTGATGAAAAATTGGTGAAATAGTAGGGAAAACTATTCTCATTTTCTACATTTACCCTTTTTTCAATGAGGTCAGAGATAGAGCTGTAACCTAGAACATGCTACATGAATTGCAACATCTCTTTGAGCTATAGTTCAAAACATTGGTCCCAATCATATTTGACCATAGGCAATAGTACTGACATATAATGTGCTGTAGGCATCATCATATTTTTCTTTCTCTGAAAGTTTAAGTTTCATTTTTGTGTTTTTAATTTCTTATGCCTGCAAGCAAAACTGGAAAGTCTTGTAGGCAGCACATTGCCTGTGAGTCTTGGGACAGAGAACAGTATATTTAATATTTCCTCAACACACATCAAAAGATCACTTATGGTATGTTTTAACTTGCCAATTCCACTTGTTTTTCATTTCTCACAGTGAAAATGATGAGCCATAACTCTCCACATTTTTAGTGTGAGAGAAGGCTAAAAATTAAGGGAAAGGAGAAACGTTACGTATTTAGTGCAATTCAAGGGAAGATACTGCTTTTAATTGACAATTCTAGCTCAATACAGAAAGCGCTAAAGAAATTTCATTTTTCCTAGTTTTTATGGTTACCTATGAATATAGGAGCATTTTACTTTACAGCAACGTAACACTCTAACAGTCTGTAAAACTATATCATAACTTCCAAACAGCTATAATTGCATCAGATCTATCTATGGACCCTCTGTGCAGCTACACATAAAAACAAGAAGGACATGCAGCCATTATAGGTGCTTTTCTCACGGTTGTGACCAGTTGCTTATTGGAAAAAACAAGGATTCATTTATTCAAGATGTTGTTCTGCTGGTTCTTCTCTGAAAATAGGAAGTCTCAGCATAAGAGAAGTAGTTCACAACCATCCTTGCTCTTCTCCTACACTAGATGAGATGGTGTCCTGACTTTATAAAGCAGCATTCTTAGGGGAGAGTCTCTACACAAGAAAAGCAGCTACAGTGCTGATAAGTAGAGAGAGAGAGAGAGAGAAAAGAAAGATAGATAAAGGATTTTCTTTAGATTATACAGAATGTTTAATGTTAACAGAAGTCTATCGTGTTCTCCAGCAAATCTTGAATTTAGAACTGCAAATGTTTATGTGGCATGTGGATCACAAAATCCAATGTGATATTGCAAAATAAAACAATGCTACGGATCATGATCTGATTTATTACATGATCTGTAATAAATGGTAGGTGGGACTTGATTGACTCGTGAAAGACATTATATCACAGGACTATTGGCTATACAAAGGACAGCACATGGTGACTAAATAAGTTTCTTCCATGTTTCTTAATCCAGCCTCTGTCAGCTCAGAAAATGGAACTACCCTTAAGAGGATGCAGACCTAGACACTAATTCCTGCTGGATTTTTCTGCTTTGAGATATTCGCTTCACTTGGTTTGTCTGGGAAATACTAACTCAATATGTCTTGTGGCGTGGGCCACAAACAATTGATTTGCTGGGTTTATCCAACAGCTCTGTTATAATATAGTCAGTTTGAAAAAGGAAAGAATATCTTCAGAAAACCCTGAGGAAAAATAGTGAAGCAAAGGCAGGAACTGTGATATCTGCCAAGATTTGTTAAAAATGGCAAGAGAAATGCACTGAGATGAAATTTTGAATTAGCAAAATTACATCGGCAGCCAAGTATAAGAAGTTACTAGTTTTCTGATTTCTACTGTTTGGTTTCAATACATGGAAAAAGTTATGTAAAACATACAGTAGAGAAGTAGCTATCATTGTAGTTAAAACTAGTGTAGAATTTCTACTATAACAGTTTTAAAACAACTTAAATCTCAGGTTTGTAAGAGCTGATATTTTCGGTCTTTCTTCTTATTCACTTGTAAAGTCCGTCTTGGAAAATGTGAGCAAAGCACATCCGCCTATTCTTTCGTTGTTGAAGAAATGAGTTAAGTAACTTATTTCATGGCTCTAGCTGACATTTGTTAGACTTACCTTTTGGGATATATAAGTCATATGCTGTGACAGATTATTTGCAAAATGAATGAAATAATTTTCTAACAGATTTCTTTGTCTAATTTATCTAGAACATGTTCAGGTTCCAGCATGATTGCCTACCTTTTTTGATTACCATAAAACAACATAGTATCTTGGATATTCCCTAAATGAGTAGAAAAGTATTTCCTTTCCTAAAGGCAGATCACAATAGAACACAAAGGAAGAACCGGGACAATATAAGTGTGAACACTTATAAAAGACGCTTTTCTTGTGCCTACTGCAGCTCCCTACATCCGTCTACTAGGGGAGATCTGAAATGAGCAATTATATTTCATGATATGAAAACATACCCTATCTCCTGATGTTAATAGTAAGGAAGGATCACTTACCCTCCTAACAAGTCTATGCTTGTTTTCTGACTTTTACACTTCTTTCTCATCTACTTGATGCACATATATTTCACTCTGATAAAGATGTGTTGTAATAAAACAATAGTCATTTGAGTGACCTCAATGATAAAAATATTAGTAGGTTATGAAAGCTTTTGTGAGTAGACCCGTGAACTGCAAGGGTTTTATGCAGGGCACAGTAAGATATCAACACAGATGGGATTTCATTAATGATTTCTATTGATAATTTCTGCATTATTTAACACAGAACAAAATTATGGAAATGCACATTATTCACCTTTCAACATGAAGTTGCAGTCCATCAGAAAATTTAAAAAAGAAGTACTCTCTACAAATTGAAAGTAAAAGTCAAACCAGAAAATTAATTTACACCAGTCAAAGGGAACATCATCAGCATGAAGCACTTCAGTAAGAAGTCTAACTATATATTTCTCTGTGCCCTAGTCTCCTCATTTTTATGACTTACTTAATTTTTTCTTACTTTTAAAAATAAAGAAAACATCTCTCCTGTTGTTCTGGAAAAGAGCTGTACAATCATTAGAGAAAACCGACTGTACCAAGGAAAGTTACCTCAAAATATTGTGATAGGATATTTTGCATCATATAAATATTGTTAGATGTTCCAAATAAAGAAAATATTCCCCTGAATTTTTACCATGCAGGATATTAAAAAGGAGCGCAGTGACTGCAAAAAGCAGTAATGTAAACTGCCAAAGAGAAACTGAGATTTCAAAATCAGTGGTTTTCTCTTAAAAAAACTAACGCTAAAATAGTTCCCAAAATGAAAATGTGTTTATTCTTTACATTAGTGTAATTATTTTAATTATGGACAACTCTGCAAAGGAAAATAGATATAATTTAACAAAACTGTGGTTAACTGCCTGGAAAAAAAAAAGATATCAAAACCCTACTGCTAAAGACTAGTCTAATTAACAGGCCAATTTTGTTACCACAAGTTTTCAGACCTGTAATATTAATTAAGAAGTAAGAGGAGACGGATGGCGTGCAAAGAGATTTAGCTGCCTTCTGGCCCACAAATGAGCACTCACAATCTGTGTAATCGATACCAGGAAACTAGCTGGAATTAATGCCCAACTTCACAGCATTCTGAGCCAGCCCTCCATTTTCCCTTAATTTACCTGACCTTTCAGTTTTTGATGTATCTTGTGGTTCTCAAATGACTAACTGGCACCTTTCATTACTTTAATCATTGACCAAAAAAAGTGTGGAAATGTCAGCCTTTCTAAGACTGGTGTTTGATGTATTAATGGGACTATTAACATCCTCCCTCATTATGGAAAGGTGTGTCAGTAGCTTGAAGGAAATGAACAAGCTTTATGAGTTCTGAGATTCAAATGGAGAAAATTAAAACGGTATTTTTCAACCTCTTCCAGCCACAGCCGCAGCAGGGCTCCTGCTCAATATGCCCCAGGAAAGACTTTACGTGTTTTATACACCACTTCCTAATACAAAGGATACAAATAGCTGGGCTGAATGGCAATTAATGTTAAAGCCATGATTCAAATTGAGATGTGTGGATCAGGAAAGTGAAAGTTATTTAAGCTTGTAGTCAAGAAAATAATCACATATTAGATACTAGGACTTGGAATACTGAAACTGAAGTTATTTCCCTCCACCAAGAGGAGGAAGTTTAAGTTCTTTGAGATAATCACAGGTATTAAAGCAAAAACAGCAACAACAACAAAAACCCCAACCACTTCCTTTATCCTTCTTTGAATGGCATAAAAGGGACAACTCTCCAAACCAGACATCTGCACAGGGACTGTTCGTACACTGAACTCCCTGTGGAGTCCACTTCCTCACGCCACCTAACCAATTTGTTACAACATATTCAATAAATTCACTGCAAACTACTTTGGTTATTTCCTTAAGGATCTTCTGGTAATCCCAAACAAGTTAGATTAAGAATATACTTTTATCCTTTTTATCAGTTTCATATCTTCATTATTCATCAAAAAACATTTTCCCCAAGTGAATTGAACCCAGATAATTTATGGCTCTCAAAAATTCATGATAGGTAGATGTCAAAGAAGCTTACACTTTCCAATATAGAAAATGGTGATAAAATGGCATGACTGAGAGCACACAGGGATTTTATGGGAAGATACTGTGTGACACACTCAAACACTAATCCACAGATAGCAACAAGTTTTCTTCTGCTAAGCGAAATTTGCTGTAAAGTCTCTTGTTCCATTATTGCTCTTTTTGTGGCAAAAAATGGAAGATCTTCCTTGCATTTACTAGAAAAACAAAGATGAAGCAACCCTAAAGAGTCAGCAATTGACAGTAACAACTAATTATAAACCATGGGTTCCAGAACATTTTGAAACATGAATTAGACATTTCCCTTGATAGAGAATAGCATGAAATGTTACTTGGTTTCTAATTGCGTCCAGTAATGCAGGGATCCTCAAACTAGTTACTAATTATTAAACTTTCACTCTCTGGATTTATTATTGCCATAATTTGATTTAAAATGGTAATGAAAATAACAGCAACATGAGGTTTCTTTGCAGGATTATTTTTTATTATAGAACACTTTGGAGCTGGCAGATCTGAGTTATTTTAAAAGCTTGTTAAATGTATGTTAAAAGTTAACAGCATCGTGCTCAGAGCAAAATCAGTTCATGCACAGCTGAGTATTATGAAAGAATCATAACCTGTACTGTTAAGATATATTTCACAGCAGCAATGCTAGAATCAACTGCTTTTTAAAACCAAGTCTTTTAAACTAACAGGTTTTAAATCAAGTACGACAATATGTATGGTAGTAATTTAAGAATGTTTCTTGCTCATTGTTCTTTTGTGGTGCTATTTGGTACTTTCACATATCTCTTTAAAGGCCTTTTCTTTGTTCAGTGTCAGGTCGCCAAGAACAACATAAGGCGCAAGATCAGAGGGAGACAAGCAGCAACCAGCCCACGGACGGCACATAGAAACGAAATGTTTAATATTAATTTTAAAATTAATTTGGAAAATCAATTTGGCAGCATACTTCATTTAGGTTTAACCCTGGAAATAAAGCTAGCTTATAATAGTGCAAAAGAGCTAGAAACTTGCATTTAGTCATTTCTCATAAAGATTTTTTGTTTTTTTTAAAGAAGAGACTATCAGAGAAGGCACTGTATTTCTTCCACAGATTTCAAAGTAATGCTCTTATTACCAGGTCAGATCATACGGACTTGTACATAATATGCAGCCCATATCTTTCGTGCTTGAAGTTTGGCTGGCAAACTAATTACTATTGCTGATCCAATTTAGAGCTGACTTTCGCACTTTTGGAGAATCAAAAGCTCAGAAAAGATTTCACAGGCCACTTGGAACAAGCTTGTGTTCTATTATCTTACTTATTAAATAACGCAGGAAATACTAGACTAATGGACTAGACTAGACTAATTAATCTGTATTCACTGAGCACTTCAGTTTTTAACTCCTGTGATGAAGTTTCAACATTTTATGTTCTTGTTCATAGAAGCTGAAAGAGGAAAGAAAACTCATAATTTATTAAAAAACTGTCACTTCCCTTTTTTAGAAAAAATGTGTGAGGGTTGGGATTAAAATGAAGCATCAAAGCTGAAAGCAGAGAGTAATTTGGAGAAGGCTAATCTGAAACATAAGGAAGAAAAATTGATTCTAGAAAAGCTTTAGGTCAGAGTTTCCTTTTTTCTTGCTTATTTCAGAGCTTATGCACAAAATAGCATTGCTGGATTCCCTAGGAGACTGCATAACTCATATTAGCACTCAGCTGGGTGACTTGATGCACTTCCATTCCTGGCATGAGGTCTTGTAACAGCAGCACTGGGCACATCATTAGTATCATGGCCTATACCTCTTCACATTGCTGCAAGATTTTCTGGAGGCAGATAAACTAAAGTTTCATCAAAGGAAAGAAAACTTCTTGCACGATAAATTCACCTTACTAACTAAAAGGGGAGTTTTTAATAAAGATGGTTGGTAAAAGGAACCTCTGTGTGTGTATGCACGTGTATATTTACGTGTTTGGAAGATCCTTGCAATCCTATTTGGCTCTAATATTTGGGCACAGGGACTGAATTATAAATCAAAGATGCATAATAAAATGTCACAGAAAGATGTTTTGCTATAAGATTTCATCTTTTAAATGAATCAGAGATGAGGGACTTCTTACTAGTAGGAAAGTAACTCAGCATCCTAACTAGTCTGTTAGGTTTAAGATTTGACTGTTAAGGTTTGCTGGCTGAGATGCATGCTGGCTGAAAGTTTTCACCAATTTGGCTATAATAATAAGTCTGGCAATGGCTGAAAGTTCACCTAGTTCCCAGAAGACTGAACTGTCACCTGCCCACAGCAATTGCAGCTTACCCATTTTATAGTGACCCGATCTAACTTTATTCCAACCTCTATTAGGACTGCCACACATTTTCATCTTCTCTTGTTATGACATGGCTCTAACATAAGTGCTCTTCAGCTCTCAGTATCCTTGACTTATGCAGCTGAACATGACTGCTTCTAGCCTTCCAGAGACAACCTTCTCTTCTAAAGTGTTCTTGCACACAATTCAGATCGTGGTGGGCTGGGTCTTTGCTTTGTCGCCTCTTATAGATGGTATTATCTCAAACTCTTTTCCCAAAATCTTTTAAGCGCATCTCCTCACAGTAGCCTTTAAAAATGTTCTCTGGTGTTTATGGTTACTTTATACTTCCGTCGTTTCCCCTCCTTGAATAATACTGGTCAAACAATTTTACAGATGGGCAGCACTATGAGTCATTCCTCTTCGCGCCTATCTGCTAAAAATCTGGTGTACTAACGAGGTAATGGGGAAGCAGATAGTCTCCTGCTAATACTTTATTTTCTGATTTTACTCACTTGGTACATGTGCAAAATGTGCCAGGCAATGCCATTTTATGCAGACTGTCTTTCTCCCTCCTCAGAGAGTTATTGAAAGCAGAGTTTTCTTAACCTTTTATGCAAAATCTAGTGACGTCTTATCCCTGATATCTCCTCATAACAAACAAGGAGGTTTCAGATTGAAACCTTCAGTGAAAAATTTGGGAAAGAATTGCAGCCACTGTGGAGCATACCTTGCAAGACGGACTTTTAGCAAAAGAAAACTTAAAGTTCTCTTTTCATGTTTTGTTGGCTCCTGGACCTTCCCTAACAACAATGACTTGTTTATACCAAAGATACACCCAGACCACTAGTCAGAACTGGACAGTTTTTTAATAAGTGACCACGAGAAAGTATTTTGCAACTGTTTGAAAAGACAAGGAATCTGAGTAGGAGTTATTGCTTGTCAAAAATAAGATCCAGAGAACACAGGATTTCTGAGTAATTGCAAGTGTGAATGCATTCGCATTTCTGAAGGTCACTAGAGAAAGACAGAGAAGGTGATTGCTGTTGTCACTCATACTGATAGTGCTCCCATGCTGTCAAAGAGAAGGTAGCTAAGACAATGATGCAATGTATTCCTTAGGGCAAGCATTGCACATCCACATGCCGTGGAAATGCAATGAGAACTGAGTTAGGTATGAAGACTTCCAGTTTAGTTAATACTTTAAAAAAAAAGAAATTAAGACATTAATATTACCCCTCTTACCTCACCATGATATTCTGGAACCCAACAGATCATCTTCAGCAGCAACTCTGATAAATATCAGTTATAGAGATTAGATGAAATGATGAAGCTGATGCATACTGCTATCTGATGCAAGCCATCTGTAGCATTTATAGTCAGAATTTCTGACATACCTCAGAAGAAAGAAGGTATTTCAGAAATATATTACTTTGTTTATGAGATGTAAAATGTCAGCACAGCACCATATACCACTGCAGAACATGAATGTCTAAAAAGATCAAGTATAATTTCCCTTGAAAATGCTAATTTGCATACACACATACTTCAGTTGCAGTAGGATGTCTACGTGCTATTCTCTACTCAAGCAGAAATATAGCTCAGCCTCAGTCGTAAGGAGTCTTTCACTAAACTTTATAACTTCATTCTAAACTCTGGCTGTCAGTTAACAGCTTTTCAGAATGACAGTTTAAATCAAAAAAAAGTCACAAGTGTGTAGTAACAGGTCTAATCCTTTCTGTAAATTGCTGCTGTGCTTTTCAGAAACACAGTAAATTGCTGGCGATTTACAATGAGTCTCACTGCAAGGATAACTTGACTTTTGCACATTTAACAAAACAGTCTTAAATTATTCATGCATATCATTCAATGTTTTGGCAATTCTGAGAGTCATTGATTTCAGGAACCTGTAATCTGCTTTTTTACTAGATAAATATAGATCTTTTACTTGACTTTTACTTCTCAAATGTAAGATTGAAAGTCTATCCAGTTACCAAAGATCTATAAAACATTTAGGACTCACTCATCAAGTGTTAAGTGGCCAATTTTATCAAACACTCAGCAACTACAAGCAATGTTTTAGATTGTCTTTGTATAGTACTTCAGGTAGCCTCAGGGCTACTGAAGAATATCATTCTGGTATTCCAGAAAGCTACAGCACCCATGTCCCATTTAAAAGCACGGTGAAGTTGAGGGGAAAAAAACTGTGGTCATCTTCTATGAGCCAAATAGCTAAACAACAGCTGCCTGGAAAGCAAAGGATGAAAGAAATAAATACATAGAAGACAGCCACACACCTCAGGTGAAAAAGAAGAATGGCATGCGTTGCTGGAGAGTGTTTTATGCAAAAAGGATATGTTAGCAAAGTTCCTTTTACCCCGATAGCTGAATGAGCTGGGACTGCAGACTCCCTCCTCCACTGATGGATATTGATCAGTATAGTCTATTTGTAGCAAGATTTCAGAGAGCAATTCTTTCTTTCCCAGCATTGCCACCGAGGCTTTCCCAGAATTGCCACTGAGCCTTTCAAGGGAGAAATTCCATCTCAGCCTATGAGAGCCCTATGTGAACCTTTGACTGCATCCCTAAAAATGCATCGTAGGTGTTAGGTTAGCTTTACGTTACTGCCATCCAGGATTTCTTCCTTCTCAGTAAAGGAAACAACTTTTGTTGGAGAAGATAGAAGAAGCTGGTGAAACTTCTGCTTCGGTAGCAAAGGAGCAAAGCCAATCAGGGCACACTTTTCCTAAGGTTCTGGGTCTTTCTATACCCCTTTAGATGATCAAAGACACTGACCAGTAGCTTTGCAAAACTCCATCTCTCCTTTAAGGTTAATTTATGTTGCAAACAAGTATCTTCATTTTCATTAAAGGAATACCTGAACCAATAAGGTTAAGGATTTTATCTAATCTATATGATTAGAACTTCCATATCTTTTGCTTTAGCTATGTCAGTTTACTTCAGCTCAACAGAAAGCAAAGAACTTTGAAATTTTCACAAAATTTCATTAAATGAAATGTTCCCAAAATGAAATCTTACATTTCCTCCTAAAAATGTCATTTATCTGTATATATGTTGCAGCTATTGAAATACGCATTGTTTTCAGTACCATGTATAGTTACTGTATAGTATCTTCTCTTGTGCATAGTGTAACTCGTAAGCTTCTGTGTTTCTTCTTATCATCTACAGTACAACCTGAATTAAGTACCCA